>NC_056737.1:401824227-402151727 GCF_019279795.1 Protopterus annectens
ATTACCCACTATTCCTTCTATTCTCTTAACAGATCTTAATGGGAACATGATACCTAATATCACTGAACAGAGGTACCTAGGCCTAATACTCAATGCCACACTTTCCTTTACCACAGATACAGATTTTGTAATGAATAAAGCCTTTGCTCATTTAAAACTGTTACAAGATCAGTCACCTCCTTATACCTACTGCTCGCAGGGCTATTGCTAAAGATATTTTAATACCGTCCTTTTCTCAATATGCATTCAGCCCAATATACTCATAGAATACAGACTACTGAGAATAAAATCTTCAGATTCATTTTCTTAGCAGACCCCCAGATACACCACTGCAGTTTAATAAAAAATGAAAATGGCTTTCAGTGCCTCATGGGGCCACTTTTCTGCCAAGTACTCTGATTCACAAGGTGCTAAAGCATGGCTGGTGCCTCCCTTTAAGATTGAAATGATCTTTACAAGACAACCGTCATGTAAGTCCACAGGACAATAGTTTTTCTCTAGTACACCCTCCATTTAAAACTGCTGTAGGTGAGAGTGCCTCCTCTAGACATAAACTGGGAATTGATACCTGGAACCACCTGCCTACAGACATCAAGTCTATAAATCATTAAAAGCTTCAAAGATGCACTTAAAGAGCAAATCTTTAGTGAATCTATCTGTAGCTGCTACCATGACAATGGTTAAGCAATTTACCATCCCATATCATGAAGTATAGACTACATTTGATAAACTTTTCTCAGCTTCTAAATGAGTCATTTTATATGCAAATATTTTCTACTGGTGTTTATGTATTTATGACTGCACTATATTGTATGCATATCTTAGCTTGTGTTTTTTTTGTATGTGTGAGTGTGTGTGTGTACATATACATATAAATGTATTATATATGTATACATAATACATGTACATTCTCAGTGCACACTGACTGGTCCATTTAATGCTGCCCTATCTGCATTCATTTTTACTATGTTCTGAAATTTGCTATGTACTCATTTATATATAATATTGTTAACATAAAGATAGTGATGTAATTTCTGTTCTTTGAGCATGGGTCATGATTGAAAAGGGTCAATAGACCAGTCAGTTTACCTGGTGAACAAATAGTAAACGATAATAATAAAGGTCATACAGTAATAAAACATACCATTTCAAAATAATTAGCTAATTTAATTTTTATGGTAAGAATAACACATCTTTGAAGCCTACTCCGCTAAGTCAGTAGCTACTACAGCAGCCATTTTAGTAATGTTTCACCTCCAAGTATATGTGAAGCTACTACATTGTCATCCATGATTGCATGACTGTTGAGGAATTAGTAATTAATTGACACCAGATCTGCCAACACCTGCAATACTGACATGCTCAATAAGTGAAAAAAAAGAAACATGTTTTTACTAGGAGGCCAACTCCCATAATGCAGGAAGGAGTTCCTCCTGTAACCCCCACCCCCCCCAATGTCATTATTCTAACTCCAAAACCACTGCATGTCATGGAAAATGAAATTGTAACTCCAAGAAAAAACAAACAAACATTATCATATAGTAGAGAGAATACTTTCAGTCATGACAGCATATATCTATTGAACCATTTTATCTATTCATACTTTTTCTAAGCATTAGAGATTGGATGGCCATTCTGAAGACGGACACTGAAGTTAAATTAAGAGTACAAGCCTAGCTGAAGCAGCAACTGTCTGAGTACCAGGCACTTCAGATGTAACCGGATTTTTGTAAAAGAAATATGGAAACTGTAATGAATGCATCAGCTTCTGATAAACTTGGGTCTAAAACTAAAAGTACATTTCTAACCATATATATGTGAGTGAGATGTTTCAAAACAAAACCTTGAGTTAAAGGCTCTTTTACTGGTAAGGCAGACTTATTAAGATGAAATAAAGATAACTAAGCTATGAAAAAATATATTGGGTGTAATACCATTAGAATGAAATCTTGTGAAAATATGAGTTTAAAAAATATCTTTATTACCTTTTCATGAATTATGCCCACAATTTTGAAATGCATGCATGCAATCTAAAGTTGTAATACATTCAGTACAGATGTGTGAGGTATATCTGTACTGCATGTAGGATAGGCACCTATACACATCCACCAAGTACCATGTGGATGTTGAGTTTGGTAGTTGGAATACCTTTAATAGCTTTGCACAACTTTATCATTGTGTTTGTTAATGACAGTGGCTAAAATCCAAAGATTCTGTTCACTGACACTTAATTAGCCAGTACGAATTGGTTGTTTAGCTTGGTGGAGAAAATCTCTGGTACAGTGATATGGTAAAGCTGCATAGATGACCACCTTATTGGCATGTCATTACCATGTTTCTGAATCTCACACTGCATTGTCAGTCCTGATCACATTAATGTTCCCCTAACAACCCATGCATTGCAGTAGCATAGAAACATCCCTACAGACGCAGGCACCCAGATGTGCATGCAAAGACACACACAAATAAACGCACTCTTTCCCAGACATTCTCACACATGCACACACACAGTCCAAGCATTCACAAACAACTCACAATATACACTTCCTCATACTCAAATAAAAACTCGTCCACACACTGCTCACATGCATGTTGTAACACACACACAACCACAGACTCACACATATACAGAGTCTTCATCCCCTTCCCACATCCCATAGTATGACCAGGCAAACAAGCAGACACACACACATCCATTCAACTGCACCATGCACCCACAAATGCATGCATGCATATACATATACATGTAAACACACACTCACACTCACACCCACACATGTACAGAGTTCGCATTCCATAGTGTGACCAGACACCCAGATAGATAGGCACACACAAACACACACACACGACGCACACACACCTGTCCAGCTGCATCATGCATCTACAAACGCATTCATGCATATATCCAAACACAGACACACACACACACACCACCAGCACTGCTTTACTTACCTGCACTGTGACTACTCCCATAGGGGTGAATGCAAGACACCTTTTTTTTGCTGGAGAAAAATTTAACTTGGCAGAGTGAATCTCTGACTCTCTCTGCCAAGTTAATTGGGAGTCACAGCAATTTCCGGGGATGAGAGCATGGCCAGTTAGCACTGACATGCAGCTTCTCCAGTGAGAGACTGCTGTATATGTTGTGATTCACATGAGGGGGAAAAAACATAGTGATAGATTAGTCTGTGAATTAGAAAGGCATACTGCTGTGGGGATGCCTTTTGAGATGACTTTTGCATGGCTATAAGCCTTTCTCAGTCCCAGGGAATGTCTTTTCTCAGTCCCAGGAATGTCATTCTTAAGTTCTTCATAAGCAGTACTTTACAAGAAATTCTTATAATATATTTGAAGTAATATTTATTTTATAGCGGTATATATAGGTGTGTATGTGTGTGTTTGTGTGTATATTTTAAATATATATATATATATATATGTATGGATTCCCTTCAGAATCTCGAAATCCTAAAACCTTGAAATTCATATGGTCGAGACCATATGATCAAAGTTTTAGAATGTTGAAATTCTGAACGGAGATCTGCATACAACGCAGAACGCTGTAGTGTGATCTCGGAGTTGGTATATATAAGTAGTGGAGCTGTGGGGGGTGCAGAAACATTTAAACAATTGCTTTTTTTTATTTTGGATTTGTTTCGGAATTTCAATATTCTGAAACATCGATCATATGGTCTCGATCATATGACATTTGATGTTTCGGAATTTCGAGATTCTGAAGTGAATCCATATATATATATATATATATATATATATATATATATATATATCTATAAAATCTAACACAATAATACACATAAGTGTATAATTTCCTGTACCAAGGATCTTGTCACACATCTATTGTTATAGTGAGAAGCTGGCATAACTGTACCATAAGTCCAGTGTAACCTTCCTGTCTTTTATAAAAATGTTATAACTTCAATGTTTTTTTTTCTGCGCACAGAATTTTAGAATGAAGGCCAAGGTAATTTGAATAAATTCTTAGTTATGTACTTAATTCTGAAGTACCCATCTGCGAACTTGATTGCATTACAGTCACTATGCTTTTTATCCCTCATAGGATGAACAAAGTGCAGCTCTGATGCTGAAGCGGCATTTGACATTCCAGCAGACTGTTGCAAATTATGAAGACACAGTCAAGCAGCTGGCTGATAGGGCCCAAAGTTTGCTTGCCCTGGAGCACCCTGACAGGTATATATCTTTAGGCCTTGTCTGTTGTTGGTAACCTTTACTGGAATGAGGAGTCAGTATCATAGTTTTGAGAATGCTTATGTACAGTTAGTAAATGTCTGCTTTTTCCCATAAAGAACAGCACGCAGTATGGATACTGTCTGTTTAGTAACATGGTTGTTATGATAGTACAGTTGTATTATGTTAGGTCTGGGCTACAACCCACTGCTCAGGCAATATGTTTATCCTGCTCAAACTGCTTGTGATTTATACAGGGCAAGATGTCAAAAAGAGGATGTTCTTTGTGTTTCACTGCTGCAGTCATCACATTTGGGTTATCCCTGCCAGGGTAGCCCTCGACCAGCCTGAATACTAGAGGCTTAGTTTTTCTGCGTCGGTTGCTGTTGCTCCAGGACTGACATCAGGTTGTTAGTAGTATAAAGTAAGGTAGCTGACGCCGTTACATCAGTCTTTCTTACCATGGAGCTCGAAGCAGAAGCAGTTCGCACGAGTGCCAGTCGGCCACTACCTGAGTATCTTCTTCCGAATTGAAGCTGAAGTCTTCTAAAACTAAGTGCCTCTTGGGGATCCTTTTTTCTTTCACTAACCGATGTCAGAAAAAGTTAACAATTGTCGCGCCTGTGGAAAGCAAAAACCACACTGAGACTTTCATTCTTACTGCATCACTTGCTTAGGCCCAGACCACAACGTCCCCTGCTGTCGCTTCTGTGCTTTGTTCAACGCCAGAACTATACATCGTCGGGTCCTTATTGTAGCTAGATATTTTCTCTTATAGTCCTTGAATTCTGATATGGCTTTGGTAAGCCGTCCGACAGCAGATCTTCTGAAAAAACGTAAAGATAAAGACAGACACAGACTGCACAGGTCCAAACCTACCAATGACACTCCCGTTAAGCTAGTTGTCAGTTCTCCGGTCCTCAGTGCGGCACTTTTGCAGCCTCTGATGCCCACTTCTGTAGATTTGCAGGCCACTACCGAGACCCTTTCTGAGTCCAGTATACCGCAAAACTCTTCTTTGACTAAGGATCCTGCGGTTGTCTCAACCTTGGATGGGTCCGGAGCCGCTGAGCAGGTACCGGCGTCCGACGAAGGCCTTCACACTACCAATTCTCGACACAAACTGACTACTTCTTTTGCGACTACCGTTCTTTCAAAAACTACCGAGTTACTGAGGCCCAGGTTATGAACCACATCCAAGAAACCAATGACCCAATCTCAGGCACCTGCTTCCATGCCTCAGTCTCAAATGCTTAAAATGGCGGAAGACCTTATCATGCTTATCAGGGGAAGCCAAGCCAACCCTTCCAAAAGAAAAAGAGATCTGTCCCCTGTAGTTTTGTCTGAACAGGAGTCCGATTACTCTGATGCATCTGAGTATGAAGACATGCAACCCCTCTCTGCTTATGAGGATTCTGATGCAGAGGATTCCATTCAGTCAGCCTCTCCACAAGAGGATTTTTCCTTTGGGGAAACCCTTCACATCTTAAGGGAGCATTTCCAATGGGAAAGTCAGGACTACCCTCAGTCTAAAAAGAGACTCGGGGAATTCTTAGATCTTTCAGAGCACAGACCCCTGACCATCCCCCCAGTCCTGAATCTTGTAGAGGATGTTTTCCTGGAATCCATCTTGACTCCTGACAACGCTACCTCTTGCACCCAGAAAACCAGACAGGTATTACAGAGTCCCTGATTCACACAAGTTTGTTTTTAAAAATCCTACGGCTGACCCTGAGGTCATTTCTCAAAGGCCTAAAGGAATTAAAGCAACCTCTGATAAGAATCCCATCCCCTCAGATAGGGATTCCCGAGCACTAGACAGATGAGGAAAAAATATACATCTCAGCTACTCTTGCTGTCAGAGCACTAAATTGTCAGTTTCATATGCTAAAATTTCAGCAACATACCCTGGAACTCTTCAAACAAAAAAATGTCTTCCTTTCCTGCTTGTGCAGAATCTAGAGTTACAAGAGGTAATGCATTCTGCAACTCAAGTAACTAAACACACCTTGCACTGTGGTTTTGACGCCCTAGAAGCTTCGTGAAGGGCAGCATTCACCGGTTCTGTCCTCAGAAGGCATGCATGGGTTAAGGAACAGCCCTTGTCAGACCATGTTAAATCTAAATTATCGGATGCCCCGTTGCACAAAGACAACTTATTTGGCACTAAGCCAGAAGAGGTCTTAAAAAGGATGGAAGAAATATCTATGCAAACAGTTAAGGATTTCTTATAGGTCCAGCAGACATTTTCCCTCCAAGCACTGGTCCTTTCCTGCTCCTACCAGGTCAGCTCAGCCCAGACCCCAGGGAGCCAGACGCCACAGACAGCAGCCACAGGGAATGCAGAGATCTAAGCAGTGAACTACTTCCACTTCAAAACCAGGGAGTTGTAAGCCATGCTCTTATGGTAAGAACTCACAATGACTCTCCTCTCCTAGCCCCTCCCTCTCCCCACCTCCACTTACCCCTAGGAGTAAAGCTCTCCTTTCATTCAAACACCTGGGCCACCATTACCAATGACCGCTGGGTACTCAACATAGTGTCCCAGCGATACAAATTTTCTTTCCACACCCTTCCAACTCCAAAAGGGTTTCCATATCTACCTTAAACCAGTGGACAGAGGCATAAAAGCAAGTCCTTTCCCTGCTCTCCATGAGGGCAGTAGAGCACATTCCTTCAGAACAGATAAGCCAAGGTTTCTACTCCAGACTTTTTGTGGTACCCAGGAAAGGTGGGCAGCTGGTGCTCCATCCTTGATCTATCCATTCTAAATACCTTCCTGGTGATCCCTAAATTCAAAATGCTCACCCTCCAGCAGCTGCTACTCATGCTGTCCAAGGATGCTTGGCTATCCAGCCTAGACCTAAAGGAGGCCTACCTCCACATTCCTATCAGGGAATCATGCAGGAAATATCTCTGTTTCAGGGCAGATTCTCAGCACTTTCAGTTCTCTGCACTTCCATTTGGCTTATCTACTGCTCCGAGTTTTCACAAAATGTCTGGCTCCAGCCATTGCCTTTTGTAGGCAAAGGAATATCCAGATTTACCCATACTTGGATGACTGCCTAATTCAGTCAGACAGCCAGGAACAGCTGCTCAACCACCTGGCCTTTGTAGAGTCCCTACTAACCTCCCTGGGGTACACAATCAATGAAAAGAAATCCAAACAGGCACCAACCCAAATGATTATATTCCTGGGAGCAAGCCTGGACACAGCATCCCAGATGGCATTCCTTACACCAAAAAAGCAAACCTTCCCGACAACCTACTTCTTTCAACTAGCCACCAAACTCCAACTATCTGCAAGGAAAATCTGGCAAGCTCTGGGGTTCATGGCATCTTGCATTCTCCTCATTCTATATGCCAGACTGCATATGAGGAAACTTCAGTGGTACCTAAAAAGCCTTTGGTGTCAACACTCTCAAGACCTGGAGACTCTTATACCTGTAATACCTTGCCTCAGAAAAGATCTTTGGTGGGCAACTGCATGCTCCCTCAACAAAGGACTACCTTTCCCTCCACCCCACACCACCCAGACCCTCACCACAGATGCATCAGATTATGCCTGGGGTGCACACCTTGATGGCAGGTGCATACAGGGCCAATGGAGCCCACAACAAATCCATCTGCACATCAACCAAAAATAGATGATAGCTGTCCAGCATGCCTTGATAGCTAGCCCCTTCTCTCCCCAGGAGCTCTCTTGATCAAAACAGACAACACAACCATGATGTGGTACATCAACAAGCAGAGAGGGACTCAGTCCTCCCCTCTATGCAGGCTGGCCATAACCCTTTGGTACACAACCTCTCCCATGCAACTCCACCTGTTAGCGCAATTTCTGCCAGGTTCTCTCAACTCTCTGGCAGACCACTTAAGCAGAAATCTTGTGGACCCACACGAGTGGCAGCTCAACAGAAGAGCCTTCACCCTAATAACTCAGAAATGGGGTACCCCAAAGGTTGACCTCTTTGCTTCCACATCAACCATCAGCTCAGCAAGTTCTGTACCAGGGAGCATCACAGCATGGCTTGGAAAGTGGGTGCCCTGTCCTTCCCCTGGGTCAAACTATCAATCTATGCCTTTCCTCCACTACCTCTCATCCCCAGGGTACTGATCAAAATAAAGGAGGAAAAAGCAAGGACAAGTCTTATAGCTCCAGACTGGCCTTGCCAGCACTGGTACCCCTTGCTGTGCAGCCTTTCCCCTCTGCCACCTTGGCATCTCCCTCAGTTTCCAAACCTCCTGCCCCAGAGGGAAGGGGAATTCATGCATCCCCAATTGCAGACACTCAGTTTGACAGATTAGCTTATTCCCTAACCCTCAATCAATCTGCCAGCCTCAGCAAACAGGTTTTAGATGTTATGCATGAGGCCAGACGCCCTAGCACTAGGAAGTTTTATGCTGACAAATGGAAAAGGTTCTGCACCTGGATTCAGGCTAAGGGAGCCAATATGGCACAGCCCTCCCTCCCTCTCATCCTGGATTACTTAGCTGACATGCTACACAGTGGACTCTCCTTTTTCCTCTATTAAAATTCATGCCTCTGCTATCTCTGCTCATTTTCCCACTGAGCAGCCCCTTTTCTCACACCCTCTGATCAAACAGTTCCTAAGAGGGGCTAGTAACTTGAGGCCACCCAGAAGAGCACTAGTCCCAGCTTGGGATCTTAACTTTGTGTTGGAAAAGCTCCCCCCCCCCCCTTCGCACCTGCCCCTTCAACAAAGTTAAAATTTCCCTCCTGGAAGACAGCTTTCCTTCTGGCCATCACTTCAGCCAGAAGGGTCTTTGAGCTGCAAGCACTCATGGCTGTGGAACCCTTCGTCTTCTTCCATGCTGACAGGGTATCCCTCAGGACTAACCCATCCTTCATGCCCAAGGTGGTGTCCAGTGTGGGTCTCAACCAATCCATTCATTTGCCCACCTTTTTCCTAACCCACAGAACAAGGGGGAAAGTATTCTGCACTCTCTAGATGTGCACAGGCAGTTCAGATTCTATCTAGACAGGACTAAATCCTCCAGAAAGTCTGCTCAATTGCTGGTTAGCTTTGTTGCAGGGGCAGAGGGCAAAACCATCTCCAAATGGATAGAACACTGCATCCATTTCTGCTACAAACAACATGGAAAGCCTCCCCCCAATAGGATCAGGACTCACGCCACCAGAGCAGCCTCCACCTCTGCAGCTTTCCTCAGAGGAGTCCCCACCAAGGACATCCTGGAGGCTGCCACCTGGACATCTGTTCACACCTTCACCAAACATTACCACCTACCAATCTTCTCCAAATCCAGCGCAGGGTTTGCCTCTGCAGTCTTGCAGGGCATCCTAACCAGCCCCTAGTTTCCTTGACTGCCCTTTTCCTCAGCTTTTGGAATCAACCCAAATGTGATGACTGCAACAGTGAAACACAAAGAACATACTACAGTTGTGTACACTTACCATAAATGTAGATGTTCGAGTGTATTCACTGTTGCAGTCCTGGTTTCCCTCCCTCCATCCCCCTCTTCTTTCTTCTCTTTCCTTACAAGGGACATATTGGTATTTACTTTCTACTGTTGGGGTTCTTTCACCAGACCCTTGCTCCCACTTGGGAGGTCCTCAAAGGTTAGGGCAAAAAAAAATGATGTAATGGTGTCAGCTGCCTTACTTTATACTACTGACGACTTGATGTCAGTCCTGGAGTGACAGAAACTGACACAGAAATACTAAGCCTCTGGTATTCAGGCCAGCCAAGGGCTACCCTGGCAGGGATAACCCAAATGTGATGACTGCAACAGTGAATACACTCGAACATCTACATTTATGCTAGGTGTGCACAACTGTACTATCCAGCTACAGGATTAACTGATTTTGCCAGAAGTGGCTTAGAAATGTTTGTTCAATCCAGGGACTCAGCTTCCCAGCATGCTGTCAAGCCCAGCCTTTTATATGTTTTTATAGCTTTGTTTCTACAAACTGTGTCACAGAATCCATCACAGTAGCAATAATCATCAGCTAGTAGAAGTTATCTGGTATGTAAAATTGCACATAGTCTTAATATGTAATGCTTTACTTTACCCTTGTATTGGGTTTTTATTTATTTATATTGATACTTGAGTGGCCTGAACCCAAGCTTTATCAATCATGACATGATTATATTACATGAAATTGTACTAAACTGTATATGTTGAAAGGCTAATCTTGTATATGTAATATTTAATATGTAACAGTGAAGAAGTCTAACTAAAATTACTTATCAAAAATGCTCCTAAAATATTACCTAATAACAGAACTTCATTTGAAGTTCTGAGCAAACTAACCATGTAAACATGGAAAATATCAAGAAGTATACAAGAGAGACCCATTATCAGACAGGTACAGTTTTGTGTTATATATGTAATGCATTCACCCAGAAGAATGGAATGTAATTGTATAGGGTGGTAAGATGTATAGGTGAAGAAAAGTGAAGTCATGGCCAGATTAGAGTGTTGTAGCTGTGTTAAGTGGATGTTTTAGAAGTGGTTTTGCTTAGTAAGGAAAGATTATATCCAGTTTTTAGGTTATGTCAGCTCATGTGTTGCAGTTTGCCCAGAGTTCAAATTTTGTGAATGATAATAATGTTGAATGCCTCTGAATGTATAAAGATTTGAAATTACAGGTTTTGCATCCCTGAATGAAAGAGAACGCACTATCACAAGAATAGGGGATGATGTGAGATAAATGTAGAATATGAGTCGCAAGAAGCAGAGTGAAGGAATGCAGTGAAAATTTATAGAAAAGAGTAATTCTGAGTGAGGACCTTTTATGGAGGTGGGTGTGAAACAGCCAGATATATGGAAGGTGGAACAGGGATGTTTTGTTTTTGTGAATTGAACCATAAAGTGGACAGTTGTCTTTGTAGCTGTGAGTTTCACAGTAGTGGAGTCCAATTTAACTAGAAGGTGTAGAAAATATTCAAGGTTAGTTATTAGCACTGCTTTATCCAGTGAGCATCATGTTTCCACAGTTAGAAACATATTGAAGCAAGTATGGCTGATAGTTCTTTACATTATCTTCCTGAAGGGAGAAAGAGGAGCAAAGGTCTATGAAGATGTTTAAAGAATTACAAATTTATATTTCCAAGCACTAGACATTAGGTGAAGTAATAGTCCATCTGGCAGAAATTCTGCTTCTCGTAGATGTGTTGCCAAAGCGTGTAACACTAGATGTTCTTCGTGTTTCACTGTTGCAGTCATCACACTTGGGTTATCTGCCTGCAGATAGCCCTCAATCAGCCCGAATAACAGAGACTTGGTATTTCTGCGTAGGTTGCTGTCACTCCAGGACTGACGTCAGGTCATCAGGGGTATAAAATAGGCAGCCGACACCATTACATCAGTCTTTCTTGCCAAGGAGCCCAAAACAGAACCAGTTCGCACTTGTACCGGTCAGTCGCTACCTGAGTTTTCATTTCCGAATTGAATCATCCTCAAGTCTTCTAAAGCTAAGTACCCCATTGGGGATCCTTTTTTCTTGCTCTAACCGATGTCAGAAAAAGTTAACAATTGTCTCGCCTGTGGAAAGCAAACACCCCACCGAGATTTCCATTCTTACTGCACCACCTGTTTAGGCCCAGACCACGACGTTCCTCGCTGTCAGTTTTGTGGTTTGTTCAATGCTCAAACAATTCGTCATCAGGCCCTTATTGTTGCTAAATATTTTCGCTCTCGATCTCCGTATTCCAAAATGGTGTCGGTAAGCCATCCGACTACCGATCTTCTGAAAAAACATAAGGATAAAGACAGAGACAGACCGCACAGGTCCAAAACTGCCAACGACGCTTCCATTAAGCTAGTCGCCAGTTCGCCGGTACTCAGTGAGGCACTTTTGCAGCTCCTGATGCCCGCTTTGCAGGCCGCTACCAAGACACATTTGGAATCCGGTATGCCGCAAGACTCTTCTTTGACTACGGAACCTGCGGATGTCCCTACCTTGGATGGGTCCGGAGCCACTGTGCACCAGCTTCTGAGGAAGTTCTTTGCATTACCGATATTCGACACAAACCGACAACTTCTTTTGCGTCTTCAGTTCTGTCTAAATCTACCGAGTTTCTAAGGCCAAGAGTACGAACTACGCCTAAAAAAAACGACAACCCAATCTCAAGCACCTGCTTCCTTGCCACAATCTCAAATACTTAAGTGGCAGAAGACCTGATCATGCTGATTAGGGGAAGCCAACCTTCCCCTGCTAAGAGAAAAAAGAGACCTGTCCCCAGCAACTTTAACTGACCAAGAATCCGACGACTCTGAGGTTTCTGAATATGAAGACTTGCCTTTATCTGTTTATGAGGATTCAGATGGGGAGGAATCCATTCCCTCTATTTCCCCTCCAGAGGATTTTTCTTTTGGTGAAACCCCACATACTTTAAGAGAGCATTTCCACTGGGAATGCCAGGATTATCCTCAGTCCAAAAAGAGACTCAGAGAATTTTTAGACTTGCCACAACATAGATCTTTAGCTGTTCCTCCAGTTCTAGATGTTGTGGATGATGTCTTTATGGAATCCAGTCTAACTCCTGATACTTTACTTTGTGCTCCAAGGAAACAAGACAGATACTGCGGAGTTCCTGACTCTCACAAATTTATTTTCAAAAATCCTACTGCTGACCCAGAGGTAATTTCCCAAGGGTCTAAAGTTATAAAAGCAACTACAGCTAAGAATTCCACCCCTTTGGACAGGGATTCCCGAGCTTTAGACAGATGGGGTAAAAAAGTGTACACCTCTGCAACTCTTGCCATTAGGGCATTGAATTGCCAGTTTCACATGCTGAAATTCCAGCAACATATTATGGAACCTATTAAGCAAAAATGATCTACCTTTACAGACTGTGCAGAAAATAAAGAATTACAGGAGCTTATGCATTCTGCAAGCCAAGTCAGCAAGCATACCTTGCAATGTGGGTTTGACACCCTAGAAGCATCTTGCAGGGCAGCAGTCACTAGTTCTGTACTGAGAAGGCATGCTTGGCTTAAGGAACTGACCTTGCCAGACCATGTCAAATCAAAATTACTAGATGCTAATTTGAATAAGGACAATTTGTTTGGCACCAAAGCAGAAGAGGTTCTAAAAAAGATGGAAGAAAAAGTGAAGTCTATGCAGATAGTCAAAGATTTTTTGCAGGTGCAGCCTCCAAGATTCATTAGGCATTGCACCTCGAAACATTGGTCCTTTCCAGCCCCCTCAAGGCCATCTCAAACTATACCCAGGGGGAAACAGATCCCCCAGATTACAGTCTCAGGGTATGCAGAGATTTAAGCAATGAAGTACCTCCACTTCTAAAACAGGGAGTGCTAAGCCACCCCCTTAGGGAAAGACTTTGCAATGACTTCTGAACTCCACTCCTCACCTATGCCCAATTGCTCATGCCCCTAGGAGAAAAACTTGCCCACAATGCAAAAAACTGGACCTCCATCACCAAAGACCAATGAGTCCTCAACAAATTTTATCCCAGGGATACAGATTTTACTTCCACACACTGCCAACCCCAAAAAGGTTCCCAAACCTTCCTCCAAACCAGTGGGCAGAGGCACAAAACCAAGTTCAGTCCCTGATCTCCATAAGGGTAATTCAGCCTGTTCCTGCAGAACAGATAGGTCAAGGGTTTTAGTCCAGACTTTTCCTGGTATCCAGAAAAGAGGGCACTTGACACCCAATCCTTGATCTTTCCATTCTAAACACCTTCCTGCTGGTACCAAAATTCAAAATGCTCACCCTTCAGCAGCTTCTTCCTATGCTGTCCAAAGATGCCTGGTTAGCCACCCTAGACCTAAAAGAAGCCTATCTGCACATCCCAATCAGGGAATCATGCAGGAAATATGTATGTTTCAGGGAGGATCTATGCATTATCAGTTCTCTGCACTTCCCTTTGACTTGTCCACTACTCCCAGAGTCTTCACAAAATTCCTAGCTCCAGCCATTGCCTATTGCAGACAGATAAACATTCAGATATACCCTTACTTGGATGATTGCCTGATTCAGGCAGACTGTCAGGAAAAGCTATTGCAGCACCTGACGTTTGTACAGAATCTTCTAATCTCACTGGGGTACACCATCAATGAAAATAAATCAAAACTAGTCCCCAGTCAAAAGATTGTATTCCTGGGAGCAAGCTTTGACACAACATCCCAGATGGCATTCCTTACTCCAGAAAAACAAGCCTATCTAACAGACTACTTTGCTCAAATGGCCACCAGAACCCAGCTGTCAGCAAGTAAAATCCTGCAGGCTCTAGGGTTCATGGCCTCTTGTATTCTACTAATGCCATGTGCCAGACTGCATATGAGGAAACTACAATGGCACTTAAAAAGTCTTTGGTGCCAACATTCTCAGGACCTGGAAAGCATCATACCTTGTCTAAGGACAGAGTTTCTTTGGTGGGCAGCAGCATGCAACCACAACAAGGGACTTCCATTTACACAACCCCACGCCACCCAGACCCTAACCACAGATGCATCAGACTATGCCTGGAGGGCACATCTGGACAACAAGTGCATTCAGGGCCACTGGAGCGCAAGTCAAATTCATCTGCACATCAACAAAAAAGAGATGCTAGCTGTTCAGCACGCTCTGACAGCTTTCAGATCCCTGCTCTCACCAAGACCCCTGCTAATAAAAATAGCTCCACAGTTATGTGGTACATCAACAAGCAGGGGGGAACCCACTCTTACCCGCTCTGCAGGCTAGCCATGACCCTGTGGAGCACGGTTTTGGACATGCATATTCATCTGCAAGCTCAATTCCTGCTAGGCGAACAAAACTCTCTGGCAGACGACTTAAGCAGAAATCTCCTAGACCCACACAAGTGGCAATTAGACCCCAGCACTTTCAACTTTCTAACCCAGAAATGAGGGACCCCGGAGGCAGACCTTTTTGCCTCCCCCTACAATCACCAGATCAGCAAATTCTTGAACAGGACACCTTACAGCAGGGCCTGGAAAGTGGATTTCCTATCCTTCCAGTGGGTAAACCTATCAATCTATGTTTTTCCCCCTCTGCCTCTTCTTTCAAGAATATTACTCAAGATAAGACAGGACAGACCAAGGGCAGTCCTGATTGCCCCAGACTGGCCATGCCAGTACTGGTGCCCACTTCTGCGCAGCCTGTCACTGATGCCACCTTGGCACCTACCCCAGATCCCAAACCTCGTCACTCAGCAGGAGGGACAGATCTTGCAACCCCAACTGCAAACCCTGAACCTTGCAACCTGGCTTATTCCTTGAATTCTCCCCCTGTCCTTGAAGCCAGAAGACCCACTACAAGGAAATCCTATGCTGATAAGTGGAAAAGATATTGTTCCTGGATTCAGTCTAAAGGAGTGGACACAGCACTGCCCTCCTTATCTCTCATCCTAGATTACCTAGCAGGTCTACTCCACAGAGACGTATCCTTCTCTTCCATTAAGATCCATGCCTCTGTCATTTCGGCTCATTACAACACTGAGCCACCTTTCTTCTCTCACCCTCTCATCAAACAGTTCCTGAGAGGGGCCAACAACTTAAGGCCACCAATTTGAGCCCCCACCCCTACTTGGGACCTTAAATTTGTACTGGAAAAGCTCCCCCCCCTTTGAACCTGCAGTATCAGCAGAGTTAAAATTCCTCTCTTGGAAAACAGCCTTGCTTCTGGCTATCACTTCAGTTAGAAGACTGTCTGAGTTACAAGCACTTATGGCTGTGGAACCCTTCATTATTTTTCATGCTGACAGGGACTCCCTCAGGACTAACCCTACTTTTATGCCAAAAGTAGTGTCCAGTGTAGCTCTCAGCCAAGCTATCCATTTGCCAACCTTCTTTCCTAATCCTCAAAATAAAGGGGAAAGGATCCTGCACTCTTTTGACATGCACAGACAGCTCAGATTCTACCTTGATAGGACTAAGCCCTTTAGGAAATCTAACCAGTTACTAGTCAGTTTGGCACCAGGGGCAGAGAGCAAGGCCATATCTAAACAAACAATTTCAAGACGGATAGTACACTGTATCCATTTCTCTTACAAACACCATGAGAAACCAACCCCTCAGGGGGTCAGAACGCATTCCACTAGGGCAACTTCTACCTCTACAACATTCCTCAGGGGTGTCCCTGCCAGAGACATTCTGTGCTACCTGAAGTTCTGTTCACACCTTCACCAAGCATTACCACCTGCCTATCTTTTCCAAACCTAGGATGGGTTTCCTGCAGGGCATACTAGCCAGCCCCAACTCTTCTTGACTGCCTCCACCCTTTTCCTCTGCTTTGGGAATCAACCCAAATATGATGACTGCAACAGTGAAACACAAAGAACATAGTACAGTTGTGTACACTTACCATAAATCTAGATGTTTGAGTATATTCACTGCTGCATTCCTGGTTTTCCTCCCTCCATCCCTATCTTCTTTCTCTCTCTCTCTCTCCTTCTGTATCTCTATTACTCACCCTTTACAGGGCTATTGGTATTTATTTTTTACTGTTGGGGTTTTTTCACCATAACTTTGCTCCCACTTGGGAGCTCTTGACATTAGGGCAAAAAAAACTGATGTAATGGTGTCAGCTGCCTGTTTTATACTACTGATGATCTGGCGTCAGTCCTGGAGTGACAGCAAACAACACAGAAATACTCTCTGGTATTTGGGCCAGCCAAGGGCTACCCTGGCAGGGATAACCCAAATGTGATGACTGCAACAGTGAATACACTCGAACATCTACATTTATACTAGGTGTGCACAACTGTACTTTCCAGCTACAGGATTAACTGATTTTGCCAGAAGTGGCTTAGAAATGTTTGTTCAATCCAGGGACTCAGCTTCCCAGCATGCTGTCAAGCCCAGCCTTTTATATGTTTTTATAGCTTTGTTTCTACAAACTGTGTCACAGAATCCATCACAGTAACAATAATCATCAGCTAGTAGAAGTTATCTGGTATGTAAAATTGCAAATAGTCTTAATATGTAATGCTTTACCTTATCCTTGTATTGGGTTTTTATTTATTTATATTGATACTTGAGTGGCCTGAACTCAAGCTTTATCAATCATGACATGATTATATTACATGAAATTGTACTAAACTGTATATGTTGAAAGGCTAAACTTGTATATGTAATATTTAATATGTAACAGTGAAGAAGTCTAACTAAAATTACTTATCAAAAATGCTCCTAAAACATTACCTAATAACAGAACTTCATTTGAAGTTCTGAGCAAACTAACCATGTAAACATGGCAAATATCAAGAAGTATACAAGAGAGACCCATTACCAGACAGGTACAGTTTTGTGTTTAGATTCTATATATGTAATGCATTCACCCAGAAGAATGGAATGTAATTGTATAGGGTGGTAAGATGTATAGGTGAAGAAAAGTGAAGTCGTGGCCAGATTAGAGTGTTGTAGCTGTGTTAAGTGGATGTTTTAGAAGTGGTTTTGCTTAGTAAGGAAAGATTATATCCAGTTTTTAGGTTATGTCAGCTCATGCGTTGCAGTTTGCCCAGAGTTCAAATTTTGTGAATGAGAATAATGTTGAATGCCTCTGAATGTATAAAGATTTGAAATTACAGGTTTTGCATCCCTGAATGAAAGAGAACTCACTATCACAAGAATAGGGGATGATGTGAGATAAATGCAGAATATGAGTCGCAAGAAGCAGAGTGAAGGAATGCAGTGAAAATTTATAGAAAAGAGTAATTCTGAGTGAGGACCTTTTATGGAGGTGGGTGTGAAACAGCCAGATATATGGAAGGTGGAACAGGGATGTTTTGTTTTTGTGAATTGAACCATAAAGTGGACAATTGTCTTTGTAGCTGTGAGTTTCACAGTAGTGGAGTCCAATTTAACTAGAAGGTGTAGAAAATATTCAAGGTTAGTTATTAGCACTTCTTTATCCAGTGAGCATCATGTTTCCACAGTTAGAAACATACTGAAGCAAGTATGGCTGATAGTTCTTTACATTATCTTCCTGAAGGGAGAAAGAGGAGCAAAGGTCTATGAAGATGTTTAAAGAATTACAAATTTATATTTCCAAGCACTGGACATTAGGTGAAGTAATAGTCCATCTGGCAGAAATTCTGCTTCTCATAGATGTGTTGCCAAAGCATGTAACACTAGATGTTCTTCGTGTTTCACTGTTGCAGTCATCACACTTGGGTTATCTGCCTGCAGATAGCCCTCAATCAGCCCAAATACCAGAGACTTGGTATTTCTGCGTAGGTTGCTGTCGCTCCAGGACTGACGTCAGGTCATCAGGGGTATAAAAATAGGCAGCCGACACCATTACATCAGTCTTTCTTGCCAAGGAGCCCAAAACAGAACCAGTTCGCACTTGTGCCGGTCAGTCGCTACCTGAGTTTTCATTTCCGAATTTAATCATCCTCAAGTCTTCTAAAGCTAAGTACCCCATTGGGGATCCTTTTTTCTTGCTCTAACCGATGTCAGAAAAAGTTAACAATTGTCTCGCCTGTGGAAAGCAAATACCCCACCGAGATTTCCATTCTTACTGCACCACCTGTTTAGGCCCAGACCACGACGTTCCTTGCTGTCAGTTTTGTGGTTTGTTCAATGCTCAAACTATTCGTCATCAGGCCCTTATTGTTGCTAAATATTTTCGCTCTCGATCTCCGTATTCCGAAATGGTGTCGGTAAGCCATCCGACTACCGATCTTCTGAAAAAACATAAGGATAAAGACAGAGACAGACCGCTGGGTCCAAAACTGCCAACGACGCTTCCATTAAGCTAGTCGCCAGTTCGCCGGTACTCAGTGAGGCACTTTTGCAGCTCCTGATGCCCGCTTTGCAGGCTGCTACCAAGACACATTTGGAATCCGGTATGCCGCAAGACTCTTCTTTGACTACGGAACCTGCGGATGTCCCTACCTTGGATGGGTCCGGAGCCACTGTGCACCAGCTTCTGAGGAAGTTCTTTGCATTACCGATATTCGACACAAACCGACAACTTCTTTTGCGTCTTCAGTTCTGTCTAAATCTACCGAGTTTCTAAGGCCAAGAGTATGAACTACGCCTAAAAAAAAACGACAACCCAATCTCAAGCACCTGCTTCCTTGCCACAATCTCAAATGCTTAAGTGGCAGAAGACCTGATCATGCTGATTAGGGGAAGCCAACCTTCTCCTGCTAAGAGAAAAAGAGACCTGTCCCCAGCAACTTTAACTGACCAAGAATCCGACGACTCTGAGGTTTCTGAATATGAAGACTTGCCTTTATCTGTTTATGAGGATTCAGATGCGGAGGAATCCATTCCCTCTGTTTCCCCTCCAGAGGATTTTTCTTTTGGTGAAACCCCACATACTTTAAGAGAGCATTTCCACTGGGAATGCCAGGATTATCTTCAGTCCAAAAAGAGACTCAGAGAATTTTTAGACTTGCCACAACATAAACCTTTAGCTGTTGCTCCAGTTCTAGATGTTGTGGATGATGTCTTTATGGAATCCAGTCTAACTCCTGATACTTTACTTTGTGCTCCAAGGAAACCAGACAGATACTGCAGAGTTCCTGACTCTCACAAATTTATTTTCAAAAATCCTACTGCTGACCCAGAGGTAATTTCCCAAGGGTCTAAAGTTATAAAAGCAACTACAGCTAAGAATCCCACCCCTTTGGACAGGGATTCCCGAGCTTTAGACAGATGGGGTAAAAAAGTGTACACCTCTGCAACTCTTGCCATTAGGGCATTGAATTGTCAGTTTCACATGCTGAAATTCCAGCAACATATTATGGAACTTATTAAGCAAAAATTATCTACCTTTACAGACTGTGCAGAAAATAAAGAATTACAGGAGCTTATGCATTCTGCAAGCCAAGTCAGCAAGTATACCTTGCAATGTGGGTTTGACACCCTAGAAGCATCTTGCAGGGCAGCAGTCACTAGTTCTGTACTGAGAAGGCATGCTTGGCTTAAGGAACTGACCTTGCCAGACCATGTCAAATCAAAATTACTAGATGCTCCTTTGAATAAGGACAATTTGTTTGGCACCAAAGCAGAAGAGGTTCTAAAAAAGATGGAAGAAAAAGCGAAGTCTATACAGATAGTCAAAGATTTTTTGCAGGTGCAGCCTCCAAGATTCATTAGGCATTGCCCCTCGAAACATTGGTCCTTTCCAGCCCCCTCAAGGCCATCTCAAACTATACCCAGGGGGAAACAGATCCCCCAGATTACAGTCTCAGGGTATGCAGAGATTTAAGCAATGAAGTACCTCCACTTCTAAAACAGGGAGTGCTAAGCCACCCCCTTAGGGAAAGACTTCACAATGACTTCTGAACTCCACTCCTCACCTATGACCAATTGCTCATGCCCCTAGGAGGAAAACTTGCCCACAATGCAAAAAACTGGACCTCCATCACCAAAGACCGATGAGTCCTCAAGAAATTTTATCCCAGGGATACAGATTTTACTTCCACACATTGCCAACCCCAAAAAGGTTCCCAAACCTTCCTCCAAACCAGTGGGCAGAGGCACAAAACCAAGTTCAATCCCTGATCTCCATAAGGGCAATTCAGCCTGTTCCTGCAGAACAGATAGGTCAAGGGTTTTAGTCCAGACTTTTCCTGGTACCCAGAAAAGAGGGCACTTGACACCCAAGCCTAGATCTTTCCATTCTAAACACCTTCCTGCTGGTACCAAAATTCAAAATGCTCACCCTTCAGCAGCTTCTTCCTGTGCTGTCCAAAGATGCCTGGTTAGCCACCCTAGACCTAAAAGAAGCCTATCTGCACATCCCAATCAGGGAATCATGCAGGAAATATGTATGTTTCAGGGAGGATCTATGCATTATCAGTTCTCTGCACTTCCCTTTGACTTGTCCACTACTCCCAGAGTCTTCACAAAATGCCTGGCTCCAGCCATTGCCTATTGCAGACAGAGAAACATTCAGATATACCCTTACTTGGATGATTGCCTGATTCAGGCAGACTGTCAGGAAAAGCTGTTGCAGCACCTGACGTTTGTACAGAATCTTCTAATCTCACTGGGGTACACCATCAATGAAAATAAATCAAAACTAGTCCCCAGTCAAAAGATTGTATTCCTGGGAGCAAGCTTGGACACAACATCCCAGATGGCATTCCTTACTCCAGAAAAACAAGCCTATCTAACAGACTACTTTGCTCAAATGGCCACCAGAACCCAGCTGTCAGCAAGTAAAATCCTGCAGGCTCTAGGGTTCATGGCCTCTTGTATTCTACTAATGCCATGTGCCAGACTGCATATGAGGAAACTACAATGGTACTTAAAAAGTCTTTGGTGCCAACATTCTCAGGACCTGGAAAGCATTATACCTATCATACCTTGTCTAAGGACAGAGCTTCTTTGGTGGGCAGCAGCATGCAACCACAACAAGGGACTTCCGTTTACACAACCCCACGCCACCCAGACCCTAACCACAGATGCATCAGACTATGCCTGGAGGGCACATCTGGACAACAAGTGCATTCAGGGCCACTGGAGCACAAGTCAAATTCATCTGCACATCAACAAAAAAGAGATGCTAGCTGTTCAGCACGCTCTGACAGCTTTCAGATCCCTGCTCTCACCAGGACCCCTGCTAATAAAAACAGCACCACAGTTATGTGGTACATCAACAAGCAGGGGGGAACACACTCTTACCCACTCTGCAGGCTAGCCATGACCCTGTGGAGCATGGCCTTGGACATGCATATTCATCTGCAAGCTCAATTCCTGCCAGGCAAACAAAACTCTCTGGCAGACGACTTAAGCAGAAATCTCCTAGACCCACACAAGTGGCAATTAGACCCCAGCACTTTCAACTTTCTAACCCAGAAATGAGGGACCCCGGAGGCGGACCTTTTTGCCACCCCCTACAATCACCAGATCAGCAAATTCTTGAACAGGACACCTTACAGCAGGGCCTGGAAAGTGGATTCCCCATCCTTCCAGTGGGTAAACTTATCAATCTATGTTTTTCCCCCTCTGCCTCTTCTTTCAAGAATATTACTCAAGATAAGACAGGACAGACCAAGGGCAGTCCTGATTGCCCCAGACTGGCCATGCCAGTACTGGTGCCCACTTCTGCGCAGCCTGTCACTGATGCCACCTTGGCACCTACCCCAGATCCCAAACCTCCTCACTCAGCAGGGGGGACAGATCTTGCATCCCCAACTGCAAACCCTGAACCTTGCAACCTGGCTTATTCCTTGAATTCTCCCCCTGTTCTTGAAGCCAGAAGACCCACTACAAGGAAATCCTATGCTGATAAGTGGAAAAGATATTGTTCCTGGATTCAATCTAAATGAGTGGACACAGCACTGCCCTCCTTACCTCTCATCCTAGATTACCTAGCAGGTCTACTCCACAGAGGCGTATCCTTCTCTTCCATTAAGATCCATGCCTCTGCCATCTCGGCTCATTACAACACTGAGCCACCTCTCTTCTCTCACCCTCTCATCAAACAGTTCCTGATAGGGGCCAACAACTTAAGGCCATCAAGTTGAGCCCCCACCCCTACTTGGGACCTTAAATTTGTACTGGAAAAGCTCCCCCCCCCCACCGCTTTGAACCTGCAGTATCAGCAGAGTTAAAATTCCTCTCTTGGAAAACAGCCTTGCTTCTGGCTATCACTTCAGTTAGAAGACTGTCTGAGTTACAAGCACTTATGGCTGTGGAACCCTTCATTATTTTTCATGCTGACAGGGACTCCCTCAGGACTAACCCTACTTTTATGCCAAAAGTAGTGTCCAGTGTAGCTCTCAGCCAAGCTATCCATTTGCCAACCTTCTTTCCTAATCCTCAAAATAAAGGGGAAAGGATCCTGCACTCTTTTGACGTGCACAGACAGCTCAGATTCTACCTTGATAGGACTAAGCCCTTTAGGAAATCTAACCAGTTACTAGTCAGTTTGGCACCAGGGGCAGAGGGCAAGGCCATATCTAAACAAACAATTTCTAAATAGATAGTACACTGTATCCATTTCTCTTACAAACACCATGGGAAACCAACCCCTCAGGGGTTCAGAACACATTCCACTAGGGCAACTTCTACCTCTACAACATTCCTCAGGGGTGCCCCTACCAGAGACATTCTGGAAGCTGCTACCTGAAGTTCTGTTCACACCTTCACCAAGCATTACCACCTGCCTATCTTTTCCAAACCTAGGATGGGTTTCCTGCAGGGCATACTAGCCAGCCCCAACTCTTCTTGACTGCCTCCACCCACTCTTCAGCTTTTTGGAATCAACCCAAATGTGATGACTGCAACAGTGAAACACAAAGAACATAGTACAGTTGTGTACACTTACCATAAATCTAGATGTTTGAGTATATTCACTGTTGCAGTCCTGGTTTTCCACCCCCCAGCCCACTTGCCTCTCTCTCTCTCTCTCTCTCTCTGTCTCCTTCTGTATCTCTATTACTCACCCTTTACAGGGCTATTGGTATTTATTTTTTACTGGTGGTTTTTTTTCCACCATAACTTAGCTCCCTATTGGGAGCTCTTGACATTTGGGGCAAGAAAAATTGATGTAATGGTGTCGGCTGCCTGTTTTTATACCCCTGATGATCTGGCGTCAGTCCTAGAGCGACAGCAACAGATGCAGAAATACTAAGTCTCTGGTATTTGGGCTAACTGAGCGCTACCTGCAGGCAGATAACCCAAGTGTGATGACTGCAACAGTGAATACACTCGAAAATCTACATTTATGTTAAGTGTACACAACTGTTCTATCTGATGTTGGCTGTTCAGCCCATCTGCCTCAATTTATGGGACAATCAGATCCCATCTGATCCAACACTGGAAACTGTAGCACTTTAACTCCAAGGCTCAGGCTCCTTCCCTACCCATAATACCCCTCAGTCCACCAAATTTCTCAGATCTTGTTTGCTGATCAAACTCTACAGATGTCTCCTTGCCTCAGCCCTGTAGCAGATAAGTGGATTTTTTAAATGGAGTTTCTAGTTGAGATTCTTATCTTGTACTACTGTATTTCTTTCCCTTTATTTCTCCAAGGTTGTGTTCTTTCTGCTTTCTCCCCTTATATAAAAAAACTTTTAGATTAGTGTATAGTCTTCAGTTTTTTTTTTCTTGCTCTTAGGCAGGACTTTTTGTTAAACAGGTTTATTGTCTAAATCTAGACACTTAACTGCTTAACTTAACCAGTGTACTTTTCCTTAGTGTTACTAGCTTTACCACTGTATATTTTATTGGTGTGATTTGGTGTTTGTGTTAACTTTATTTCAGGGTGGCAGACAGGGCTTTTTTTTTTTTTTTTGAAAACTTTTTATTAGATTTTAGAAATTGAAAACAAAGAATTAAACATTGAAAGAAAAATATAAATGAATATATGCAAGGTCCATAATAAGCGTTTGTATTAAACTAAACCATTGATACTTTTCTAATAAATCAGTAAGTTTTGGCCATGATAAGCATTGATGTGTGGCATTTGACTTTCTCTTATTAACAGTTTGCAATTCAGTTCCATTCAATCTTAACCAAACAAACAAATTTTGTAAAAGAGAGGGTATTTTTACAATTCTAATTATTTTTTGTAATAATTTTCCTAGCTATAGCCAGTACAGACCAAAAGAGAGGCAGTTGTGTAATTGAAATAGAATCTGGGACATTGGGGCATTGAATAAAATCAAGAAATCTGTAACAGTGCAATTTTTTGACCACAGTGCTTGAACAAAGTTTTTAAACTTCAATCAAAAGGGGAAAACTATTTTGCATTCTATTGTAATGAATTCAATTTGCATCAAGAACTTTACCACATCTCCAACAGTTTATTTTTCCTGATTTATAAGTTAATGCAACCTTGTGAGGTTTACAAAGACTCTATGCAAGTACTTCACTTTTTAAGGATAATTTTTATTTATATATGAAAATACTTCATTATTAACTTTTTTTTGAGTAATTCCAATTAGACAAATCAGGAACAATAAATTCAGTTCTTGTAATCCTGTATATTTTCGATAAATATGAATTATTATTGACCATGTCACTTTTAATACTAAAGAAAAATTCTAAAATTTTTGAAATGGATTTTGTATTCAGACTTAAATACTTTTATTTTCTCATAAATAAACTCCTTACAGGTTTGTATACTCAGCCAACTATGTTTTTCTAAAGTATATCTGGCCAAAAGGTAATAAGCTGAATGTATTTTATTACCATTTAGAAACTGATGCTAAAAAACTAGGTCATTATCTTTAAGATCTAACATTTAACTTAAATGATTCCAGACTTCCTTTAGTATAGGCTATAGGAAATAATAAAATTAACAATTCTTTAGCTATGTAATTAGTTTCTTTAAAACTCATGAAAGCAATCAGAATATAATTAACTAAATGAAAAAAAATCAAATTATTCCAGTTAGTCATACAAAAATCTTGTAGGACTCAATACATTTTATAAAACAAAAAACAAACTGCAGAGAACAAACAAAAAGACAACGTGGTATACCAGACCTTCCAAATGTATTGTTAGAGCTTTTGGGCATAACAATGTACCTTCAGACAAAAAACATGAAAGAAAAAATGTTCTTGTTTTAAGTAAACCACCAACAGTGACATCATCAGGTCATCAAGTCAATCAATTGTTTGTTCATAAATTGAAGTTAAGCATATTATTAGGCAATACCATTAATCTTTTTGCTAACCATCGTATTTCTTGTATATTTAACCCCCCCCTTCACAACTCACTGTTGTTGTTTGAAAAACTGTGTGAACTTGACTTGAGGAATGTTATGCAGGGACAACTTTACAACAATAGAGTCTTTAAGAATACTATGTTAGAGAACCTGCTGAATGCTCTTGATTTTTTGAGAAATTTTAATATTAAGATTCTCAAGCCAGATAAAGGTTGTGGCATGGTGTTAATGACCGAAGAAGATTATTCTAATAGAATGTTAAATATCTTGAGCTCTGAAAATTATGAAAAAGCATCTGTTAACCAACTTCATGGAGCTTACCAGCGTATTAGGGCATTATTAAATGACCTATCTATTGATTGCATGGTAGATATAGATACATATAACTACCTGACTATACCATTCCATTCCCAGTTACACCCACCATATTTGGGCTCCCTAAGTTACATAAGAACTTAAATAACCCACCGCTTTGGCCTATTGTTGATGGCCGTAATAGTATCACATATGGATGTGCTAAAATAGTTGATGCTAAATTGAATAAACACCTTAAGGGTCAGTCACAAATTTGTCGTGACTCATACGATTTCCTTAAAAACATCAATGACCTGGAGTTCAATACTAAATACAACTTTTTAGCTATAGATGTGCGGGATCTATATACGGTTGTCCCACAAACTTTAGGAATTATATGGACCCGAGAATTCCTACATAAGTTAGGTGTTGCAGGTGAGGAGATAAACCTGATTGAATATCTGCTAGATATTATTCTGACTAATAATTACATCTTTTTTGGGAGCGATATATACTTTCAAAAATCAGGGATAGGTATGGGCTCCCCCTGTAGGGGGAGCTTTGCTAATTGTGTCATGGCATACTGGGGAAATTAAATGTTATTTTGCCATGACTATTTTAAACAGCATGTTGTATGGTATACACGCTATCTAGATGATATATTTGGTGTGTTTAATGGTGATGAAACTCATGCTTCTGAATTTGTTCAGATACTGTCAGCGATGACCAGCTTTTTGAAATTCACATTTGAATTTAATAGTGAATTTATAGCATTTTTGGATGTGTTATTAACTAAAGACAGGATTAATCAGTGTTACACTGCAAGAATATATCGCAAACCTCCATACTCAAACTGTTTTTTACATTTTGAAAGTACTCATCCATACTACCAAAAACGGTGTGTTGTAAAGGGACAGCTTGTATAGGCAGCCCGTATGACCTAGAACAAGATTTTTCAGATGAATGTCTTTTGCTTAAAGAAATTTTCCTAGCTCTTAGTTACCCATTAAAATTAATTAATGAATTGATATCTGAGGTTACCCACAAGCATATATTAGGTTGGTTTAGACCTATATTGTGCAATCTTACACAAGCAGAAGAGAAAGGGCTAGACAATTTAACATTATCTAACAGTGTTCAAACTAATAAAAATTATGTTAACTTTACATTAACTTTCACTACTTCATTTTCACTTGATGCAAAACAAATAGCAAATACTTTATGTAAAAATTGGGCTGCGCTTATTGATGATTCCTAAATTATAGACAAAGTCCAAGAAGCACCTAAAATAAATTATAACAGAGGCTTTAATCTTTAAAATTTTATCGAGAGAGACTTACATAGTAATCATAGAACTGTGGGTATGTTAAAATGTGGATGTTGCAATTATTGTAAGTTTATTAAAACTTTAATTAGGTTTACAATAAGAAATTTTACCTATTCCATTAGTGATAGATATAATTGCAACAGCCCAGGACTGGTTTATTTAGCTGACTGCCAAAGCTGTCCACGGTTTTATATAGGAAAAACCGAAAGACAGTTGAAGCAATGAATTTATGAACATCAATACAGCATACATAAGCAGTATTGTAATAATGCACTAGCAAAGCATGTAATTGAATTTCCTGGGCATTCCGTCTTATTTCTCGGGATAGAGCAGGTTAAAGAAAGTATTAGAGGTGGGCCAAGGCAATTGTTATTGGAGCAAAGAGAATTATGGTGGCAAGTCCAAACCAATGCTTATATGTACCCAGGTTTAAATGAGTCATGTTCCATTAAGATTTTCATACTGTAGTTAAAAGTACTTTTATATGTTTTAGAGAGGGTGTTTATATATACATATACATATATATATATATATATATATATATATATATATATATATATATATACAGATTATATTTTAGTTATGTGTAATGTTCCTTTAATTATGAATCGATGATGTGATGATGTAACTGTTAGTGGTTTATTTAGGCCAAGAAAGTTTTTTCCTTCATGTTTTTTTGTCTGAAGAGGGTCGTACATTGTTACGCCCGAAAGCGCTCTTAATAAATTTTGTTTAGACCAGATTGTAAATGAGAATCTATTCCAAAATTTTATTAGAAATTAAGATTTTTTTCATGTAATTATTTCTGATATGCAACATAGGAGGAATTTAGTCATTGAATTACTATTTTATAAAACAGGCTTAGCATATACTTCAGTATTTGGGAAAACAGTGCCACCTTCCCACTTTTTGTATGCCAGTCAAAAGATATCCTTGGCTTTTGGGGGTACCACAAGAATTGAAGTAAATACTTTAAGATATTTGTGTAAGGGGACATATTTAATGACTGCATATAAAAAAATTGGCAAGATTATCATTTTAATCAATGTAAGCTGGTCTTTCATTGTAAAAAAAAAAAAAAAAAGAAATTATTCCAGTTATTAGTTTTATTAGTATACCAATTAAATTCTTATAATTTACCAAAACAAAATCTTTCCAACTAAATGTAATAGTAATTTCCAGATATTTAATTTGCAAATTTTCCCAATTAAATTCCTTGTAATTTTTTAAAAAGTATTTATTTTTTATTAATAATCAACATTTTTGTTTTATTATGATTAAATATTAAGCATGAAATCATTCAAAACAGTTTACAGAAAATGAAGATTCAATATCTGCACTTGTTAGCAGGATATCATCAGGAAATAGCTAAATTTTAGAAGTAACTCCCATCTATAGAAAAACCCTTAATCATTGTATCTGACCTAATGAAATTAGCAAAATATTCCAGAGAAAAAGAGAACAGCAAAGGCAACAAAGGAAATCCTTGTTTTGTGACTTTTAATATTTTAAAGGAGCTAGATAAAAGGGATCACATTGTAACAAAAGATAATGAATTATACAGTTTTATCAAATCTATACACTCTAATTAGAAGTTATATTCTTTGAGCACTTTAAACAAATAAAACCAATTAACTGACTCAAAAGCTTTATCTAAGTCTAAGCTTATAATTGAAAGTTATTTTTTATTCTTATTAGCAATATCTATTAATGAAGAGTCTTATAATGTTATCTTTCACTGTATTTAAAATAAAACCAGTTTGATCATCTTCATTTAAACCAGGCAAAGCATTATTTAATCTTTTCGCAAGTACAGACATAAATATTTTAAAGTCAACATTCAAAAGAGAAATAGGACGATAAAGAAGAGCATAATTTTGGATCTTTATCTTATTTTAAAATAGGTGAAATCAGAGAAAATCCCCCCCAAGAAGAAAGAATATTTGACATATTTCTATCTTCCTCAAAAGCTTTTAATAGTATTTTTAATATATTGTCTGGACTTAAATTGTATAACCCAAGAGTTATGCCATCCAGCCCTGGGGCCTCATTAGTTTTAAGATTTAACATTTTTTTTAATTCCCTAAAATAAAATGATTTATCTATTCTAAAATGTTGTTCTCTAGTTAACTTATATGTTACATTTTCCTTCAGAAAACTGTTAAATTACTGTTATCTAACATTGACTTACCATTATTAATTCATAATGGTTCCTGAAACATTCTAATATATCTTTTAAATCAGTTGCTCTCTTAATATTCTTCTCAACTTTGTGCGTGATATCTTTAATGTGATTTATATTATTTAATCACTTTGATCTAATAGCTAGCTAATCTATGTACATTTTTAGGGTTACTAGAATATGATTGTAATTTTAATTTTTCAAAATTTATTGATATTTTATGATGTTGTATTTCTAAATATCTTTGATTTAAGACTTTCAACTCAGAATTTGCAGATTTATCCTTAGGTTATAAATTTAATTTTTAATTTATCGGTATTTGATTGTAAAACAATTAACTCCTTGTCCCACTCTTTTCTTTTGTAAATATACCAGTTTTTTTATTTCTACCATATAAATAAGCTTTTAATGAAGCCCATAAAATAACATTTGTAACTTCACTATTGTTATTAAACTCCATAAATATATTCATTTAAAAAATCCTTAAAACCTTTACTTTTGATTATATAAGCAGGAATTCTCTGACAATAAGTTAAATCATTAGAGTTCAGTATGGTAGTAAAAGTATTTGCATTGTGATTAGTCAAAGGACATGAAATTATTAATACTTCATCAATTTTGGAATATAGTCCACCAGAAGTAAAAACGCTGTGCTTGTTTGAGTTCCAAATCTAAATGAACAGTGTGCATAATTAAGGGATTTTGCCAATTTTAAATCATGTATATCTCTCAAATTCATTGAATTTATAAAGTGACCTAAACGTTTAGCAACTTCAGATAGTCTAGGTGTTTAACTTTTTCTAATAAAGTACAATTAAAATCACCAGCTAATAAAATTTCCCCATTTGAATGTAATTGATATCTAAATATTTTTAGCCACCCTTGATCCAATTCCAAAATCAAATCCAATAGACATTGACAAACATATATTTTTTATAAATGTCAATTGCCACCAATCCCAACATATTGTTTTTGTGAGAGTAAGCATCAACTCCCGTGGGCATAGTCAATGACCTTTTCCAAAGTATAGGAGTGCCTCTCCTTTTTGAACTAAAATGTGAGTCCAGTAGAATTGAATAATTCTAAATAACAATCTGTCTAAGTCCTTAGTCAACAAACTTAGTTCCTGTAAAAAATGTGAGCTTTAAGTATTTAATGAATCTACCTCTGTTTATAGGATTATTAAGAACATTAATATTTAGTGAAATACTGACAGTTTTAAAGACAAACACTTCAGAAAAAGCAAAGTTGTGGTTTAGAATCAAATATATATATACACCCAATTTTAGTAAAGCTTGATATGGACAAGTTCATTAGACTTAGGGAATAGTTATAAAGGTTCACCAAACTTAGGGAACCTATAACAAGAAAAATAACTAGAGATTCTGTAGAAGTTTGAGATATTTTGGAGATTTTATGAACATTTGTATAAAGCAAAGAAACATGAAAATCAAGATAGAGTACAAATGGAAGTATTTATGGAAGACTTAATTATGCCAAGTTAGATGTAGACAAGGCACAACAACTAACAGTCAAGATAGGAAGTGATAAGGTAAAAACAGCAATGTATAATCAATCTTCAGTAAAGTCTCCAGGAACAAATGTTATTCATGTGGATGTGAAAAAGAGGGGAATCACTAACATCGTGGAAGAAAGCTGTGGTGACTGTAATGCCTAAAGATGACAAAGACCTTTCAGACTTAACTTCATATCAACCCATTTCAATTTTAAGCCATGATTAGAAAGTGTTTGTCTATAATGGCTAAAAGAATAGCAAAGGTGTTGCCAAAATTGATAGATGTGGATCAGTGTAGTTTTGTGGAAGAGAGGCAAACATATGACAACATTAGTAGAACATTGATGATCCAGAAGGAAGCAGAACATAAGCAAATACCTCTGTTACTGGTGGATCTTAATGCAGAGATAGTACTTGACAGAGTAAGCTGGGATTTTATGAGTAGGGCATTGGAAGCATTTGCATTCCATGATGCAATATAAGGTTAATTAGAAGAATATATATGAAGGATCAGAGGCACGAATTAAAGTGGGGGGTATCCTCTCAGATAAGCTGTGTTTGAACAGAGGAAACAGGCAGGGATGTCCTCTTTCTCCTTTGTTATTTTCTTTATATTTAGAGCTGTTTATTTATTTGTTTAACATTTGTTAACTGGAAAAGTCTGACTTGGAATGAAGCCAATTTTCCGAGGCGGCCCGAGAAGAAACGCTGCAGACACTTGTCTTTGTAACATGGGAGGAAACCAGAGCACCTGGAGGAAACTCACACGAATGCAGGGAGGAAATGCAGAGTCTGCCCAGAAGGCACTCCACCCTAGAATTGTACCGGATAACCTCTTACGAGGGAACAATGCTATTGTTGCACCACTGTGCCATCCTATTGGCAAAGAAAATAAGGATATAATTGGTATGGTAATCATGAAAAGTTGCTTTTATTTGAAGATGATATTATTTTGCACCTGATAAAGCCAGAAAAGGACATATCAGTGTTATGGAACATTTTGAAGCAGTTTCAAGTATTTTCAGGATATAAAATTAATGAAGATAAAACAAAGTCTATAGCTGTAAGCTATGTACCTACATATGAATTGGTTCAACAATACCCATATTTATGGGGATGTGATTTCATGAAGTATTTGGTATTTGGTATGGATTAAAAAAGGCTCCTGTTGTGGCAGCTACAACTAAGAATATGTGGGAAGAGACTATGATACTAATGATACAAAAACTGAGAAATTGGAAAGTCTTATTCATGGATAATAAGATACAAGCATTGAAAATGTTTTTAGTTCCTTTAGTCTTGTGTACAGATCAGGCATACTTTTATCAACTTGAGGTGAAGTTGTGGACAATAATTAATAAAGCATTGAAGGAGTATATCTAGGTAAGAAAGAGGGCTAGACTTAAGTGGGATAAGTTGATCCTTCCAATAGAACAAGGTGGTTTAGGTTTACCTGATTTGAGGAATATTTTAGAGCAACACAGTTGAGGCTGATATGCATAACATAAGCAGAAGGTTATAATTCATAGTGAAAAGGGATGATTATGAAGAAAGGGGGAAGATTAAGAAAGACTGTGGGATTTTGAATGCAGATCAATAAGTAAAATAATAAGCATACAGAATATTATATTCATAAAGAGTAGAAAGTATTCTAAGAAATAAGCCAATACAAGAATGGAAAAAGGAGATTTGCCAGTAGGGTCGACTACAAGTAGGGGGTACAGAAAATAGACAGGAGGGGACTGGAATATACTGGAGAAACCTGGCAAAGGAACCATGATGTTGGGACCAAATAACTCAAGCAGGAAAGGTAATAGTGGGATGAGGCCAAGAAGACATTTGGATTGCAGGCTAGAGACTGGCTTCCCTACTCAGGCTTGATCTCAGAGTGCTGGCAAAGAGAAAGGGATAGGGGAATTTTAAGTGAAAGACCTCTTGTGGTAGAGTTTTTAGTTCAATCTAAAACATAAGTAATTGTTAAAAGGGATAATTAGTAGGGCATATAAAACATTGCATTATAACTATAGGAATCAGTCAGGGGAGGTTAGAAAAGAGTGGGAAGATACACTGGAAAAGCAATTTACAAGAAAACAATGGGAAAGCATATGTATGACTCTCAAGTTTGAAACCAAGTCCAAAAGGTTTAGGATCTCTGCTTGGAAGTGTTTTCATACGTATTTTTATACCCCAAGCAGACTTCAAAGAATTTTTCCTCTAGTGGATAGCAAAAGTTGGTTGTGTGATGGGGAAGAAAGAGGTAATTGAGAACATATGCTTTGTGAGTGTAATGTGTTGGCAGACTTTAAAACTTCCCTACAGACTACTCTTATCTGAAATATTAAGCGAGAAAAAAGCTGTAAGTACCTACATTTGAACCAAACATAATTTTGTCTTCCTTTTTTGGATGACTTATCTTTGCAGAAATGTCTTCCAGATGGCAAGAGACCTTAACATGGGTTTCATCTCTTCTGACTAATCTGGGATTCCAAATAAACATTTAGAAATCCTCCTTGACCATTTCAGAAAGGTGGAGTTTTATCTAGAAGACTTCAGCCTGAGACTTCTCAAGATTCTGGGTTTCATGGCATCTTTTCTTCTCCCAGGTTGTACATGAGGAATATTCTATGGTATCTAAAAAACACATGGACCCAGCATTTTCATCTTGCATATGACTGTCAGAACAGTACACACTGGCAGGCAAACTGAGCAGAACTCGGGCAGACCTTCACAATACAATTTGAATGAAGGACACCTCAAAAAGATCTGTTGACCTCATTAGAAAAGAGACAATAAATATTTTTTTTCATTCCTTTGAAGGGAATGTTTCGTTATGCAGTCCACCCTTTCCACTGATATCCAGGGTAATTCTGAAGATTCAGAACTTTCCAAAGAATATTTGTGGTGACACCTTTTTTGCCTAGGCAGTATTGGTTCTCCCTTTTATGGAATTGGCCAAGAGCAATTATCACAAGTTTCCTCACTATCTGGATCTACTGAGACAAGATTGGAAGAAGGGGGGAGGGGTTAACACACAGATAGTCTAAGACATTATGATACTTTTAGGCACATTTTCTTTGAGAACATGCATCAGGTGCTAAAGGAGGCAAGACATTCTTCTAGTAGAAAATCTTATATTGACATGTGGAAGACTCTTTCTAGTTGTTGCCTACACAATAGCTAAGCACCTATCTTGGACTGGACCACCAGTGCTCAAATATTTGTGTGAGGTACTAGCCTCTGGCCTTCATACTACTTTATCAAGGTACATTATGTGGCCACTTCACTTTGTCTAGATCCTTCTCTTTCTTCAAAGTTTTCTAAGAAAAACTGTTTCTGAAAAGAGTGTTTCACAAAAGAGCACCTTATAAACCAGTTGTTCCTTCCTAGAATCTTAACCTTCTGCTGGAAATGCGAATCACATTTCCATCTGAACCTGTACATCAAGCACATTTAAGCTTCATTACATGGAAGGCAGTTCTATTTTTTCTGATATCTGCAATATCAGCAGAGATTTGGACTTGGAAAGGGGTAGCTGCAAGAACAAATCCCTCATTCATGCCCAAAGTTGATTCAGAGTTTCTTTGAATCAGGCCATCAATCTCCCTTTGCTTTATCCTCAGTCTTAGAACCAGGAAGAAAGGATTCCACGTACTTTGGACATTCATAGGCAACTCAGGTACAAACCTGACAGAATGAAATCTTTTAGAAAAGCCAAATGACTATTTATTTCATATGTGGGACAAAGATAGGACAACACAAGTCAAACAGATGATTTCCAGTTGGTTATCCTTGGCTATTGCCTTTTGTTATACCCACCATAGTAAACCAGTTCCTGGCAGTATTAAGGCACGCTGTCCAAGGGCCTTGTCTTCTTTGATGGCATATCAGAAAAGAGTGGACTCTAGAAGATTTCTAGAGATGGCTACATGGTCCTCTGTAAATACCGGTACAAGGCATTTCATACAAGATTCCTTTATCTAGATTGAGGACTGGTTTTGCTAGGACCATTCTCCAGGGACTTTTGGATCCATATCTTTTCTTATCCTAGGTTGGATAAAGTTTGGTAATAAACTCATATAGCCTAAAGGATGCTGAAGCAGTGAAAAAGATGAACATGGTACAGTTGTGTGAGATTCACTTACTCGTGTAAGTAGATATCCAAATTTGTTACTGCTGCAGTAACCGCACCCACCCACTATCCCCTTAGTGGTGTATAGGATTATTTCTTGTCTGTTTATTTCAAGAGAAATCTGCTACTTTTTAATTATTAGGTAAGAAAGTCCTGAAGATGTTCCATTCTAACTACTGATTTTCTCCCTCAGTTCTGACCATTCAACAGTCAGAGTCAAAGTGTTGGAGGGAGCCAGAACTTTTGGAAGCTGGCTGGTTGCTGCATCTTGGGCAGAACACAACCCATATAGCCTAAAGGCTACTGCAGCTATGAGGAATTCGAACATCTGCTGTTATGGGTGCATGCAACTTACACAACTGCACTTTCTGATGATTCCTTTACACAACTGTAATGTAATTCCCATTAAGAAGTAATGTTAGTTACAGTAAACATTTTATCTGAATTTAGTATAAATGTTCCAGCTATTTTATTATATAGTCATTAATAGCTGACTTTCCATCTTTAAAAGTTCAACAAATCATATCCCCACTGTGTTAACACTGGCACCTTATCCTGGGATATTAGCTTGGTTTGCAGTCCGAGCCTTTAGGGAACTGAGCACACTGCATTCATACAAAGTCTTTTGGATGACCAGAATGTCTTTATTACAGCTTACAGCTTATTTCTCTTTCTTTAAACCAGAACTCAAAAGTAAGATCTACTCTTACTCAGATAAAAATGTAAATATAAGCAATCATTTAATACTTTCCAGTCTGTCTGTGGTTTCCTTTCTTGCTTTTTTGAATCAAACAGTCCAGCTAACACAAGGGCCAGAGATCTAAATCTACTCCAAATAAATAAGACACGGTGGAGGGGATAGAGTTGTCATGTAGCACCTACCCATTTTCTGGAATAAACTTACACCTAATGTAGAAAGAGGTACCAGGAATTCCAGTATAACAAACTGTCTGCCTTTAAAATGGAGCTGGAAAACTGGATGGAGTATTCATAAAGTCACCATGGGGATGATTGGTCTGGCCTTCCTTGAAAAGAACCGGCAAGGTAGAAATAACCTTGTGATTAAGTTGCCTTGCAAACTCCTATTATCCTACTTAACAACTGTGGTTGACAGGATGAATGTACAGTGCTAAACCAAGTACAGGTGGTGGCTGGAAGTGCATCACATTATAGCTATGACTCAGATATGAACAGTCGGGTCTATATCACATAGTCGAACTGTTATAAGTTCGACTATGTAAATGAAGTTTCGGCATTCAAACAGTCTAAATCACTTCATTAATGTAATTCCTTTGTGGTGTTCACAGGGTACTATATGCACATAGACATGCAAGACTTGCTAGACATGCTACAGGAGGTATGAGGCTTCCATTGCATCATTAATGGACTGTGCTGTAAGCAAATTTCTATTTCTAACATGTTCATTGCTGCTGTTGCACCGTATCACAGCACTGGAATGTAGTACAGGACTGTAACTGCAGAATGGGGGCTGAGGACAGAACTGAGACATTTGTACACTGGCATTGATTTACATATGTAACCCACAGATGTAGATGTATTATTGTTGGATTGAAGAAACAGCAGTGTCTGCAAAGGTTCACATCACCAACACCAGGAGTGCTACTTCAGACCTTATGCACAAACATCATGCATAACCTTGAGAAAGATAAAATAGACAAGGCCTTCTGTCACGAGGCATAGCAGGGACTGGTGCAGAGCATTGGTGCAGTGGGCATCTGTAACAGAGCAATAGTTCAGGTGACACTCATTATCACAGATATCTTATTGCACACTAAGATGAAGGTACAAAAATTGCCAGAGATGGCTTGACTGCTGTAGATGGGCCACCAACACAGAGGTGTGTCATGGAGATGGAGGAATTTTTGGTACCCCTCGCTACAGAAGTTGAGGGGACACTTATACATAGTGGTGGCTTGAATGCAGGAGTTGGGCTTGTGTTGACTACCCTTGTGTTTGTAAGGGGTGCAGCTGGTTAGTAATAGCACTTGCCACTACTGTGGGACAGTGACAGTGAAATTGTGAATGATTAACTCTTGCAAACACATGTACATATCGGTCATGGATAATGGGCATGGAAAATTGACAACCTGTACCACAAGGTAGATTTGTACCCATAGGCTATGTAAATTATTACAGTATTGCAGTCTGTGTTTCACATGGTGGTAGGGTCACAACTGTAATCTAGTATTGCATTGGATATGTATTTGTATGCATTTACAGGTTCTACTGGTAGAAGATCCACCACAGCATGCCAGTACATGCCTGATGTTAACAGATTATCTGTGGCTGACATTGATGGCATTATGCACATTGCACAGTCCTGTGACACAGTGGCACTGTCAGAAATGCTAACAGTGGAGGACACACTCTCAACTAAGATAAGACGATGTTTGAGAGGCAAGAAGAACCTCTGGCATCTCCTGTGCTTATTGCTGAACATCCTGTTCATGTCAGCCAAACCCAAGATACATAGGGGTAACCACCAAAATAGGCATCCAAGGACTACACTGCATTATAGCTGAGTACACTCAGTATAGGGGAAGGGATTATAGATGAGAGTTGCTACCTTGCTTCCAGGGCCTTCCTGGATCTGAATGTTACCCTTGGTATTTGTGGATATGCAGATCAGGTATCTGGGTACAGCTGGCAACTAGTTATACCATGTTACAGAGGTTTAATGTGCAGTGTGGCCTGCATGAGAAAATATAGATGCTTCAGAGACCACTGGACATCCTGCAACACATGCAGAGTGATGTAGCATATACTGGTGTGGATCAGACATGCTTGTTGAGGGCAGTGGTGGTGATGCATCTGTATTCGGTTATCCTTTGTGTAAGGGAATGGATGAGCTTTGCATGACTGCATTCCAGCCTTATACAGATGGCACACAGTGTTCAAGAGACAGTTTCACTATCCACAGCTGCCTCCTCCCTTGGACATGGGCACTTCCATGGTCATGATTGATGCACTTCTGGTTCCACTGTGGGAACATCTCACCAGCCAAGCCACTGAGGTCCTTCAGTTCAATAAAATCACACTCTCCTGTTGCCTGGTTGCAAAAAGCACCTACCCATGGCCATTTATGGCGATGTGCTTGCAAATATTCTACTGCTACACAACATGGGAGGCAATTGTTCAGTACATGTGGCACACCATCCACTGGACAAGATGAATCCAGTCATGATAGTGCAAGGCACCTATCCTGCATTCAGCTTATGGAGGCTGCACCCCATTACTGGATGATGTGATCCTGGAACCTCCTAGTCATGTGCAGACCTACTGCATCCACCACCACTGATCTTTCCACCTCTGTTAATATTGCTGTACTTGTCATGTCTGCACCATGCCCACCCTGTGGCCTGTGTTGGTAGTCAGTACACTGTGCTGCATAGTCTGTGTGTTACTGCATGCATCAGTTTTCTGTCCTTATTACTGTCCACAGTTGTGAGTCAGATGCCACATCTTTACCAGTGTCACAATGTATTGGGCCCCTCTGCCATGCATGGAGTACTACTGCAGCTAGCTTCACCCAGTATTAACCTGACTCCTACTCTGTTGCTGCCACAGGTTATATCTGATAGTGTTGTTGGTGTCCATATGTTTTAACTTCTGCTATAGCACTGTGTTGTATAGCATGGTACAGACAGCAATCATCTTGATGCAGGTCTCTGCAGTTTACTGCAGTATGCCACCCAAAACATCCAAGCAGCAGATGCAGGCCTCCAGATGTCTGCACATGTTTGATTGTTTTATGCATCTATAACAATGCAGTGCTATATTTCATCTTTGCCTTTGTCTGGGGACTGCACATGGGGGTAATTCCCAATGGTTCCAAAGCATATCCTACATTGCTTGTAATATACAACAATGGACACCATTATGAGTGGTCCACTGCTTATGCTCATGGGACCAGCATATCAAGGACTCTGCAGGTGGAAATGTGTTTACCTACCAACTAGATCGACCCTGTAGAAATTTACCCTACACATGTGCCAGATGTGGGAATCATGGGAACTGCCAGGATGATGCACAGTCACAGTGTATATAATTCCCCTTGCATGCCACATCACGGAAGGTGAGAGTACCTATGACATTGTGGTACCGTCATTAATGTAAATATAGGGCACACTCACGGGATGCCAGAGATTCATGTTACCCTTGCATCATCATTTTAGGTATGGCTGGTGACAGTGTGTCCTCTATTGTTAACATTGCTGGTAATGTTACTGTGTCATAGGACTGTGCCATGTGCATGATGTTGTGGCATTTTAAGGAATGGAAGTCCATCCAGTTGATATACTAGATGTCATGTGGAGCAGCTGGATCCTTGATAGCATAGTGGGTGTAGTCAGTGCCCTCAAAACCTCAGCGGGGATGTGCTATGTCATAAAATACACACATATTGGTGGCTGTCTTTTCATTTGCCTGTGAAAACCAAATGTGATCCTCCACATCCTGCTACATCACATCATGAAATGGATATAGATCATGGGAGCATAGGAAGTTACTAGGCTAATGGCCCGAGGGCCCTTACAAGCCTATCCAAATTTTACCCTTGTTACAATGATCAGCACCTATTGCCCTTGTCCAAGAGGGACAAAGGTGGAACCATCAGGGTGAACTTATGGTTACCCATCCAGTCATCCAGATTGTGTTTGAAGAGGGCCAATGAGTTTCTCTGTTTGATGTTCAGTGGGAGTCTATTCCAAAGGTGAGGTAACCTCTGGGAGACAAATCTTACCTTCAGCAGGTTCTATTGATGTCGCATACCAGGTTTAGGTCTTTAGAGTGAGTAACCCGTGTGCCATTTGACTTGCGGGTGTGCAGCATTTTCAGTAAAATGGGGTCAGAGATTGCCTAATATGCAAGGCAGAGATCGTCTCTGAGTAGTCTGTATGAAAAAGAATAAAGTGGCAGTGATTTCAACAGATCAACATAGGATAGCTGCTGAAGACTTTGAATTTTCTTTGTGAGGAACCTTTGTGGTCTCTCCGACTGCTGCAGGTGCTTAGAAAGGTACATGCGAAAAGGGGCGTTGTACTCAATTGTTGGCCTAATGAGTGAAGAGTACAGGGAGGTGATAACTTCACTTTTTCTCAAGGCAATGGCCTTACTTATGAGGTGAGCCATAGAGAATGCGTATCTTACCATTCTGGAGACATGGTGGTCAAAGGCAAGGTTGCTGTCAACCTGAGTACCCAGATCTCTCACCACTGAGTGGGTACTTAGGGTATTGCCATTGATGTGGTAATTTGCAAGAACATCGCTCTTGCCAAATGGGATGATAATACATTTTTTTGCATTGAGTTTGAGGCCATGACTTTGGCACAAATCATTTCTTTTCATAAGACCTTCTTGAAGAATGTTGACATCATTTGGAGATTCTATGAATGCACCCAGTTTGCAGTCATCAGCAAACTTTGTCAGCCATAGTCCTTTGGGTTTAGCTTGTACTTTGGAGAAATAGATTCCAAACAGTAGTGGTCCCAGGACTGATCCCTGTGGAACACCACTGGTAATGGATCTGCTGTTGGAGGTGAATTCCCCTATTTTGAATGTATGGGTTCTATCAGTGAGCCAGTTCACAACCCACCTTATGCTATAAGGGTTGATGTCTAGCTGGGAGAGTTTGTTAATGATGCCTGAGTGAGAGAGAGTGTCATATGCCCTGGCCTGGTCTAGGTAGCCTGTATACACAGATTTTCCCTCATCCAGGGCCCTTGTGACTGTCTCGCAGAAGTCCACCAGGTGTAACAAGCATGATCTCCCCTTGACAAATCCAAACTGGGTAGGATCTAGTGTTTGGTGATTACCTATATCTTTGTTGATAAGGTCCATGATGATTCTCTCTTATGGCCTTGCAGATAAGGCTAGTCAGGCTAATAAGTCTGTAGTTCCCGGGGTCAGTAGAAGCACCACCGTTATGCAGAAGGATAATAGTGGCTGTTTTCCATTCAGCTGGGATGAAGCCAGTGCTTAGACTTTGATTGAAAAGAATAGCCAATAGTGATGCTAATTCTTGTTTGAGTCCATTGTAGGATGCAGCCTGGGATGTTATCAGGTCCCATTGATACTGTGTTTTTGGCCATAGGGCATTTACAGCCTGCTGTTTAGAGATAAAAAGTAGGGGACAGGTGGTAGAGATGTCATGAAGCACTTGTGGCAGGGACGGGGGAGTGAAGTTTTCACTGAACCTGTTGGCTAGCAAGATAGCTACATCTAGTGACTAAGTGTATGTGCTACCATTAACTACTAGTTCAGTGAAAATCTGAGCCTTACCTTTTAGGTTATGGATGTAAATAAAGAACACCGTACGGTTATTCTAGTTTGAGGAAACTAACTTGGATTTGTAGTTTGCCTTGGAGGATTTCACAAGAAGTTTTATTTGCTTATTTAAGCTGAGGAGGGAGTGTTTCCAGTTTAGAGTCCACTCCTTCTTACTCTTGGACAGCAGTTTTTTCCTTTTATTGTAAAGCCAGTTAATGGTGGTTGTCCACCAGGCAGGTTTGCTTTTCCTTGAAGAGCTTGTTTTGGACCTAACAGGTACTGCCGAGTCAATGTAGGTATACAGGTGCTTGTATAGGGCATTGGTGTAGAACTCGGCATAGTTAGTGGTTCTGTCTGAGGGGAGAGGCACAATGAAGCTATTTATACCACCCCATAAGAGGTTGTAATCTGCTTTGGTGAAGTTTTTTAGTCTAGTTGCTGCTAGAGGAGGGTCAGGTGTGATAGTTACCTCAAATGAAGCTGAATTGTGGCCAGATCTCACCAGAATGAACTCACAGTGGGGGAGCTACAGTGGTCTCCAATGTTTGTAAACACCAGGTCCAGGATGTTGTTGCCCCTGGTGGGGGTGTCAACCAGATGGTCCGGAGCACTGGAGTTGACAATGTCGAGGTACCTTTGGGCAGGTGAGTTTGAACATGAGTAATTCACCCAATCAATGATAAGAGAGTTAGTCACCCAAAACTATGGTGTTAAGATATATCTTGATAGACTCAAGTTTATTGAAATAGGCAGAGTGGGTGTCCTGATGCATGGAGGGGGTTCTGTAGCTGGCAATGACTTGAATAGACATCCTACCAACAGTTAATTGCACCTGAAGTATCAACAGGGTGTCATACTGTTTAACCAGTCAGAAAGTGTATTTATCCATTGATGAATATTGATATGCGGCCTCCTTTAGTTTTCTTGCCTTCAGTTTGTGGTCTGAATGTGTGAAAGGAGGTGTAGCCCAGTATGTCCAGGGTGCTCTCCACAGCCTTGAACCAGGTCTCCATGACTGCACAAATGACTGCATCCTCCAGGGTGAGGACTGCTTCCAGTGAGTGCAGTGTCATGTTAAGACTCCTAGAGTTCAGCAACATGACCTTGAGGTTGTTTTTGGTTGGTATTTTTATGTAGAGAGTTTTGTCCTTGTGACACTGCCTAAAAAAAGGCACTATGGGGGTGGCAAGAGTCTTAGCCAGTAGCCGAAATTCCAGGGGAGACAGATGAAAACCATCTCTGGCAAAGCATCATGGTCTGTCAGTCATGTCATCCCAGGCTGACAGATAATGGATCCCCTTAGAATGACACCAAAAGTTAAGCCAATTGTTGAAGTCAATCATTTTCTGTTTTTATTGAGGCATCATTTTAGGTGAAAGTAAAATGCTGCTTAAGGCTAAGGACATACCTGCCTGAGACATAGTTCAAGAGCTCAGTCATGTCTCTCTTCATATAGTCCAGAAAGGTACATCTGAAGTTGTTCATACCAACAAATGTGCAGGCCCATTGAAAGGTAAGATTCCCATTTGTTATGCAGGGGATGCATACACACACACCAAGTGGATCGGAGTGAGATTAGAACCCCTACCCACACCTACAGATCACAGTATTTACAGCACACACAATGGCTTAAATCTGATTAATGAGGTGCCTGTAACAATATACAACATGAGTAGGTACCTGTAGTAATTATAGTTAATGCTACACCAACCTTTGTGTCCATTGGGAAATGCAGTGCATGCACCCTCCCAACTGATTACATGTAAGTATTTTAACTCCTGTATGGTGTCTCTGTTCACACAGCAGTGGTTGACAGTGTCTTGGTTGTGGAGGTGATATTTCAGCCCCTGTCAGACCCATCTGTGATGAGGAGTACATCATGCAACATTGTGAACACTGGCTACAAAGGTGGGTGGCAACTAACACTTGCTACTCTGCTAATGCTTGTGTTTCTCCTAGCATCATAATGCAAATGAAGCACCTGCATGCCATGAAATCCTGAAGTTTAGAATAGATGAGCATCATTACCCCTTTGTACTAATTTAGTATGTTTCTGAATTACCTCTCTAGGATTGATTTTTACCATTTGCATATGGAATGGATGTCATTAGCTTGTCAGTGCTCATTTGCATTTCATTATGCATTAGTTACCATGTGATGCATACTGTACTTTTTCTCCTGTAATGTGGTCACACTATGTGTCTCTAAATCGCCCCTTCCCTGCATGTTGCTGCATAACAGTCTGCAGTTTGTTTTTCTGAATTCCCCCACAGTACCTTTGTTTCCATGCAGTGAACAGCTTTGACCTACAGAATAACAGTGGTTTTCCATGTTTCTTCTTTCATGGAGTTGCTGTTCAGCTTCAATAAAATCTTAGTTTCCTAAAATGTCATACACGTGTCATGAGTAATTCAGGCGAATCACACTCTTTTTAGAACATTCTAAGCTGACTAAAATTATTAGAAAAGAGGGTTAAACACAAAGTAGATAAAGTAAACCTTATGAAGAAATGTGGACACTGTACATCTTACAAATTTATTAATAATGGTACTTCAGTGGTTGGTTGTGGTTGCCTGAAGTTTATAGGTTGCCCAGGTCTTTCCAGTAATACTTTCTATCCTACTAAGACAGAAAGAGCATTAAATCACAAAATATGTAAACATACTCATGAATTCCACAAGTCTGATTTAAATGTATACTGCGGTAGAGGTGCTGCGGTAGCGTTGTCGCCTCACAGTAAGAAGTTGTCCTGTTCAATTCCCAGTTAGAGCATCTTCTGTGTGGAGACATGCATGAATGGGCGTGCCTTCGTTGAAGGTTGTGCGTCAGGGCTGGCAACTCGGCACGTAAAAATCCACTGCCAATCATTAGCGGACTGGAGTTCCGCTGTGGCGACCCCTAACTGGGAAAAGCCGAAAGACACAACAACATTGTGTATGCATGGTAATTCCTGTATGAATTTTAAAAGACTTATTTTTTCTTGAAGAAAGAAGAGAAACGTTTTAAAAGTGTCCCATGGAAAAGTAAGTTGGAATGTGAGGTTTTGCTATGGCAAAAATGTATCTATCATTAGTGTTTTAAAGGTCAGATCTACAAAATTGTAATTTTTGTACTATTTATGTAGTTCTTTAATCTTTTGTGTATTAGTTTTAGTTTTTTGTATTTTATGAATTGTTCAATATTTGTGGTTTGTTGTCATCTGATTTTATCACATAATTTATCACCTGTTTTTTTAACAATATTTAAAGTTGATTTGAATGCATAGTTAGCAGTCGTATGGGAGTCCTATGCTTGAACTGAGTGAAAACACAACTGTGAAAATAAAGTATTTGTTTTGTGAATTGAAGCTACCGAGTTTAACTACGGCTGACCTTTTTAAGTTTGGAGAATAAATAGTAATATTGAGAATTCATACTGTTTTTGTATCAGTTTAAGGTTTAAAAGATTCAAACCTAAAACTCTTATTAGCTTAAAAAAGGCTACTGTACAGTATCTGTACTTGAGTACTTTTGAGTGTTATGATGGTAGGTGTAAGAGGCTCACTGTTTTGATTTTGTTCAGTTTTCTTTTTAAATGTATGTTGTTACTCATAAGTTGCTTATTACTTTAGTACTAGTTTTTGTTAGGTTTCCCAGTTGCCTGCTGTTGGAATACAGTCACTTCTAGTGTCTTCTCACGCTGATTCTCTGCCGTTTGAATTCTGACATGGTAATGTTTAAAATAATTACTATTAATTCTTGCCAAGTAACGCTTTACATTTGATTGAAAGAAAAACTCAAAAAAAGAGCGAAAATGATTGTCTTTGTGTAAAGTCCAAACATATTTTAGCTTTTTAGGATATCAATTTTGAGTTTTTACTATGTCACTTTTTTACTTGAGATTATTAGAAAGTAATGTTGAACATTTCTGAATCACAGTGAACAGATTTCCAGATGCCAGGAGCAGGTGGATAAGCAGTACATTGGTCTCAGCAAACAAGTCGAAGATCGCAAGCGAAGATTGGATCATGAGCTCCAGCTGTTTCAGCTGAGTCGGGAGGTTGAAGATCTGTTGCAGTGGATTGCAGAAAGAGAGACAGTGGCTTCGTCCCAGGAGTTAGGACAAGACTTGGACCATGTTACAGTAAGTCCAAATTCTTGGATCACCAGAACCTGGCCCCTTCTAATCATTCCTTCCTGCTGAAGTAGGCTTTTTTGTGTATTCTTCAAGTTAAGTCTTCATATGTACAGCCATTTTGTCATTTTGACTAAGTACATATTAATATGATCCAAGTCATCAGCATTATGGTGAATAATCCATACTTAAAACAAAAAATATCATATCATCTTGCACTGGAGATTTGATTAGCTTTTACTAAATTCTTCTTTTTTGTGGGTTGAGATAAACATTTCCTTACTAAAGCAGGAATGCCATTTCTCTGTCCTGTTAAGTAGTTAAATAGCATATTTTGCAAGAAAAAAACACCTCTGATCCATTTTGAAAATAAAACCTGGTGCAAGAAAAGAACTGCTGGGCTCAGTCATGTCTATGTTGTTGCCTCTGTAAAACTTACACATTCTACTCAGTTTCTTGGGTAGTCCAATCCTTAACATTAGATGTCACCTTTAATTGACCAACTTATTTTAGAACTTAGTTTACCAGCTCAGAGTGTTCTCGTATTATTTTATAAGTTTCCGTTTTTATCCTCTTATCATGATGTCTAATTTTGAATACAGAGCATTATGCCTGGGTCCCCAGTAATAACCAAGTTATTATGTGTTTGAGACATTGATGCCAAGAAATTCACGTCTAGAGTGAATCTTGAGAGATGAATCATGCCTTCCATATGGAGAACGTAATACAGGATTATGATCAGAGACAAAATAATAATTCTTTGTAGTTCATGGAGCTTTACCCACTACATGAACAACCAATTACAGAGAAAAAGGGTGTTTGTCATTTGATTAAATCCCAAATGGTCAAACCCTTTTAATTGAAAATGCATTTGACTGAAAACTCATGTGATAGAAAATCCTCTCCACAGCAAATATACCATAAAAATGTTTTTGCGGGGGGGGGGGGCTCCCATGAACCCTGTCCATGTGGGGAGGGTCCTTTGACCCCACAGCCTCCATATTTATAAATATTAATTCCATGGCCATACAACCATGGAGAAAAGAGAAAAACATCTCACACACACAGTGAAACAGTGCTGTAGCAGAAACATAAACATCTACACGTTTGGAGATAAAACATGATGCTGACCGTTGCAGTCCACACACAAATTTGTTAAACTCACTTCCCTAAAAACTCTTTTGATCAGAAGTGACACCGTCACACACTTTGTATAGAGTTCTACAGTTTTCTATCAAATGAGTTTTCAGTCAAATGAGTTTCAATCACACGGGTTTGACCATTTTAGATTCATTAAAATGACATAGACCTGAAAGACGAGTAGAAACATGAGGTATTTTACTGGCTGTCAAAGTATTTGCATGCATTTGACTGAAAACTCATGTGATAGAAAATCTTCTCCACAGCAAATATGCCATAAAAATGTTTTGTGGGGGGGGGGGCTCCCCTGAACCCTGTCCATGTGGGGAGGGTCCTTTGACCCCACAGCCTCCATATTTATAAATATTAATTCCATGGCCATACAACCATGGAGAAAAGAGAAAAACATCTCACACACAGAGTGAAACAGTGCTGTAGCAGAAACATAAACATCTACACATCTGGAGATAAAACATGATGCTGACCATTGCAGTTCACACACAAATTTGTTAAACTCACTTCCCTAAAAACTCTTTTGATCAGAACGGACGAGTAGAAACATGAGGTATTTTACTGGCTTTCAAAGTAAAACATATTAACATTGTCAAATCGACAGCAGGTGGAAACAAAGTGCCCTTGTGTGGAATTATTGGCTTGAAAAGCTGTAAGACAATTTGTTCTGCCACACTCGCCATTTATAAGTGTGACTGATTGATGTTCTAACAATTTTAAAAAGCTATTCTACCTTCTGCCACTGTTGTTTGTTGGCTACCTTTCTCCACAATCAGTCCATAATACAAGATTAGTGATACCAGTGTTTGTGTCCTTAAGCTTTTGTTAAGTACCACTTAAGCACTGTAAACATCAGGTCTCATTCTGCCCTTAAATTTCATCTTTAAAAACTTTATCTTTTTCCCAAAAAAATGTTTACATATGGGGGCAAAGATGGGCCACCCTGCATGGTCCTGTAACAGAGAATAGACATCTCATAACAGAATACCACCACAATCAGTTTGGTAATGCCTTTTTCTAGTATTTTAGTTTAGGAGTACTCTCTTCCATGATGTCCTTCTTAGTGGCCTCTGCTACCACAATTGAATCCACGGCCAGACCCTTACTCCAGTGTTGCCAGTCCTTGGGAGAGGTAAGAATCTAATAATAATAATAATAAATGGGGAACTGAGTTTAAACTGAATTTTCATAAATCGAAAATTGTTTTCCTTGACGTTGAGGTTAGCAGGAATCCTGATGATAACTTAGCCACACGGGTTTTCAGGAAATTCCCTGAGTATAACTCACTTTTGCATGCCACTAGCTTCCACCCCCGACATATCATCTGGAATATCCCCAAATCACAATTCCTCAGAGTTAAAAGGATTTGTTCAAGCCAGCAAACATTTGAAGATACTAGGAATGATTTGATACATCGTTTTCATGAGAGAGGTTACCCTTCTGGTACAATCAGCACTGCTTGTCACTGGGCTTCCACTCAGGACAGAACTAAATTGTTACAATACAAGGACAAACCAAGAGATTTTTCCAATCCTTTTGTTCGTTTGGTAACCACATATGGACATAACACACGGGAGTTTATGAATATAATTAACAGATATTGGAGCATTCTTATGGCCGAGGAGAGATTACACCCTTTTTTGGGTGATAGATGCCTTTTTTTCATTTAAGAGAAGACATACATTGGGTTCCCTCTTTAGCCACTATAAGAGGGTGGGACTTAGTTTTATTGTTCCCACTCAACGCACACTCACAGGTGGCCCATTGATGGGCTGCATGCCATGTGGTCATTGTAGTCATTGCAATAGGGTTCAGAAAAGGAGGGAATTCAGTAGTCGCAACACATCAGTAGTTTTCAACATTAATTTTTGGGCTAACTAGAGCACAGAGTGGGTTGTCTATTTGGTCACCTGTTCATGCTCCTCATTCTATGTGGAACAAACTTCTAGACCTTTTCGTCTCAGGATTGGGGAGCATCTTAGTGATGTCAGGAATAAACGTCCTAATAATGCCTTGTACAAATGTGTGCAAACACAATACTGCATCTTTTTATTTTACTGTTATAGATTGTATTGTAGGTAAATGTAGGGACAAATCAGGATGGCACGATATACTTAATTTTAAGGAACGCAAATGGGTTATTAAGTTAGGAGCTTTGTTCCCACCTGGGCTTAATGACCAATTATGAATGCATCAATTAATTATGTAGCACTATATATACATGAGTGGATTTTTGTTGGCTCATGTTTACTCACTGAAGAAGGCTATTACAGCTGAAACCGGTTTGGGGCAGGTAGTTGGGCTTACTACCCTCTACCTTATGTGATTTTTTTTTTTTTTTTTTATTTCATGCATTTATTTGTGGGTTTCCACCTTTACTGCTGACTTTTCTGTGTTTTGGATCCACTGCATTACACTAAAGACAGACTCATTGAACTTTGGGTGGTAGTCATAATATCGAGATGCACACTTGCGTTGTGGTTATTTGCAGAGCTCCACTAAGGCTATATGCAAATACACTAATTGCATGTTCTCTTCTGAATGAGTAAATGCAAAAGCCTTTGGTTAAAAATGCTTTCTTTTGTTTAATGTGTCAACTTGTCAAGGTTTATCCCTACGTATGTGCGAATTACTACATGAAAATGTATGTGCTCGTATAATTTGAAAGTACACTGGTATTATGGATGAAAGTGGCTAATTGCAAGTGCAGAGTTATTGAACACAAACAGCACACAGCTATTTATGTCAAGTTTTAAAAATATAAAGGGGTTTTATTTATTTTCTATAGGGGTATCCTTATTTGTACATCCTGATTGGTTTATTAAAAGTGGAAAGGCAATTATAGGAAAGACTGAAAAAGAAGAGACTTGACAAAGAGGGAAACACCGAAGGAACACATTAAGAGGGTTGTGCTGATGGAGGTGGGAGAGGAAGAGTACTATATTTTTGGTGGGAGATATGCTCCTTTTTTTCAAAAATTTTTTTATGTAAGAGTATAGTTTGGATACGAAGTAGGTTAGAGGGTGTAGAAGAGAGGATTGGAAAGGGAGATGAAGAGAAGTTGGTCACAGGAGTCCATCAGTCCACAAGACCTCAAACATTTGTACAGCCTGATGGTGTTGCAATGGAAGACCCTGATTTGTGGGATGGAAGTCGGTGGTGGTCGTGTGGTTGGTGCTGACTGGAGCAGTGAGTCTTGAAACCACTGATGTGCATCCTGGACTGGTTGAAGATGTCTCTCTACTACCTGCTTCACCGTATCCTTAACCAAGTCCCAGTCCCCACAGTCAATGTGGCTTCCTAAAGTGCCTACAAGACCAGTGTCACTTTCCCAATTCCAAGAGGATGTGCCAGGGTAGGCAGCGGGTGAAAGCCCCATAATCTGGGAGAAATTTGTTTGAGCTACTCCCTAGGGATTCTGGACATATAGGAAAAATGAAAATAAATGGGTGAGAATGGAAAAAAAGAAAGACAAAGTAATGCATAATTAAGGTAAGAAAAATATGGAGGGAGCGTACAGAGGCAAACAAAAACTGGAGACAATAAATTCACTCAGTGTAATACATCAGTGGAATCTTTATTTACCAGACTCCAAATAGGAGTCGGTGTTGGAAGGGAAGAGAATGCAACACTGTTCAGAAACATGGGGCCATATCAAATTGCACTACAGGTGCATCTCAAGAGGGTAGTAGAAATAGTGGGGTAGACCAAACACAACAGAATTCATGCAGGCCACATCAGAATTCATCTACATATGGCAGAACCTCTCATTTGATATCTAGGTCTCGCAGCAGTTTGAAAGATTAATTAGTGGCAAGTGTAGCATTTAGTTGCATTGATGAGAAATGTTTTTGCTCCATAAAGCATCCCTAGCTTTCAATGAGGTTTTCTTATGCAATTTTGTATATGCAGGTTGAATTTAAGATCATCATCCACTATCATCCCTAATAATTTGCTATGAGAAGTGAGTTCAGTGGATGTATTATCATAACAGAGGACTTTACATTTAGTTTTTTCATAGGAGAGGTATTTGGGGGAAAAGTAGTAGTTTTTTTGGGTTGGGAATGAATTGTGAGTTACAAGTCTACCACTACAGCCATCTGGCGATCATTAATCTAAACAGGAGTTGAACAGGGAGCTGCAGTGACAGCATGGGTCACTTCACCACTTGTCTGGTGCATGATCATGTTGTGAAGAATGCAACACGCAGTAAGTACTCCGCATGCAGTAACTGAGTCATAATGAAGGGAGCCCCCGTCCAGCATCTGAAATGGCTTTTCAACATGCAGAAGACTCTTTTGATTACAACATGAGTCAGGGACAGTAAACGTTATCTTTTGCAGCTCCACTCTGATTTCTTATTGTTGTCATGAGCCAACGTTCCAGTGGATATTCTGTATCACCTGGAAAACAGAGCAAAAAGGAGAAGTGCAGGAAAGTGGAGCGAGATATTAAACAAAGGAAAAGTGGTTTAGAATTAAGCAATGCATGCTAGTACAAATAATGAATTAAATGATAAAAAAAAAATCTGCTTACTGACAAGATGACCATTGAACATCCTCCCATTTAGAAAGAAGTGTTAGAGTGAGCTAGTGTGCCAGATATGGAAATTGTGTACATTGTCAGGATGCTATGTAGACACATTGTGATGTACCCCCATGCATCACAAACTACTTGACATTTAATGGAATGGTAGCCCTTCCTGTTGCAGTTCTGCTCCCCTTTATGGACTAGATGGGGCCGTAATTGCAACATGGGTGCAATGTATCACACCAGGCACCTCAGACAAATGTGCCACCCCATAAAAGGTACAAATAGTCTAAGCTCTGTCCTGAAGTGGGAAAAATGATCATCACATGCCAAGAGTACATCTAGGAACCCGAGGCAGAAGCCTGACTAATACTCATTGTATCCTCAGTCTGTTTCTGGAAGGTCCCCATGGCAAGTACAGTGAGGGCTATACATACTTTAGTATCCACAGGGCTAGGAAGACCATGCATCCCGCAGTACTCATGTAGGGGACCATACATGCTTACTAAGACCCCCACATGAGCACTGGGGGGAATGCATGCCCTTCCTATCTCTGTGGATACTAATGTAGGTTATTTTCTGTCTGTATCTTTGCCTTCTTGGCTGGCGAACACTGCTGAGCACTTGTGGTTTTGTCTAGGCCGAGACAAGCAGCTCATGCTGGGAAATAGTAATGTCAGCAGCAAAAGGGAGCATCCTTGTTGATTGAAAAGTAGATAGAAAAGGTGCAATTCTGTCTTTTATAAAGAATCTGTGCACATTGTGGATACATTTCAAAATATGACTATGAACTGCAAACATGTGGGAGAAGGACATTTTAGTTTATGAACTTTTACATAGTTTGTCATTGTCTCTCATTATTACTTCATTTGCTTAAGTTTATTTGTGGCCATTGCACATTAAGAGTAATGGTCTCTATGCATATCTCTCTACTGTCCAGATTTTCTCACAATGTCCAGATTTTTGCCTCATATTTTTGGTTTATTCCTCATAAAATGTATGGTTTTCTGAGAAAAAACTGGTATGATTTGAGGATTGAAGTCTTCAAATAATGACATACATTTGAGTTTCAAACTTCAAATCCTTCAGAAAATCTATGTTAAAACAAACCCTGTTACACTGTCAACTTTATAAGTTTACAAGAGCAATATTTAAAATCTGTCCTTTTTTTGGGGCCTTTGTGCCCCCATTTTGTCAGTTTGTCCAGATTTCTTGCAGTAAGAAGTTGAGAGCTTTTTCTCTATGAATCTCGCCTTTTCTGTGCTTACACGCGGACAGCACCAATTTCCTTAATATGTTCGCAAAATGATTATGAATACCACCTTTTGATTCGCTGATCATCCTTCTTCAAAAACTGGCAAATTAAGATTTTCCTAAAATGCAGGATAGCAAGCCCTCAACCCCTGTATAGTTAACTTCACCTTCAGTACCCCCACTAATTTACATAACCAGTTCAGAAGTCATAGCACTTCGTTGTATGTCATATAGTGGTAAATGTGAAATAACATTAAAACACTGCCTTCCCTGCTACACTGACTTCCTTATGGACCAGAACTTATCAAACTGTGATTTCATTTTGTCAGTTTTTTCCAAATATACTGTGATTTTCTCTTCAGTGTATTGATTGGCTTTTGAGGTGAAGGGATAACTTTTTTACATAGCTAACCTTTGTACATTATTATAAAAAAAGTTGATTTTGCTCAACACTCTGATTATGACCTTTTTGCCAGGAAAAGCAATTTCTAAAGCTTACAACAGTCCAAGACTTTAAACTTAGAATCATAACATCTTTCCAATTATTGGAAAGATTTATACAACTCAATGAACTATGGGAAATATGTACAGACTATAAAGTTGATCATTAATTGTATTCAAATTAAAAAGTTTTGCTGTATACAATTGATTGTAAACTATAATGCATTTATATAACTTCATCAAAAATTGCTAGTTTTAATACATTTTCCCCTCATCCAGCACAGAATGTCAAGCATAAAATGCTAATCTGTTCACATATTTTGGTTTTGTCCATGTTCAAAAAAAAACTTTGGGAAAGATTCCATACAAACCTATTCAAAATTGGAATTCTTTTTGTCCCTTGGAATTAGCAACTCAGTGTACTTCACATATTCCCTGACAGGATAATGATGTGACGATATTTATTAAAATATTAACATTATTAAAACATTATATTCCTACTAATTGGAAAACAAGGAAAGCAATGTTATGGGAAATGTTCAAGGAAACAGCTTTAGACACATCACGTCTTACAAACTTATATGTAATAAAAAAACATCTAAATTCTCATATAATTGGAAAAGGGTGCTTGAGGTGACATACTGTTTGTAATCAGTTCTTAAATTTTACAACTTAACAAATACTAAAGTTCTATGAATTACTTATTTATTCTGGCTAGAGGACTGAGAGTTCAGTTTAATTACCAGCTGTTTGTATTAACTATTGGGGGTGTGGGGTTGTATACAGTATTAAAATGACATGATTACAGCTATGTATATTGCTGTCCTGATGTATTGTAGTCTTGTAAACTTTAATAGCAAACTATTAATTTATTTTTTCTTAACACCATGTTATGGATCAAATTATACTATTGTTGTTTCAAATGTTTATTATTGGCATTGACAAATATATTTGAAATAAAAACTTTTAATAGTTTTTAAGATTTGTTTTGGGATCCTCTTATTACCTGTCTCCTTATGGTGATACAATTAAAATTCTTTAGGTCATCTTCACATGGGTTTTTTCCCTAGACCCAATATGTCATTATTCCCCTTTGTGTTTCCAAAATATGACCTTCCCTAACACCCTGCAGCATGTTTGCCTTAGTACCATCTCCTTCCTTCTGATTTAGATGCAGTTCTGTATATAGCAGCAAATCCCTCTAATAATTTTAAAACCCATTTGTTGACCAGGTGGGCCCATTGGACAAACATTCATTTTCAGGGGCAACCCAGGAGCAATCTCTGGTTAAGTGAATTACACAAGGTCAGACAATAGGGTGATTTATTTGGCCCAGTGCAATTGTCGAGCTTTCTATGTTGGACAAACTTCCCGTCCTTTTAAAGTTAGGATAGGGGAACATCTTAGTGATATTAAAAACAAAAAGGGGTGCAGTTCATTATATAAACACATTTCTAAACACCCTACGGGCAACTTTTGTTTTATGGTCATTGATCACATCAAGGACAGACATGTACAATCCCATGTTCTACATGATAAGCTCACTTATAAAGAGAAAATGTGGATCATCAAACTAGGGGCTCTATTTTCCCCTGGCTTGAATGATCATTTTTGAGGCATCCAATTCATATAATTGTTGTTATATTTTTGTTGCTATATTTGGGTTTATATACTCATTTATATAATTGGGACAACTGGGTTCATTTGTAACACATTTCATGTATTTTTGAACTAGTGCACTATTTTATTGATGCACTAGAGGGCGATCCATGCTTCCTATATGAAGTTTATATAAGTTGCAAGACAGGAAGTTAGTTTTTGTCTTTATTTTGTATATCATGTTTGGTTGCAGATGAAGGATTTACCGAAACCGGTACAACCATGTTGGTGTACGGTTATGTTATGTTGCTGTCTTGAATTTGGACATTAAATGAAGATTGCCTGATTCCAGGAGTTTAGTGCTGGCTTTTCTTTCTTTTTTAACTTTAATTTATAAATAGCCATAAACATTTTTCACAAACTGAAGATGTCTTTGAGAACAAGTCCCTTCTTTATGGCCAAAGAGGTCTGGGATACTTCCTTGAGCCAGTCTTGTCATTTGCCTGCCACCTTTGTTTTATCATTAAATAGAACAAGGTTAAAGTAACATTGCATGGTATTAATTTTCACAGGCAGCTCAGGTACTGCAAGAAAAGGAATAAATCTCTGATTTAAGAAAGGAAAACAACTTTTACAGCTAATAAACTGATCTTTATAAAATGGTTGACAAGCAGTTTTATAGGTTCATAAGTGATTACTAGGCTAATGGTGCAAGAGCATTTACAAGCCCAGTCAGTAACACATAGGATATGACAATATTATATATTAATTCTCCAGATATAGGGTAGTGGGTCTTTGGGTGTTGGAGCACTGAGTCATATTACTGACTGCCACTGTCCATAGGGGACATTGGCAGTACCCTTGGAGTGAGTTTACGGCTCCCCATCCATTTATCCAAATTCTTTTTGAAGATAATGAGGGATGGGCTTTGCTTTACAAAGATGAGAAGTTTATTCCATAGATGAGGTACCTTTGGAATGCAAACCTGTCTCTCCAGCAAGTTTAGAGCCAGAAATAAGGTGCGGGTCCATGGAACTTGTAACCTGTGTATAATTTTATTTGCAAATATGTAACAGTTTCATCAGGGTTGGATCACAGAATACTTTGCAGGTTAGGCATAAGTCACCTCTCAATAAAGGATATGAGATGGAGGAAAGGTCAGTCTGCATAAGACGTGTCTTACATTTTGAGGTTTTATTTTGTGAGAAACCTCTGGGACCATTCCATTTGGTGAATGTGCCTGGGTAGGTACATACAGAAGGGGGTATTGTACTCAATTATGGGGCTGATGAGGGCTGAGCATAATGGCACTATGACATCCTTTGACCTTGATTCCATGTCTTAACTGATAAGTTGAGCCACACTGAAGGATTTCCTCACTACAGTAGCTATCTGGTGGTCAAAGTTTAAATGATCTATCTGTATTCCTAGGTTCCTCGCCACTTGGGTCTGTTATTAGGGGTATGCTATCAATATTATAATTTGCAGAAATATCTAATTTACTGAAGGGTATGATTATGCATTTTGTAACATTTAGTCTCAGTCCAAAGTTTTGCCACCAATTGTTTATCATTTTTAGCCCTGTTTGTAGGATGTCAGCATCATTTGGAGATTCAGTGTTTGCTCCCAGCTTACAGTCATCAGCAAACTTGGTGAACCAGAGTCCACCTAAACTGGCTTTCTCCTCTGAGAAAGTGAACTATAGGTCATATAAATCTAGCAGTTTGGGGATTGGTAGTTGATCACCCATAAGTGTGGTGCATGGTGTTTGGCTGAATGTTAAGAGATTCCAGTAGGTTTAGGTAGGATGTGTGATTTTCCAGACTCATGTTAGGGGATCTGTAGCTAGCAAGGATATGATAGGGGTTTCACATCTATGGTTAGTTGGGAGTCGAGCAACTCAAGTGAATTGTGTTGTTGGACCAGTCTAGCAGTGCACTTTTTTATGAACACTGAGACACTTCCTAACTTTGTTTTACCCTGAGTTGAGGGGGATCAAAACGTATGAAAGGCATCGTAGCCTTTGATAGCCAGGGTGCTCTTCATGGCTCTGAACCATGTATCTGTGACTGCACATATTTCTGCATCCTCCAAGGTGAGGAGTGCTTCCAGAGACCACAGTTAATTTAAACTCCTAGCATTCTGCAGCAGTATCTTTAGATGGTCATGAGTGATTTTTGTTATGTTGGAGAGTTTAACAACTTGGCACAGCCTAAAAATGTCACTTTGGGGATAGATAGAATTTTTCCAGTATCTAGAAGCCTCTGACAAGCCCTCTCAGTTGCTTCCTTTGCCAAATTGAATGCCCTCTGATAAAGACAGCAGAAACATGGAAAGGCTACGTAAGAAAGTTTACACCTTGGCTACCTTGGCTTTTAGGGTGATTAATTATCAGACCCATATGTCCAGGTACATGTTGGCTGTCCTATCCCAGGCTTGTTAGATTATATCTGATTTTCCAGACTGAGGGTAAAACTTCTGCGCTTTCCCTGTTAGTGACCCTTCCAGGTGGCTCGTCATTCCATCTAATGGAGTTATGATGCAGCAGATGCTTCTCCTAGGGCTGTTGCATTTGGTTCAGTGTTGAGGAGGTGTTCTTGGCTTTGGTTTCAAACTTTGCCTGATGATAGCAAGGCTAAGTTGATGGATGTCCCTCTTGATAATAAACACTTGTGTGGTGAAGCTCCAGCTCATTTGTTGAAGTCCCTTCAGGATAAGGATAAGGTTTTACAGGAGCTCAAACAAGTGTTTATTTCTCCTATTCCTAAATTTTGCTAAGTCCCTTCAGGATAAGGATATGGCTTTGCAGGAGCTCAAACAAGTGTTTGTTTCTCCTGTTCCTAAATTTTGCTAAGTCCCTTCAGGATAAGGATATGGCTTTGCAGGAGCTCAAACAAGTGTTTGTTTCTCCTGTTCCTAAATTTCAGACAAACTACCCTAATAAGCCAGCCTTTGTTCGCAGGCCATCTCACCCTCCTCCTAAGGGCAAAAAGGGTGGCAAGCAAGCTCCTCCTGCTAAGGCTACTCAGACTTAAGTGCCTCAGTAGTCTCCTTTTTCAGATAAACCAGGTGCTGTCTGACTATCCTATTCTTCGCAGCCACTTTCATCTTTGTTTGTCTCTCTCTCTTTTCTTGTATGACTACAGATTACTCAGGACTCCTGGGTTCTGTCCATTATTCGAACAAAAAAAAATGGCAGAGTTACGTCCAGAAGTTTTCTTATAAAACACAATTGCAGAAACACAAATATGAAAATACAAAGCTTTCTGATCACTCCTTCTTCAGTGTGATAAAATACATTCAAACATACTATTATTTAAATTAAAACTAAATAAGCACTTGATAACAGGACAGCCAACCAGATATCAGAACAATCACATTAATTAAAACAAATCTGTCAGGTACTTTCTTAAAGAAATATGAAGCACTCGAGAAGGGATGGTATTACTAGATTGTTACAGTTATGTCTAAAATAATGATTTTTTAATGTGTTTTACTGAAACAAACTAGTAATACCATCCCTTCTCAAGCGCTTCATATTTCTTTAAGAAACTACCTGACAGATTTGTTTTAATTAATGTGATTGTTCTGATATCCAGTTGGCTGTCCTGTTATGTGCTTATTTAGTTTTAATGTAAATAATAGTATGTTTGAATGTATTTTATCACACTGAAGAAGGAGTAATCCAAAAGCGTTGTGTTTTCATATTTGTGTTTCTGCAATTGTGTTTTATAATAAAACTTCTGGATGTAACTCTGCCGTTTTTCTGTTAGTTTGGTTTGGATTCTGCTGTTAACGGCAAGTGCATTACAGGTTTCTGTTTTCTTTGGCTTAGACTTCTGTCCATTATTCACCAGGGGTATTTCATGGTGTGGAACTCCCCCCACCCCCTTTATGGGTATTCCTCAGCCCCCTTGGGAACAACTCTCCTTTTTCCCAGTGGTGCTTTGGGATATTTTGACTCTGGGAACTATTCAAGAGGTGTCTGTGCCCCAAAGGGGAAGGGGGTTTTATTCCAGGATGTTTATAGTACCCAGAAAGGAGGGTTCTTGGAGACCAATTCTAGACTTCTCTCATCTAAACACTTTTCTGAAGGTACCCACTTTTCATATGTTGTCCCTTCAGACTTTGTTCCATCTTTTGCTTCCTCAGGCTTACATGGTATCTCTAGTATCTCAAGGATGCTTATCTCCATATTCTAATCCATCCCCTTTTCAGGAAGTTTTTGCATTTCTCTTTTGCTTCTTGGCATTTTCAGTTCTCTGCTTTGCCCTTTGGCCTTTCTACTGCCCTGATAGTATTCATCAAATACCTCAGTCATGCAGTTGCTTTTTGCAGTCTTCAGGGGATCCAAGTATTTCCTGATAACCTGCTGTTTCAGGCATCCTCTCTAGAGATCCTGTTGCAAAATCTCCATTTTACCACCTCTCTTCTTCAGAGGCTTGGGTTTACAATAAACTTTAAAAAGTCTTCTCTGACTCTTTCTCTGGACCATGTTTTTCTGGGTTGCAGGATTCAGACGGTGCCTGCTTGCTGGCATCCCTGCCTCCTCCAATGACCTTGACCCTCATCTCCTTCTTTCAGTCTCTTCTTCCTCTGGCTTCCATTACAGCCAGGGAGTTTTTGAGAGCTCTGGGTTTCGTGGCATCCACCATCCCTATGCTCCCTCTGGCCAAACTTCACAAGAGGAAGTCTGATTGGTTCCTGTAGTCAGTTTGGCTTCAGCATGCTCATCCTCTAGAATTTGTAGTTCCTCTTCTACCTTGTCTCAAGAAGGAACTCCACTGGTGTATCCAGCAGTTGTCTCTAAATCCAGGGCTTCCCTATCATCTCCCTCTTCCCTCTCAGGACCTGTTCACAGATGCTTCAGACATGGGATAGAGAGCAGCTTTTGGCTCCCTAAAGGTTTGAGGGGTCTGGTCTCCTCTTCAACTGAAAGGGCACATCAGTGTCAAAGGTACGAGAACCGTTATGCTGGCTGTTCAGGCTTTTCATTATCTTTTCTCCCTGGGTCCACTCAAGGTGTTTACAGACACCACAGTGATGTGGTATGTAAAGAAACAGGGGGGAACAAGATCTTATCTTCTTTGCTGGTTGGCACTCCTCATATGAGATCTTGCTGTCAAGTATCAAGTGATTCTTTAGGGAGTTTACATTCCTTCAGGTCAAAAAATGATGGCAGACATTATGAGCAGGTCCTTAACTCAATCCCACAAATGGATGCTTCACAGGGATGTGTTTCTGGACATTGTCCACCAGTGGGATACTCCTCAAATAGATCTATTTGCCTCCTCTCTGAATAGACAGCTTCCTCTATTTTGTTCCACAGTCCCAGGGTCCTCTGGTTTGGAAGGTGGACACCTCTCCTTTTCTTAGAAGGGGATATTTCTTTATGCTTTCCCTCCCCTTCCCCTCATTCCAAAAGTCCTCCTCAGAATTCAACAGGATGCCCCCAAAATCTTGTTGGTGACTCCCCTTTGAGATAGCATTGGTTTCCTCTTCTGCATTTAGCCATGGGCTATTATCACAAGTTACCTCACAGGGTCAACCTACTCACACAAGAAAAGGGATCTCTCATCCATCCCCACTTGTCCACTCTTAAACTGACTCTGTGGGTGATAGGATTTTGATTCCACATAGACACCTTTTTTTCTGAGGACAAGCTTAGGGTCCTACAGGAGGCCAGGAAATCGAATACTAGGAAATCCTACTTATCCAAATAGAAGAGATTTTCTGTTTGGTGTCTTTCTCATAACCTGGATCCAGTTTCCATGGATGGTCCTCTTGTTCTCCTATATTTGTATGAATTTCTCAATGCTGGGTTGACTTATTCTTCTGTTAAGGCCCACTTATCATGGGAGGGCTGCATTGGTACATTTATGGAAAGTCTACAAGAAAGAAATAAGTTTTGAACAATAGTTTAGTAAAGTTAAACCAGTAAATACCAGTTCAAAGTGTCTGACTGGTGCAGAAAGTGACATTCTCATGGGATGGACCATAAGAATTTCAAGGGGGCTTAGTTTATGAGTAGCATTTACAGTTCCTTGTAAACTTATCAAAGCCAGAGGCAAAGCATCTCGTCATTTCAGTCCTGTGTCGCTACAAATTTTGCTAATTCTGATTTTAAGAGTCTGGTTAGAACTTTCAACAAGACCAGATGACTTTGGAGGATGGGGACAATGTAACTGTAAAGAAATTTTGGTACTTGCATATTGTCACAACCATGCTTTCTCGGTGGCATGTTATTATCGCTACCCTGGGTTTGGCCTATTATCGCTACCACACTTTGTAAGTAATCTGTTATTTATATTTTTACAACAACTCATTTTCGGCAGCATGTCATTTAGAGAATGGTACTAAATACTGTTTTATAAATCATATTCTGCCTACTACAGTATTTATTTAACTGTGATTGGAGCAGTTGTACTTTTGCATTAGGATTTCATCGTTGTAAGTTATTTTGACTTGGACTGGATGTCTGTACTATGCTTTAAAATTGATTTAAATGTAAGAAAATAATTCAACTTTATTGTTAATGCATTGCTGTGTAAGACCTAAAATTCAACACATTTCTCGAAATAAAATGTAGTTTCCTGTGTTTCTGTACAACTTCACGGAGCATTTTAAAAATGTCTTTAACTGCTACATGTACAGTGCTAGAAGGGAGGACAAGAAAGCAGCTCAGAAGCAAAAATGTGAAAGTCAGACTATGGCTCAAATCTTTATATCTATATATATATATATATATATATATATATATATATATATATATATATATATATATATATATAGTCAAAGGAAAAAAACTTCAAAGACCAATATACTTAAGGTTCAGTTAAGGCACTTTAATTTACTTGCCGCAAGGAGACAAAAACATGCAAATACAAGGATTTGTCTAACTACTAACAGGAAGTATGTTCATTCTTATACTATTTTACAAGACATGGCCTTCTAAGCTGACGTAATCAAGCATAACTTTTAGCATTGTTCTACAGCAGATGTTACTCAGATTTTCTGCTGACATGACTAAATTTGTGAGAAACTTTTGAGAAAAACAACCTGGCCTTGGTGACCATTAATCCGTTTACAAGCGTCTATTGTACAGTGTTACTTTTCAAGGTACTTTTCTAATACATATACAAGCAAATGCTGATTGCAGTTCATATTTTCACCAGGCTTTATACTAATTATCTGCAACTTCTACAGCTGTGTATTTTCTCATGGCACAGCGGAACTTCTTGTCTAAGTTTCATACAAGTAGTATTGTTCTGTTCATTATTTTCCTAATGCAAGCAGAAATCACATGCTTCTCAGTAAATTTCCAAGGCACAAGCAAGATTTTAGCTAACAGTACAAAGTCAGAAAGCAACTGCAGTTTTTACAGATTTATGCAGTATGAAATAGAATAAATGTGTTAACCCTTTTCAAGCTCTAAATGCACTAAGCATATTGCTAATACACACATTAATACATATTTTTCTAACATTTCTCCCCTATTAATACTTTTATTCTACTTTCAAAATAAGCATAAACAGTTTGTTTACTTCTCCTAACCTCTTCCACTCAGAATTTGCAGTTAAGAGAGTCATTCAGTTTAAACTTATGAAAGTATTTTTAGTCTTTTAACAGTTCTTCAAACTCAGTACTTTGATATAAGGTTTCAGAAACTGAAATGTCTATAAGGTCTTTAATCAGTCTTTTCATGCAGGGGATACCACAACAAACACATACTCCTAGTAGGAGCATACCTACACAAATGGCAATCAGGATGTTCATTAGGATGGTACCCCACCCCCAAACCATTTCTGGAAAAAGTCCATCAGTGGGTTTGGGCCTGGTTTGGTCATGGCCGACACTTGCTGAATTACCTCAAGATGATTGTCTATCTCATGTTTATGGTCAGGAATATACGAACAGCATTCTTCTTTGATTAAAGCGCACGGACCACCTCTCGCCGCTAGGGTGAAGTCGAGAGCCATGCGGTTTTGGAGCACTACAGTTCTCATAGCATTCAGTTCATCAGTCACCAATTCGAGAGCAGAAAAAGTTGCATTGCTCATTACTTCGAGAAGTTTTGACAGATTTCTCAGCTCCCAGATCGATTTCACTGCTCCATATGCTGGTAATATGCCTGCCCACGATATAACGCTATCACTCAAGTCCATGTGTGTCAGTCCTTTGCCTAAAGAGTGATGGTCTTTCCAACGCACATTGATTTATCCCACTGGATTTACAGGTTTCTTGATGACTTCTCGGACATTTCGAATTTTTCCATGAGGCAAAACTGCAGTGTGTCATATGGCCGGAACCAGGTAACCCAAAAAACAACCGTCGGACCAATTCTCAGGTAACCATTTCTATGCCTTTCTGCCACACACAAAATAACAATCCTCTACTTTAGTAGTAACCTTGCTATGAATATACACTCGCCCTGCATGAAACATTTTTCTATCAATTGTAGACAGCTGTTTATAAAGAACAGAATTATATTTTACTTCATCAAGTGTTTTATGCATCAATCCAAGAAATGAATCATAGTTTGTATTACAATAAAGATCTACTTTCTTACCTTTAGTGTAACATTTATAAGGAATAGTCACATTGCAATTGCTCCAACCCACCTGAACAGTATCATTTTTATAAAAACACACAGTTCCCTTTTGTGGAACAGACAAGTGCAATGCTATTTTATCTTGTGCTGTAATGGTTGAGGTATCATAAATCAAGTTCTCCCAGGTCTCATTGACCCCTAGGGGGACTGTAGTCATTAATAACCCCCCTGTATGCTGTCGGCAAAGCTGTGCAAATCCAGCAATTTGAAATTTGAAAGTCGCAGCATACACATATTTAATTGCCTGGTAAGTGTTAAAGTTTGGATGCCAGTTTATGAGTAACGCTTCACGTTTATTCAGTTCAGTCTGTGTGGCTGGGAAAATAAAAGGCCACAACAAAAAGATTATTGTCACTAATACAGTTAACAGGAAGATTATGCAATACTTCTGAGGAAAGGGTTGTTCTGCATTCCTGTTTCTTCTGGATTCTATCATTTTTGCTCTTGGCACGTAACAAGATTTTTGTCCAGTTCAAAGTTTTTAACTAATTTACAGTGCGTCAGGTGGATCCAGGAGGCACTCTCCACAATTTTGACTGCAGTGGGTGTTGACAAAAGCACTTGATATGGACCTTCCCATTTTGGAGATGCCCAATTCTTCCAATTAACTATCTTCAGCCAGATCCACGCTCCAGGGGGCACTGCCACTTCTGACGGTTTGGTTCGTTCTTTATCTGAAACAGAATTTAACTGCAACAGATGTTTAGAATTTAGGAGTTTTCGCATATACTCAGCTAATGTACTGTCAGCTTCCTGGTCTGCGGGCATGAGAGATTTCCACTGAAGTATATAGTAAGCCCTTCCAAAGAGCTTTTCAAAAGAAGTCAATCCATTTGCATTCAGAACAGTTCTCATGCTCAGCAGTGCCAGGGGCAGACAGTACACTCAGTTTCTCTAGGTTTCTGTTATTAATTTTCTTAGTTTACTCTTTAAAATCCCATTATGCCTCTCTACTAGCCCTGCTGATTGCGGGTGATATGCACAATGATTCTTTAGAGAAATACCAAAATGTCTATTTAACTGCTGTATGGTCTGATTTATGAAGTGTGTGACGTTGTCACTGTAGATCCTTTCCAGAATGCCGAATCTAGGGATGATTTCTTTAACAACACTTTGGCCACAGTCTGGATTTTTAGTCGGAAAGGCTTCCACCCATCTGGAAAACATATCTACAATGACAAGACAATACTTCTTATTTTCACATTTATTCAACTCTATGAAATCCATACAGATAGTATGAAATGGATATGGTGGTATAGGGAAACTCCCTTGCTTGGGCTTCAATGCCCCTTGTGCATGATGTTTATTACAGATGTGGCATAACAAACAAAATTTTTTAGAGTAGTTTGTAAATCCGTACGTCATGAACACTTGGTTCACCAGCTGTACCATCCCCTCTGTTGAGACATGGCACTGCCTATGGCTCAACAAAGCTGCATATCTAAACAAATTAGACGGTAATATTGGTTTTCCTTCTTTGGAGATGTACAGCCCCTTTTCGAGAATTGCTCCTCGTTTTACCCATCTTTGTTTTTCAGTTTGCGTAGTAAGTGTTTGCATTGTCCTTAACATTTCTAAGTTTAAAATCTCAGAGGGTTGTAGTTTCTCATTCAAAAGAAATACTTCTGAAGCTGCCTGCTTTGCAGCTGTATCAGCTCTCGCATTACCTTTTGAAATCCTGTCCTGTTGCTTGGTATGAGCTCTGCATTTACAAATAGCTACTTTCTGAGGTAACTGAATAGATTCTAAAAGACCTAAAATAAACTGTGCATGATTGATTGGTTTGCCAGTAGATGTTATCATTCCTCGATTTTTCCACTGTTGCACAAAAACATGTACAGTAGAAAAAGCATACTGGCTGTCAGTAAAAATGTTCACACATTTGCCCTTTGCTAAAGTACATGCCCATGTCAAGGCAATCAATTCTGCTGCCTGTGCAGATAAACTATGTGGTAAAGATTTCACTTCTATAATGTCTGTGTCAGAAACTACTGCATATCCTACTAGGTTCTGTCCTGCAGGACCCCTTTTGCATGAGCCGTCCACGTAGTATGTCACCTCGGCATCATCCAAGGGAACATCCGTAAGATCTTTTCTAGGCAGTGTCTTTTGCTCAATCACCTGCAGGCAGCTGTGTGGTGTGCCATCTGCAGGGGTTGGGAGCAAGGTAGAAGGGTTCAAAGTCATACATCGTTCAATTGTCATATGAGGTTGGCTCAACAATATAGTCATACAGGAAAGATGCCTAGCAGGGGAAAGATATGCTACCTTTTCTTGTAGTAAAATAATCGTGACTGCATGAGGCACTCCCAGTGTGAGAGGGTGGAACAACACTACTGAGGCCGAAGCCTGTACTGCCATTGCAGCTGCAACTACTGCTTGTACACAGTGAGGTAAAGACCGTGCCACTGGGACAAGTTGTGATGAATAATAAGCAATAGGGCGTTGCTTGTCCCCATGCTGCTGTGTTAACACTGATGTCATATAACCTTGCTTACAATCTACAGTTTGGAAAAAACGTTTATGATAGTTTGGTAATCCCAAAACTAATGAGGACGCTATTAACTGTTTCAGTTTGCAGAAAGCAGATTCTGCTTCTGGTGTCCATTGTAATAAATCCTGTGCTGCCATAGGCTTTTTATAAATCAGGTTAGTCAACGGTGCAGATTCCAAGGCATAGTTTGCAATCCAACTCCGACAAAAATTAGTCGTACCCAGGAAGGACATAATTTCCTTCTTGGTAGTGGGTTTTAGTGCTTGCAAAATCGCTATTTTTCTGTCCTCATCTAATGTCCTACCTCCCTTGGATATTACATATCTTAGGTATTTAACTTGTTTTTTCCAAAGCTGCAGTTTATTTTTGTTTACTTTATGTCCTTCAGTGGCTAAAAATTGTAATAGTGCTATGGTATCTTCTTTACAATCTTGCTGGGTGGGGGACGCCAGCAGGATATCGTCAACATAAAGCAAAATCTGACTACCTCTTGGTGGGGTAAATCCCGCCAAGTTGCTTGCCATTTCTTGTGAGAATATTGTTGGACTTTCACAATACCCCTGTGGTAGTCGCGTATATGTATACCTTTTCCCCTGAAATGTGAATGCAAACCAATGCTGGCTGTCAGGGTGTATCGGTATCGAAAAGAACGCATTGCTGATATCTACCACAGAAAAATATTTCTGTTGAGCTTTTAAATCATTCAACAGGGTGTGTGAGTCTGGCACTGTAGGTGCCCTTGGTATTACTGCATCATTTACAGCTTGTAAATCTTGGACCATACGCCACTCTCCATTCACTTTCTTAACAGGAAATAAGGGTGTGTTACATGGTGAATCAGGAGATTCCACCAGCACCCCTTCCTTAAGTAAAGCTGCTATAATAGGTTTGATTCCTACCTCTGCATCTTTTCTTAAGGGATACTGTCTCTTTTGTGGTCTAAATGCTGACTTTGGCGTAATAGTAACTGGTCCTGCTGTACGAATAAGTCCTACATCTGATTTTCCTGTCGACCAGAGATTTTCTGGTATATTCTGTAAAGCATTCTCTTCCTCCTTCAATAGGAGTGCCAATCAGCTGTCCTTGCTAGACTGCAAGTGTACAGCTGGGTGGGTCTGAGTTATCCAGTTCAACTTCTGCATTTGTATTCCCTGTTCAGACAGTTCTAACTCTGTCTGTTTTTCCCATTTTGTGACTTTTTCTCTTAAGTCTACCCATTTTACGTTCTTGTCCTTAGTTAAGCTAACATGTGGTAATTGATTAGATTTATAGAGTGCAAAGAACTCCTGGGGCAATGAACAGCTGGCTACACTGTTCCCTTCTATGTCCCAGTACAAATTAAGTAATACCAATCTATTTGCACGATTTCTAAACAATTCTTGCTCATATTCCTTATCAGGTCCTGGTGTATTACAATAATACAGAGTACAGTGCAACAAATGCTGTCTATCAATGTCAAGGGAGGGGAACTTGCTGATGGCTACGTTCATCAACTCTTCGGTCACCGCCCCTGGACCAGTCGTAACCAAGTCCTGGATGTACCAATAAAACATTTCACCCTCGGATTGTCCTGCAAAGGTATCAATTTGTCGCTGTGCTTCCATACCCTGCATAGTCGGAACTACTGCTATACCAAATAACTGCATAAGGTCTCTGCCCAAGAGGTTTACTGGGCATTTTGCAGATACAACAATTTTGCTTTTCTGAGTCAATCCTGAAACAGGATCAGTTATGACAATATTATGGGAGAGGGGCTCCCGATACAGCTGTCCATTAACTGCTTTCACTAATATGTAATCAGGTGACTCTGAATTCTCTGGCAGTTTGGAGCGATGTACCAGGGTCCGTGATGCCCCTGAGTCACACAAGAATCTGACTTCCCTCCCTTCTACCAGGAGTGTAACTTCTGGTTTTGTGTCTGCTAAATAGAGCTCAATAAAGCCAAATCCAATATTTCATTTTCTTCACTATCCGTGACTTCTTGCACTTCCTCTATTTCTTCCGTCACATTCTCTACTCTCTCTATTTTATACTCATTTGTCCTTTCTCTGCTATCCCCTTCTAGTGATTCCTTACTATCATATAGTCAGTCCTCACCCTCCTTATCCTCCATGGTTGCCTTCTTGTTTTTCTTGCAATCCCTTGCCAAGTGTCCTTTCATACTGCATTTGAAACATTCACCCCTTTTCTTTCACCCTTCAAAGTCCTCTGATCGTTGATCAGATTGTTTGTTTCCCTGGGCATTTCTCTTGCCCTTTTTCCCGGACTGTACTACATATACTTCTTCTCCATCTTCTACAGAAAATACTTGGACTTTATTTTTCTTTTTGCTATTAAAATGCCTTTCGGCATGCCTAGCATATTCAAGCAATGATTGTAACCTGCTTGTATGATGATCTGCCATGTGTTTTGTAATAAAGCTTCTTATAGGTGCAATACTGCCTTTCAAAAATGCATTCTTTAACTGCTGCTCGTATGGGGAATTGTGTGTCTGATCTTCAGGAACCTGCATTCCACAATGGTTATTAAAACATTCTAATAGTCTGGCATAATACCGGTCAATAGCTTCACCTTCCTGTTGGATGCATTGATTAATGCAAGTCCAGTCTGCCCTAGGCTTCCATTTCTCAGAGATTCGGTCTGTAAGACCTTTCACTCTGTTGTCTAATTCTGTGCTGCTATGTGGGAGGGGCCTTGAGCGCAATATCACGGGGATTCCAGTCACCACTAATCATGTGCCAATCTGGTCCCACAATTTGTCTGACTACTTTTTCTACCTCTTCTCCATTTAAATTATAACTCAGCCTCATTCCTTGCAAATCTTCTAAGAACTTTCTAAAATTAACTTTTGTATGGGGAATTCCCTCAGTGGCTTTCCGGATGTCTTCCGGAGTCCAGGGTCTATACACTAGAATAGTTGGGTCCTGACCTTCCTGCCCTGCCTGAGGATTAGGCACTTCTATAAGTGGGCATATTTCTTCTTCACTCATAAATCGTGAATTTCTACCCATTTGATATAACTCAATGTCCCCTTTTGAGTTTCCTGTCCGTGTTCGAGACCTGGTCTCGACGGGATCTCTAATAAACGGTTTCGCTTTTGTAGTGTCTCTACTTGCAATGACAGCAGGATATCGCAGGGTTGGACTAATTTGTTCATTTGCCTCATATTCTGGTAAAGGAGGCGGAGGGGCTGACGCTATTACTAAGTTATTGTCGTCCTTATCTAAAAACTTTGCTTTTGAATTATTACGCTTTTGTTCCCTTCGGTTTACTTCCTCAATCCACCTGTGTGCCTGAGGAATTCCTAATTGACGTTGCTTTTTTACCCGACCTCTAGAATCGGTTTTAAGCTGTTTGACAAGCTTGTCAAGTGAGGATTTTTCTAGTTTACCATCAAATTCATAATTATTAACCCATTTTGAGTAGTATTTAATATTATCAGCATGCTGTGACTGCATGTATTTCGCGTCTTCGGTTAACGGCGGATTTTGGGACCTTTTTGTACAATTATTACCCATTTTGTTCTACCCTTTTAATCGTTACGAAACTCCTTATTTTTAACGTGGTACCACGGATGTTTTTATAGTCTCTTCAGAATGACTGCCTACCTGCTCTGTTTCCCTGATCTATGACAAGACAGTAATCTTTCTGTCCCTGACTTATAAATAAAGTCTTAACAGAACAAATACAAATCTAGTCCCTGATCTAAAACAGAAAAAGAAAGTAAATTAGCCTTACCTGAGCCTTTGTGATTGATCACCTGGTTCGAGTAAACCCGTCCTTCAGTCGCAGCTCAGAAAGTGGCTGGCCTCTTTTGTACGACAATTCAGTCGGAGGACATTTTAAATAAGAAGAACCGATGTGGTTTCTTCCCCGTATGGTTTCAAGCCACCTGGCCTGTCTGATCCCAGGCGAAGTGAAGGTTTCCGGTCCGAAGGACCAATCTGTCAAAGGAAAAACTTCAAAGACCAGTACACGTAAGGTTCAGTTAAGGCACTTTAATTTACTTGCCGCAAGGAGCTAAAAACATGCAAATACAAGGATATGTCTAACTACTAACAGGAAGTATGTTCATTCTTATACTATTTTACAAGACATGGCCTTCTAAGCTGATGTAATCAAGCACAACTTTTAGCATTGTTCTACAGCAGATGCTACTCAGATTTTCTGCTGACATGACTAAATTTGTGAGAAATTTTTGAGAAAAACAACCTGGCCTTGGTGACCATTAATCCGTTTACAAGCATCTATTGTACAGTGTTACTTTTCAAGGTACTTTTCTAATACAGATACAAGCAAATGCTGATTGCAGTTCATATTTTCAAGCAGGTTTTATACTAATTATCTGTAACTTCTACAGCTGTGTATTTTCTCATGGCACAGCGGAACTTCTTGTCTAAGTTTCATACAAGTAGTATTGTTCTATTCATTATTTTCCTAACGTAAGCAGAAATCACCTGCTTCTCAGTAAATTTCCAAGGCACAAGCAAGATTTTAGCTAACAGTACAAGGACAGAAAGCAACTGCAGTTTGTACAGATTTATGTAGTATGAAATAGAATAAATGTGTTAACCCTTTTCAAGCTCTAAATGCTCTAAGCATATTGCTAATACACACATTAATACATATTTTTCTAACATATATATGTTACACTAGTAGGGTTTTTAATTTATTGACTGATTTGATTAAGTAAATACAAATCCAGTGTATGTTGTGCGGAATTTAAATTTGATAAAGGATCATTCAGTGTGGAAAAAAGAAAGATTCGATATTGTAATGTATGTGGTTGCGGTAATACGTCATTTGGAAAATCAATTCAACACTAAACTGATTATTATTACGCTAACAGGGATTTCTTTACATAATGATTGCACAGTTAAGTTGTGTACACAGTGGAGCATGGAAGAAGCTGGCAAGAAAGTGTACTTGTGACTGCCATGAAAGCGTGGTTGCGATAATATGTAAGTATCGAAATGTTAAACACAAAACACAATTTCTTAACAATTTCAGCAGTAAAATGGGTACCTCTGTCTGAATTAATGCTGTGAGGTACCCCAGAACGAGGAATAAATTCCTTTAGCAATTTCTGTCCTACTGTTTCAGCACCACACTTAGCACATGGATAGGCATACTGCTGCATCTAGATAAAATCCAACTGTATAGTTATAAAGGGCCCCCAAGGTCGGGGCAAAGCTGAGGATTTCATTTTTACAGGATGTGCAATATTATGCAACAAACAGATCTCACAGTTATTTACATAATGACTAACTACAGACTGAGAGAGAGAGACAAATCAATTCTGTTGAACAAGATTAAGAAGTCCATGCTTACCAATATGATTTGGTAAGGTATGCCCTTACCAACCAGGTAGTATGGCTAAATGTGCTACTGTCCTGCCATCAATTTGCATCTGTAATCAGTTAACTTGCTTTTTATAACCTGCACTGATCTGCTGTTTTTTCTCAGCCTCTGAAGCTTCATTCTGCAAAGCAATTAAATCACTAAAATCACAAGGATTGTTAAATGTTAATGGATTTTCTTGAACAACAAAAACATTTTTTTTGTGACATCCAAACCAGCAGCTTGCTTGGCTGCATAATCTGCTAGTTAGTTACTTCTTCCAGTAATAGTATCCCCTTTTATGTGAGCTTGCATTTTAACTACAGCTAAAGCCTTTGGCAACAACAAATCATCTAATAACTCATTTACAAACTTTCCATTTTTTATTGCAGTACTTGCTTATGTTAAAAATCCTCTGTGTCTCCACAATTCCCAAAGGTCATGGGCTACCCTGAATCCATAATGCCGTCAGTATAAATGTTCACAATTTTATCGTTAGTTAACTTACAGGCTTTTGTTAATGCAATCAGTTCAGCAGCTTGTGCAGAAGTAACTCCTTTTTGTCTTTCCTGACTCAGTATTGTATTTTCAGTACATATAGCTATGCCTGCAATAAGATTTCCATTTCTGTCTCTTTCATATAATCCATCCATGAAAAATTCCATTTATCTGTTGTCCAATGGAGTATCTTTCAAATCAAGTCTAGGAGAAAGCACATTGTTAGTCACAGTTATTAAATCATATGGTTCACCATCTCCAGTCATCGTCAGGAAGGATGCTGGGTTCAGTGGTAATTGAAGTTTGAAATAAGCAGTAACTCATATTTCGTCAACCTAGCAACTGTATTTTTAGATTTTAGCAACAGTGCAGATACCGCATGGGGAATTAAAATTATAAGTTTGTGTCCTAGGACCAATGCTGCAGATTGTTCTACCATCAGTGCAGCTGCTGCTACTGCCTTCAGACAGCCTGTTAATCCTCTACCAAAATGGCGTAGCAATGAATTGTAATATGCAGTGGGTCTAAATACATGACTATGTTTTTGAACTAGTACCCCAGCTGCATACCGCCCCCCTCCTTTTCATGACAAAGCAAAGTGAAAGGTTTCTTATAAAAAGGAAGTCCTAAGGCTGGGGCTGTAGCAGGGGCTTGTTTTAAGAAAGTAAAAGCACCGTCTTCCTTTTCTTTTCAGGACAACGGCTCTGGTGTGACTTGTTTGTGCAAGTCAGTCAATGGTCTTAGCAATTTCTGTGTAATCTGGTATCCACTGCCTACATTATCCAACCAGACCTAGAAGAGCTTGTAGCTGCTTCTGAGTAACAGGGTTGGGTGTCTTTATGATAGCTTCAACATATGTGAGATTGTATCCTAAATACTTAACTTTGGGTGACCATAACTGGATACTTTGTGTCGTTTTTCTGCTAATTCAGTCAGTAAGTGTACAGTATCCTGCTGACAATGTGTCAGTATATCTAAAGCTATAAGTAAATCATCTACATATTTCACCAATACAGATTTGCATGGAAACTGGACTTTTTCAAGATCCTTTTTTAAAATTTTGAAAATATTGAGGGACTGTCAACAAACCCTTGTGACAGTCATAGCTAAGTATATTGAATTCCCCCATATATATGTGTATATATATATATATATATATATATATATATATGTATGTATATATATATATATATATATATATATATATGTATATATATATATATATATATATATGTATATATATATATATATATATGTATGTATATATTTATGTATATATGTATATATATATATATATATATATATATATATATATATATATATATATATATATATATAATATATATATATATATATATATATATATATATATATATATATATATATATATATAGTATATATATATATATATATATATATATATATATATATATATATATATATATATATATATATATATATATATATATATACACACACACACACACACACACACACACACACACACACACACACACACATACACACACACACACAGATGAATACTAACTACCTGGATGTACAGGAATAGAAAAGAAAGCTGAACATAAGTCTATTACAGAAAAATAAGTAGCCTATGGTGGTATGCAACTCACTATGGTTGCTGGATTTGGCACTGTAGAGTATGAAGGGATAACAGCCTGATTTAGTGCTTTTAAGTCCTGGACAAACCTGAATGTATTTCTACCTGGCTTTTTAACTGGAAGAATTGGAATCTTACAGCAACTATAATTCCCTGCTGGAGCATATTTTTAATTACAGGTTTGATTTCCTTTTCTGCCTCTGGTTTTAAAGGATACTGTGCTATATGAGGAAGTGGCTTTGTAGAATCTGCACATATTTTCACAGGTATGTCAGATTTTAACGGACCTACCTCATTAGAATTTTTTGTCCACAAAATGTCAGGAACCTGCTGTAACAGTCTGTTGTCTGCACTCAAACATGGCTCTTCTGTTCTTTCCTCAGTAACACTATGGCAATCACTTCTTCAGATTCAGATGGTCCATCTAAATAAAATGCCATCTGCAGTGCAGAAACTAGTACATCGTAATTTACAAAGCAGATCCCTACCCATAAAGTTGGCTGGAGTTGAGGTACTTAATAAAAAGGCATGCTTATTTTCAATAGGCCCTAAAGAGACCGGAATAGGTTTAGGTACAAGAGAAACAGTAGGAGTGTTAGTAACACTCATTGCTGACACTTTTTGAGATGATAATGGAATTTTATCCTGATCACATATTTTCAACACAGATCAAGTTGCAATAAAAGGTCCTTCTTTATTTATTGCATTAATGCTTTTATGTTTACCTCATCACCCCCGAGTACTGTCAGTACATTCCTGCTGACATTATTTGCCACACTAGGGATGGGGGTGGTGATTTTACCCCTGCCGCATTTGTTGTTGCTAATTAGGGCATTCTCCTTGCCAATATCCCGTTTATCCACAGTTGTGACAAGCCCCTCTCCCAGCTTGATTTTGTTGATCAGTCAATAATCTTCCTCTACTCTGCCCACCTTATCTACCTCTATCCCTGCCTACCCCTTCTTTCAAACTCTGTATTTGCAGTTGCAGGAGTTTCTCTTCTGCATCTTCTCTCCTTTTATCTTCTTGGTCCATGTAGTGCTGTGCGAATTTTATTAATTTATCTATTTCCTCCTCCTCCCAAGTGACCTGGTTTTGTTTTACTCATGTCTGCACATTAGGTAAAAGTCCATGTACAAAAGCAGAATTAAAAGCTGGTTTCGCATTTTCCATTGGATCTGCAATACCCGAGTGTGCTAAAAATTCTTCCCTAAGTCTGCTGAAGAAAACAGCTGGTGTTTTTCCCTTACTTTGCTTGCACTCAGTAATTTTATCCCATTTTGGTTTAACAGGACAAGCTGTCAGAATTTTTTGTAAGAGCTTCTCACTCGCTTCTAATAATGCCCTCTTCCATTCATCAGTTGAGTAATATGGGCCCTCTGCTGGAGCCAAGACAGCTTTTTCTTTCAGTTTGTCATATATATCAGGTGGGACTATGGCTTTTAACAACTGCCTTAAATCTGCAAGGGTGGGTTCATATATTTGAACAGCAATGTTTAATTTGTCCAATAACTTTTGTGAGTCTTACCTGATTTTAGGAATAGTTTTAACTATAGAGTGGTAAATCAGTAAGTGTCCAAAGGTCTATGGACTAATGCCATAGTGCAACCTGAATGTGGTACTTCTCTGAAGGGATATAGAGAAGTATCAGTCTGCCCTTCCTGCTTCACAACGTCTCTTGTCCTTTGACAAATAAAATGCAACTTTTTACTCATGTGTGATATTCCCATCACTGTCTAACTGAGAGGATGAAGTGGTGGGGTGGACAGTACTAGGAGGTTCAGGTTGGGGTGAGGCTGATATTGAGTGTGCTGGTACAGAATGAATTACATGTATAGATACACTTTTCCATGAGGTAACAGACTGACCTCTGTCTTGTTGGGATGATTGCAGAACCTGATCATTTCTGTGATGGGAAGAAGGGAAGTTTATCATCTTCCCCCAAAATCCCCCACCACAACCAACTGTAGCATGGCTGGATACAAAGGAGCAGTTGCTATGGTATTACATGCTTTAACTGTACTTTTAAGTTACTTTACTTGTAACAGTTTGTCATTTGTATCTTTTAAACTGTTTACAGTGGATTCTTTGTGCCATTTAAAAGTTCCATTGTACCAATCATTATAACTATGCCACTGTTCAGTTTTAATTTTATTACCCTGGTGTTCTAATTTTGTTCGTAAATGTAGTAGTTAATTTTTATCCAAAATTCCATTGCCAGAAAAGCATAAATCTAAGTTTGGTTTAGTTAGCTTATGCCATTATGCTATGAACTGACAAGATTTTGGCCCATATGTGTGGTACATATAAAGGGCTAGAGAGCCAACAGATGGGTCAATAATCTTACTACAAGACCAACCATAATGTAAGGTCATACCTCTCAACCTGGAAACATCAAAAATCTGGCCAAGGCCCGTGAAAAATAGGTACAGATCTGTATGCTGATTAACATAAAATCTGCATACATAATTACGCAATCCCGCCCACTCCAATGGAATTGTGGGATACCAAGTTTCAAACACAAACTGAAGAACAGACAACCAAAATATGGCACTACAGTCCCCTTGCAGCCATTCCAATGTCCCCTTACCTGGCTATTTCACCCCATTTACCATAAACACTAAATGTGCATACTGCTTTACTTCTACAATGATTATTTGGATTTTATTTTTACATTTTATAGCACAATGCACAAACACTAATAGACATGTGCTAAACAAAGCAATACTGTCTCACAATGAAAACAGACTTAGCATTAAAACTTCTCTGCCCTTGAAACTCACATTCATTGAAACAGCATTGACACCCCACACCACAGTCAAAGAAAATCCATATGGCCAGTGGTGGATAAAGATTACATTTGGGCTGTTTCAAATCATAGGCCCCTTGAACACTAAACAAGAAACATACACATGTTCTTTGATACACCTTCCTAACTTTATTATATTCCTTTTATAATACAGCATACTTGTTAGACTTAGAGCGCATTTTAAATTTATTGTTTGAACATTTTTCCAGTAGGCAATGAAACAAAATGCATGAACCAATAATGACAAAACTGCCCAATTCAGACCATTTGCACCATAAAAGTCTACTTACACACACACATATATATAAATAGAATGACAGTAGCATAAGCCATGGGCATCTTTCACAGCTTCTCAAACTTATTTTCATTTTCAGTTTTTTGCTTAACTCACTCTAATTTGTGTTATCAGACCAACTCAATATCTGTAAATGCACAACAAAATAAACTAGGCAAACTGCATATTTTAGGACTTTCAATTTTTAGTCCAAGTACTGACAGACCCTCTCCTACATTCATCCTGAAGCATCATAACAATCACTGTAATCCAAAACCCACAGCTTTCTGCATCAAACACAAGCATTTAACGTGTTATGCTATTATCAGTGCAAGGAGACTCAGCATAAGCAACAATAAACTTCTCTTCCCCTGAAGATCTCAGCTCTTTGTAAAATCCACTCGACACTCAACTGTATCTCTCAACTTTACAGCACAAGAAGTCTGGAAAAAGCCACAATTTATTGGGGGGTAGTCAAAAGCCCAAAAACCAAGGACAGATTTTAAACATTGCTTGTAAAATTTTGTAAAATTGCTAAAATAAAATGTTCACCACCATGCATTTCACTGCCAAGTCTTGGCCCCAGGACCCTATGCACTACAGTCAGAGCACCATACCACTATGCCAAATCAGCAGTCTCCTGAAATATAGAAAGACTGAAACTTAAATGGCTATCATTTAGTGAATGCAGATCTCACTTCTCACCATAGCTCTCAAACTCTTAGCACAAAATAACCTGGACAAAGCCAATAATGGGAAAATACAGCCCCAAAAATAGACACACATTTCAAATACTGATCTTATAAACTTGGAAAATTGCTAGAATAAAATGTTTTGTGTTAGCATTTATTTTCTGAAGAATAGGAAATGTGAAATTGAAATGCCTGTCATTATTTAGTGAATTCAATCCTTCACTGATTTGCCACAAAAATCCAGAAAACCACAGATTTTATGAGGAACAGAACAAAAATATGAGGCATAAATCTGGAAGGTTTTCCACAACTGTTGGTGGGTAGGGACTTTAGGCTCTTGTTACCTGATTGTCCTTTCTCCATCAAAGGAAATTACTTCTGTTTATTGGAATGTATTATATTAATACCTCCTCAGATCTCCCCTGACAAGATGCCACTAGCCTAGTGAGACTTGCCCAGTCAACAAAGGATAAATAAAATAAACATTGTTCCCCTCATCCATTGATTTTGTTACTCAAGAGTTTGGCTATATTATGCCTTAAGAAATTAGTGCATTATGTTTTTTTTATTCTTTTTTGATATTTCATTATTTCATTTTGTTATGTATATCATATATTGTTTATATTATTGTAACTCTGTAAAGTAATTTAACACTACCACTCATAAACAATGAAAGCAAAAATGTGAAACAAGTAGCAAGATAAACAGTAATAACAATGTGAAAAAGAAAGAAAAAAGTGTGTGTGGGGGACCAAACTAGTGTATTCCAAAGCAACAGTGTAGCATAAATCATGTATTAGAAGTCATTCTGTGCAATTCGAATGATGTTTCCCTATTTTCATCTAATGATAATATCCAAAAATATTTCCACCAATCAGTTAATGGAAACTCAACCATTCCTTTGTACTTCCATTTTGACACTATACCTTGCTGATTTACCACCGCTGCTAGTGCTAATACTAGTTTGCCTATAAGGCAGTTCAACAGGATCTACTGAGTCTAACAGTAAGACTGATATTTCACAGGGAATTATGAGTTTGCAGGCTTCATAAAATATGGCAACAGTTTTCCCACCATTCCTTGACAATAGTTCAGTCCCACTAGCAATAAAATAAATCCACAGGACTCTACTCACAGTGTCAGCTGTTATTGCTAGTGGTGTAATGCATCACAAACTTCTTATAAAGAAAATGATGAATTACATGACATGTCTTTAACCATGTAGTGAAATTATGCAAAGAAACACAGTGAGGAAATTTTTTTGAATACATCCAGCTAGTTAGCATGAGTTACCTGATTTTTTATCTTGGTAAACCATTTGTTATATACATTCAGCTGTGCTGATCTATTAAACATTTTACATTTAACTACAGCCAATATATTTCTTCATTAGCCTCTGCAGAGAAATTGAAGATGCTTCATGTTCATGTAAGACATACTGATTCAAACGTCAAATAAATGTTGAATGCGTCCATGATACGTCTGCCAAACAAAAAATCTGAATCTGTTATAATTTCTGTTCTGGGCTCTGATATTATATTGCCATCACTGAATTTTTACTTATGCTGGATTACCGGAAATAAGACATCAAGCTCACCATTAAAGAAGTTTCCATTTGATATGAATGTAGCTTCCTTTTCATTGAAATGGTATATACAGAAAATATCGTCATAAGTAGATCATAAACTTCTTTTATGCTGTTTTGAATAGATCACGTTTACAAATGTCTGTGCCAATTAAAATGCATGTTCTCAAGTCAGACAAATCACACACACACACACACACACACACACACACCTTAAGCAAAAAGGTACCTGTCTGCTGTCAGCAGAACTCCTAATCACGGTGCAGTTATGGATTGCAGTCCTCAAGTATTCAAACAAATGTAAATCTGCCTGGAAATGGCAGAATCGAAACGGCAACTCCAGTATTCAAAACGGCATGGCTGAAAAGTAGATTCTGCCCGGCAAAACAGCAACTCGAGTATTCAAATGGACTCATCTGCACGTCTCAGCTTAATTCCGACAGGCCAGTTGAGTTAACGTCATTGTGCACGTGATGACGTCAGCTCTGAAAACAAGAAATCAAAATAAATAGATTTAAAAATTGGAAATGAAGGGGTGCCACTCGGGAATAGTAAAAAACGAGTAATTTGGGACGGTTGGGAGGCTTGGGTGTAATACATTGTTTGGCAGGTTAACTCCCCCTCCCCCAATATCACAAAACACAATCATATGTGCAGATGCATAAAAACTGTCAGACACACAGATCTAGTACTTGCAGGGCCCCTCCCTGCCTTGCATTTATGACTGAAACCCAAGTCAGTGTAAGTATCAAGCCCATTCAGGTTAATGTATGTACCAAATAAAAGATAGCAAACTCCACGGCTTCAACCCTTGTATGGGAATAGAACTAAGGCTTTCCTAGATGGTGTTGAGAAACTTTTTCCACCCCACAATACCCTCTGCTTCTACGCCTGGCTTGGATGCCTACATCCAAAATAAAAGATAGCAAACTCCATGGCTTCAACCCTTGAATGGGAATAGAACTAAGCCTTTCCTAGAAGGTGTTGAGAAACTTTTTCCACCCCACAATACCCCCTGCATCTATGCCTGGCTTGGATACCTACACCCAAAATAAAAGATAGCAAACTCCGCGGCTTCAATCCTTGTATGGGAATAGAACTAAGCCTTTCCTAGAAGGTGTTGAGAAACTTTTTCCACCCCACAATACCCTCTGTGTCTACGCCTGGCTTGGATGCCTACACCCAAAATAAAAGATAGCAAGCTCCACGGCTTCAACCCTTGTATGGGAATAGAACTAAGCCTTTCCTAGAAGGTGTTGAGAAAGTATGTACTACGGTTGCTAAACCTCTGTATTACTATAGATACCCAAAGGCCGACTAGGTGTTCAGTACGCTCCCCTACCAGGAAATCCAGCAACCTACTTATTTCTTATTTCTTCTCAGTTCCCTTTTTCCCTCAACTTAGCCCAGTTAGGGATCTGCCTCGGTGGATTTACAGGTGCACTACAGCATTTGTCCACTAGGTGGCACCCTCCCCCACTATCCTCAATTTCTTACATTTGTTGTTCTCTTCTCTCTAATATTTTATACAAGCTCTACCTTCCCTTTATTTTTCTCTCAATACTTGACTTTAAACATTGTAACTCACTCCATTCTGCTTAATCCCCTGTCCCCAGTACTTACCTTCTGCATTTCAACAGTCCACTTTCTTCCAGCCTTCCTGGCTCTGCCCTCTCCGTTCGCCATACAGGCTCACTCCACTCTCCTACCCTGCCCCCACTACATCTAATTTATTCCCCCTATCTCTCCCACCCTTCTCCTCCAACCAATCCAAACTCTCCTAAACCCTCCCCTTCCTCTCTGTAACCACTCCCCCTAATTTTATTCAAACTCCCCTTCACCGCTGATTACTTTCCAACCACTACCATCATGCTATCCCTTCCCCCCAAAATCCTTCAACTGTCTTGCTTCCTTTTCCTACTTATCTCCCTATACCACAACACTTGCTATATTCATATCCACTTACTCCCTCCTCCTCTTATTCCCCAACACCACCCTGTCTCTCACTACCACAACATAGTCACTTCATTAATTTCTTCCTACCCATTACTCTTCATGAAAATTAAACTTTTTCCAACTTCAGATGTAAACCTTAAATATAAGCCACACTTCTACCAGCCACCTCCATCTAAATATAAAACTAAACAGAACCTTCCCCATCCCACAATCATTCACTTAGCAGGAGACATTCACCCCAACCCAGGTCCTACCTTTCATCCCACAAACCTCCCTAACAACTACAAGAAATCCTCTAACAAACAACTCAAATTCCTTACCATCAATGCCCAAAGCATAAAAAATAAACTATCCCTCTTCCATGCCTGGCTCAACCATAACTCCCCTGATATAGCAGCTATCACTGAAACCTGGCTAAAACCTCACATTAATGACTCAGAGTTCCTACCCCCAGGATTCCATTCTCTACGATCCAACTGACCTAATAAAAGAGGTGGTGGTGGTGTTGCTCTAATCTACTCCGACCTCTTGTCCATTACTCCCTACCCGAACCCTATCCCATCGTTCAATAACACTGAACTAGTAATTGCCCTACTAAAAATGAACAACCATAAAAGTAACTGCATCATCTGTCTCTACATTCCTCCAAGCAACAATACTAATACTCTAGAAGACATCCTATCCTGGACTTCCTCTAATATTAATCTAGAAACCTTCATTTTAGGTGATGTAAATATTGATTGGAGTAAAATCTCAAACCCAAATCCCTCAGTAACCATCAACCTATTTAATTTCTCCCAACTCATTAACTCCACTACCAGACCAAACAAAGCTAATCCTCCTGGCTCCATACTTGATTGGATTCTCGTATCTCATCCAAACAAAGTTATAAAATCTGACACCTCTCCAGACCCTCTAGGAGACAACCTCCCTGCCTATGCCATACCAGCTACTCCCCCCCCCCACTCCCACCACTACACTCACACTCGTAACCTCTCTAACTTCAACCCTACTTCCTTCTCTGACTCGCTTAAACTCATCAACTGGAACCCTTTAAAACTACTACCACTATTTCAATTCAACATTTTTAACAGTCCTTAACTCTCTAGCCCCAACTAGAATTATAAGACTTAAAGCAAAAACCTCCCCTTGGCTCACCAAAGATACAAAAAAGTTAATGCTCCTAAGAGATAAAACCTGGAAAACCTACCATAAACACAAACAACCTGAAATACTCCGTAAGTACAAGCAGTTAAGAAACCTTACCAAGAAACAAATCATTAAAGATAAAAAATCTTACTACATCCAACTTCAAGAAAACCATGCTAGAAACACCAAACAATTCTGGAATTCCATCAATTCACTCCTCAGACCTGGTACTAAAAATAAGACACCAGCAAAACCGACCTCGAAATAGCCTCACTGTTTAATTCCTTCTTCACCTCTTCCATTGCTGAGCTAACTAAAACATTTCCTAACAATCACCTATCTCCTGCCACTATTCAATCTTCCTCAAACTGTTCTTACCCGCCCTCTTTCAAACTAAAACCAGTATCTACCGACCAAACAAAGAAACTCCTTCATAAACTAAAGCCCTGCTCCAATGCCCTTGATAACATCCCATCTGCCTTCCTAAAAATTGCTTCTGACTCTATTGCTCTTCCCATCAGCATCCTAATCAATAGGTCTTTACTTAAATCACACTTAAAACTATGCATGCACTCCACTTACATCCTACCTCCACAAAGGTGGCAAAAACTGTACAGTCACAAATTTCCGCCCTATTGCCATTCTCTCCCCTATGTCCAAAATCCTAGAAAAATGTATCCACTTACAACTCCTGCCATTCCTCACCAAGCACCAACTTTTCTCTCCTACCCAACACGGCTTCCGCCCAGGACACAGTACTAACACTGCCCTTCTCTCCTTTTTGCACTCAGTCAACTCTGCTCATGATTCCGGTAATATAGTATCTACTGTCCTCCTAGATTTATCTAAAGCTTTCGATACCATCTCTCACACCCACCTCCTAAATTACCTATCAAATCTCAACCTTTGCTCAGAATTTTTTTCCTGGTTTTCAACTACCTTTCTAACAGATCCCAAGCGGTAAAATGGGGCCAAGCAACCTCTACTTTTCTTCCTACCCCTACCTCAGGGTTCCATACTCGGCCCACTACTATTCAATATCTTCATAAATGACTTCCACAAGGCTATCCCCAACACAACAATTGTACAATATGCTGACGATTTAACATTAATCTGCTCTGCCCCTAACCTAACAGACCTCCAAGCCCTAACCCAAAGTGCCTTCTCAACCACTGAAAACTGGATGCTACAAAATCACCTCTCCCTAGATGCCAACAAAACTAAGATACTCCTTTTCTCTCCCTCTAAATCCTCCTCTCTTGACAAAAAGTCATTCCAAATTTCCAGCCTCAATAACTCCTCTATCAAAAATTGCCCTCCTCCAAACTTCTTGCTGTCACAATCGACAATCAACTAAAATTTAATTCCCATATCCAACTGAACATCAAAAAAACGCACATAAAACTAGGTCTACCTTATAGAAACAACCACTTCCTCTCCCCTCATTCCAGAGCAACCCTTGCCTCTACCTTCCTCCTTCCTACCCTCCTATACGGAGCCCCACTGCTCACTAATCTTTCATCATCTCTTGCCACCAAACTAGAGCTATGCTACAACAAAGTCGCTAGATTTGCCACTAACGCCAAATCCTCTTCTCATCACTGCTCCTCCCTTCACTCCCTAAACTGGCATGAACTTCCCAATTAACTTAACCTCCTACAACTCACCACAGCCTTCAAGCTACTACTACACCCTTCTAACTGCCCTGCCCTTTCTAATATTCTGCACCCTTATACCCCCCCCTCAGACCACTTAGATCTTCTCAACACAACCTGATCACAGTTCAAAAACCCCAGCACCCTGCTGGCCAGCGTCTCTTATCCTTTACACTTGCTAAAAAATGTAATTCCCTGCCCTTGTCACTTAGGACATGCACCAACCCAAGTAACTTCAAAACTCAGCTTCATTCCTACCTCTATCATAACAGAATCTGCAACTGCACTCCTCTGCCTACAAATCCTAAGCGTTCTACTCCATTTGCCCCAGTCTAACCTCCTCCAATTCTTCTTCCTAGTCCTTTCTAAAATGATTAAGTGAACTACATAGTAAAACATGTAATATCATCATGTGATGCCTTTCTCCCTAAACAAAATTGGAATTGTTAGTGTTTCCTCTGTTTGTAACTACCTGATATTTGTAATTCAGAGTGCCTATGACTTTGCATGTTCATTGAAATTATTTTTGTAATTCAGAGTGCCTATGACTTTGCATGTTCATTGAAATTACTTTTTGTAAACAAAATATTTGAACGGTAGTAATTCCTTGTTTTGGAGCTTTTCTCCCCGGGCCTCAACTGAAAACAGGCTACGAATGCCCAGTGGACCTCCCAGGTAATCAAACTGAAATAAATAAATAAAATAAATATATGCCAAAAAGAGGAACCTCACAATTGTGAATATAAGCCTAAACATAGACTGCATTCACCAGTGCAATAATGTGCACACAATCCAAAGCTGCATTTATGTCACTGAAACCCACAGGAACTCAAAGGCAAAATGTAAGTTAAAAACAGTTACTGAAATGGGAGCCTTGTATTTGTTGAAGAGATCCCTGCCACAGACTTTAGTGATGTGAAGTAAAACAAATAAATCTTGGTTAGGACCATCCAAGTTACGGCACCAGCTGAAAAGAAATACTTGTTAACACATAATGTCATGCAGCTCTTCAATTCAATACACAGACTGTCAGATTCTGGATGCAAACACACCATTTATTAATATATATTATTAACATACAGTATCATGATTCGGAGTGTCTCAGTAATAGAGTGATTCAACCATATGCACAGATGCAAACCATTTTATTCAAAACAGGAAAAAAACAAGCTGGTTCACACAAAGTTCAAAGCTTTCCCAAGTTATGATAATACACATACACACATTTTCAAGGATGAAAGGAGTAAACAGATAAAATGGTATGCATGTGGGATGATAGCTTAAAACATTTCTCATGCTACAATCGTGACATAGTTTGTGTTTACTTTCAGCAGGCTTATCTCAGAGGTATTCCATGTAAGGTGCATTACTTTCTTTCATGATTAAATGATTTTAAAAAAATTCCATCTGCTTGCTAAGTTCTAATGAACTTTAACAAAATTCAAGTGATCCTTTTCAGATGAGTAAAAGAAAAATAAGAAACTGTTGCAGTAGTTTTAAGCTGAAAGTATATTAAAATAAGCATTAATAAGCATTGAAGTAATATATCCATTACAGAAGTCAGCAATGGAGAATTCTGTGTCACGCCCCAGTTGTCTCACCATAATTTATAGTGGGAAGTGGCCCAATAGTGATATCAGATGTGTACATGAACCCCCTACATTATTGTTGTGTTGTTATTACATTATGATTTTGTTCTGCATGAGGTACCATATGTTGTTGAACAGGGAGGGGTTAATGAATTTGTGATTGTTACCCTCATCAGCTACATCTTCTAATCCCATTAACTTGAAATATTTACTCAGTTGCAGGCCATCTCTTTTCACATTTACTTTCTTGGGCATTCAGATACAACCTGAGGCAAAGAAACAACATTCCAATTGTCTGCCATCAGTAAGATTAGCTGGCGAAAAGCCATTGTCTGAGACAAACTGCCCATAACTCCACTTAGATTTTTGGGGAACATAGGTACAGACCAGGGTAACCCTTCTCCCCCAACAGCTACACACCTTCCTGCATGGTGCTTCACCTCTTCTTCTATCAATATTGAGGTCCCCTTTTTGACTTTGATGATTAGTTCTTTGTTTGCCTGATCATTCCAATTTGCATAATAGATCTACTCATAATCTCTACATAAGAAGGCTCTATATTCATCCATATTCATTTGGGTCTCAAGCAACATTACCATGTTTGTCAGGACTTTGTGCAAATACATAATAACCTGACTTCACTTACGGGCATCGATTTAAGCTATTCACTTTCCCTGACAACACAGTTAATGCACCTATTCACCCTCACCAAAAGGTGTACTCATACCTTTATAACAGCAACTCTTTATTTTAGCAGTAGTACTGCACCTCATGTTGGTAGTATTGACCCCTTGTATGACAAAAATAGTCACAATAACACAATAGTTAAAGCAACGTCTAAACTCAAAACTGTAAAACTTGATCATTTGCATTAACATGGAACAAATTAATAACAAAAATTAATAACAATAACTGGTTCCACTTTTAAAACAAACACTTTTTATCAGTCCCCAAGTCCCTGTTAACTGTCTTTGGCTAGACCACTTTCTTCTTTGTGGTCAAAAATGTATTATGCCTTATGATTACACTTACTAAATGCTAATATTTAAGAAGTCTTAAAGACACTTCAGTCCTGACCACCTGGCTGGCAAACATGGAAACATAGCAGTACAACAAACATATCTCCCTATCACAGCTGTCATTAGAGTTGCCATTTTTCCTTGGTGCCATTTACTGACAAACAAGCTTCACACTGTGCATAATCTAGTCACACAGATTCCATTTAGAAGCCACACATCCTTTTAGCTAACCACACCCATCAGCATATGTCTTGATTGAATACCATATGCAGTTACTATATGCAAGACGTATACAATGTATTAGAAGATGGTAAAGTTAACAACTTTATTTATCTGTAATTCATTCAAGGCATTACATTGTTAAGGGTTCACTGTACACAACAGTATATCCAAATGATACCACACAGGACAAAAGATAAAGAAGCATGGGGAACTGAATATAAAATCATGGCCACATCACTAACTTTATAGAAAAAGTGAAACAAATCATGATCTGGGTTTACAATTTTATATATAATGAAGTTTTCCAGCAAGAACAGGCCACTTTATATGATCATTGCTTATACTAGAAGCTATATTTTGCATTTGATCTGGCAGCCTCTAGTTACCTTTTATGAATGCATAAAATTGGGAACAACTTATGTTAAAATTTAACTTGACTTGCATCTCAGCCTTAATGAGAGATACAAGCATTCTGTTCCTTGTATCAGTCCATGCATTTCCCATAAGTGAAAAACCTATTCATAAAGCTATTGGTGGGGGAATTAAAAGGGCAAACTCCACCATTCTGTAAAGTGTTTTGCAGTCTGGGCTCTTATTAAAAAAAAAAAATCACCCAGAGATCACTTACAGATGCCCGCTCTGTCACTTGTAATAGGGCTGGCAGTACAGCTGTTAAAGTGATGTAGTCTAAGTAAAGTGAGTTCACATTCGATTTGAAATCATCTGCAGCTGTGCACAGTTCTGACCAAGTTACAGGCTGTTGGAGGCTGAAGACCTGCATAGCTTTAAAGGGGTTATTATCAAAGTCAGACCACTTCTGCAGGTGACAAAGTGCTTTAGCATAAAAATTGCAGAAGTCCTTACAGACCTGCTGTACCACAGCTGGAGTGAAGTGCTTTAGCGCCAACAACCTGGTCATCTTAGCTTTCTCTTCAACCCATCTATAAGATTCATCATCACTTGAGTACAACTCTGGAGCAGAGAGCATATTACTTTCAAGTTTTGCTATAGACTTGTGCAATATCTGCAGGATGTAGTGCATGAAATGTATGTAGCACTCTGCTTCAAAGTTATTCTCGGTGATGCCACCTTCATTAGCCTCCATCAGTCTCCAGATAAGTAGATGACACTCCTCAGGCCCTTGGGTAATAAAATGTTTTTTAATTCAGGACCACCATTCTACTAGCCTAGCCACAGCTGGGAACAAAGGCAGCCACCTTGTCACAACATGCTTTATGATCTCCATAAAGTCTTGGGCTAGGAAAGAAGTCCTTCAACAGTGACATTTTTTTGCACATGTTGAATACTCACTTTGCACTTTCAAAACCAGCATCTCCACATAAAACATTTTAAGAACCTTGCTTGCATGCTTTTTAGTTATGTATTACATGGCACAAACAGTTTGCTGCAGTGCTGTGAGACACCTCAGCTTTCAGATGCTTAAAAACAGACCTGTGTTTTCCATAATTTACTGAGACATTGTCTGCAGCATAGATAGACAAGTTGTGTACCTTCAGTCCTTTATGCATAAGAAAGTCTTTTATTCTTGTAAAGATGAATTCAGAACTTTCATTATGATCCTCATAGAAATCTAGTATGTTGTGTACCATGGCTGTGAGTGAAGCACTGAGTAACCGAGGAGAACATTTTTCTGTTCCTTTTATTGCAAGCATCTGATCCCAGTGAGAAACAGGAAGTGCCAAGTTCCTGCAGAAGGAACATTCATTACAATGGTCTCAGATTTGACTTTCCACAGCTGAACTTCAAAGCCACAGTAGAGTCTGGGTAAATGTGCAAGCTTGCCTCCACAGTTCTTGGATACATATGAGTGATTCAGTTTCACACCATGATAAACTGCTGTCACCTCAGCTGCAGTCTAGACAACATCACCATACATGTCAAACTTTTAGCACAAGAAATCTGGACTGCATCAATCATAGGGGGACAAAGGGCCAAGATCAAGGACAGATATTAATACTTACAATATCAGAAAGTTGCTAAAGTAACAGTCTTTGTTTTGTCATGCATTTTTCTCAAGGATATGAAGGCAATCTCAAATGTCTGTCATTATTTAAGGCTTCAGCCTTTCAACCATTCCTTAAAATCTTAGCTCAAGAAAGCTGGACAAAGCTTAAAATAATGGGAGACAAAGGCCCGAAAATAGGGGCAGATTTTAAATATTGCTCTTGCAAACTTAGAAAGTTGATAGAATAACAGGATTTGCGTTAGTGTGCATTTTCTGAAGGGTATGACATCTCAAACTCAGATGTATGTCATTATAGTGATTTGCCAGAAGACTACAAATTCTTTGAGGAACAGACCAAAACCATGAGGCAAAAATCTGGACAAACCTCTAAGCACAAGAAATATGGACCACAACAAATAAACTCAAAAGGGACAGCATATAAGTTTAGAAAATTGCTAGAAGAGGTTTTACTTTATCATGTATTTTTTGAAGGATAAATATTACATATTGCTCTTATAAACTTAGAACATTGCTGGAATAAATTGCTTTTTCCTGAAGGGTATATGTGTGCCAAACTGGTTATAGATGGAGCAACATTCACAGAACCAGAAGGTATAGCAAATCTAGTGGCTGACAAATTCAGCTCCAACTTTATCCCCACTCGACCCCGAGCCAATTCTCAGAGAAATATTGTCTAACATTACCCTCCAACTGTCAATGTTTAGCAGGTCATAGTTGAGTACACCAAGACCAAGAACACAGCTTCAGTGGGCCCTGATAATATCCCAGGATGCCTCTTAAATAGTTTGAAATATTACCTGTCGGGGCCACTGGAGTCACTACTCAACTATACCTTCTGAACAGGCCTTGTGCCTCATGAATGGAGGACTGCAACAGTCATCCCTCTGCACAAGAGCAGACCATCAACAGATCCTAGGAAATACCCATTAGTCAGACTAGTCTCAAAGTCATGGAGAGAATTGTCATGGAAATAAACAGTGACATAGCAAACCTTCAGGCCCTTGACCCCACCCAGTTTGGTTTCATCGAAGGCAGGTGATGCCTACTAAACCTGTTGGACATTTTTCAGAAGGTCACCAAGGCAATGGACAAGGGCAAATCAGTGCATATAGCCTACCTTGACCAGGCTAAATCATTTGACCTAATACCCCACTCAGGCATTTTAAACAAACTCATAGAATTCAGCATAAACCCCTAAGCAACATACTGGATAGCCAGCTGCCTCACAGATAGAACCCAGGAAGTTAGGATTGGGGAGACCACCTCCACAAAGAGGCTGGTCACTAGCAGGAATACCTCAGGGCTGTGTGCTGAGTCCACTCTACTGTAACATCTACTTCTCAGAAGTCAAGGCCAATCTCAAGGACCTCTGTCTGACCAAGCTTGCAGATGATTGCATACTAGGAGCAGTCATAGAATTCCTCCCAAGATACTAACATCTTACAGAAAGGTCTAACACCAACCTGTGCCAAAAACATAGCTTAAAACACAGTGCCAAAAAATGCATAATAGTACCTTTTGAGAAGTCTGCCACTCTTGGAGACTACCTCACTGATAAAACACCCCTAAGAGGCCCCTAGACCCAGTAGTCAGGGATTTGGGAATTACGTGTATAGTAAACTGGCCTTTAACCAACATGTGTCTAAGGTAGTAAGAAAGTCATTTTGTATCACCCAAAGTATAAGTAAGGGCATGTAATCTAGGTCCAGGGATGTCATTGTGGTTCTGTATTTGTCCCCTCATCAAACAACTTATTGAGTATAATACTCCCTTTGGTATGTACCAGGCACATGCAACAACCGGAACATCTACAGAGGTTCTTCACAAAAAGAATACAGGGCATAAGCACAATGTCCTATACAGATTGCCTCAAAGCCCTGCCTCTATATACTCTGTTTCCTACTGACTTCTGAGAGATGATCTATGCCTGATATGCAAGGCATCCTTGGATCCCACTCTGATGAACTTTTTGCATATCTACAGAACAAACAGCATTAGAACTACAAGATCTAAGGACCTACTCTTTGCTTATGACATACATAGAACATGTTGGCTGTGCAGGTATGTATCTCTGAGAAGTTCCTTTCCGTGGAATAGATTTCCCATTTGCATGAAGCAGAGCAATTCCCTAAACATACTCAAATGTAACCAGGGTCAGTGAATGGGAACTCAAAAATTCACCCTAGGTCTGGCACCCATGTCTGTGATAGACAGTGGTATCTATTAAATCATGTCCTAGCTAACATATATCCCTTAGAATAACCTCTGAGGCACAAAAACTTGTGGGATACATTTGAGTTGCATGGCTAGGCTTATAAAAGCCTGAATGGTTGTAAGCCTGTTATACACCTATGAACCTTAATAGCCGATGAGTAATCATTTTCTAGATAAATTTGAAACATCACCCATCTTTATTACCTTACCCTTCTGTCAAAGAAGGAAAGGCAATCTTTCTTTTAGAGTATAGTTTTTGAAATTTAACAACTGGTCTGGGCTTCTTATTTCTCGGTACAGCCGATGCATATACCCTGTGGAATCTGTAAATCAAATTCTATCCAGTAAGCTCCCCAATCCAATCCCGAAGTCTCTCTTTTATAAAAAGCATATAGTCCAGCCCATGAGCCTCATCTGATATTCCAGTAAATCTTAAATTTTCATTTATGTGCCTGATATTCCAAATCAACCAGTGTACTGCTGACTTCCTACTGCCATAATTCCTATGTGGCTAACATCTCTTTAATAGTCGCATCACTCTTTTCCAGTACAACAATTGTTTGTGATTGAGCATTTAATCCTTCTTCAGCCTCATCAAGCCATTTATTTTTCACTTTGACATACTCCTCATGGGAAGAGTCAACTTTCAATACGGCACTATGCAATGTGTCCAGCCTTGTCTGTGCGGCAGACTCCTCTGGCTCCAAAATTGCTGCCATATTAGTCTGTCCAATGACTGGCTTCTTGGTTAAAGAAACACACTTCTTAAGTTTGGTTCTCCTTCTCATTAGCATTCACTGTGTTTTGTCAGACTTCTTATTGAAATCGGGCAGGATTGAAAACTATGGAAGGCTTTTAAAATTACTAAGTACTTGTTCCCTCGCCTGAAGAGGTAAGGAAAGCAAACATTCAACTTCCCAGCCTACTGGGAGCCCCACCATCTCTCTTTTCATCCTTGCTTATAATAGACCTGTCTCTAGACGTTTACTTCCATTACAAAAAGTGCTGCTTGGGTCATACCACCTCTTTCAGATACATTATTGGTACCTCACCTCTGTTGATTTCTATCAACTCTAAAATCATGTTCCATTATGTATGATGTTCTTCATCTCACTTTTAAATTTAATGTGAAATCAATATTCACAATATTTGTTCATAATAATGTCTAAACTGCTACCTTTTCTCCAAACACTTGTTTTTTTTTCCACTTCAACCTTTGTTTATATCAGGCTAGAAAGATGCTCACTAAAACACAAGGAGAAGCTTTGTTTGCATACATTGTATCAATCAAAAGCTTTAAGTGACAAGACCCAATCTCTCCTTTTCTCTCCATTAGATTAACCACTATCCCCATTGTCCTCCCTGTGTCACAGTTTCATCACTCTCTCTTGACATCTATCTAAATCTAACATTCCTTATAATAGTCCCAGTAGCTCCGACCATTCTGACTTTCCTAATTACTGTACTTCAGTATTAAGTGTAATACTTGCTCCACTACTAACATATCATACTATATTTCATTATCAACTACATTCCCCATTTCTAGTATTTCCAAAGTTAAGGTGCCTCTTCTTTTCATTATTTAATTGCTAGAAATCACAGGTAATAATAAAATAGATTTTGCAATTTGTAGCTCTTTGCTATGTACAAGCTTGTGTCTATGTCTAATATGTTCATAGGTTACTACTAGGCTAAAATGTGAGAATCAAACCCTGCTCCTTGTGTCTATAAGGTAAACAACTTAACCATTAGGCCACCCTCCCATTATGAATGTTCAGCACTGTATATAACTACAGTATGCAAGCAATGTACATCCTCTGTTCCTAAATTGTTTATGTACACTACTGTAAAGCTTTTTTTTCTGTCATGTGTGTATACTGACCTTTATTTTGTATTCCTTTTGATGTCATGTAAGTGTATTTTATGTATATGTCAAAACTGGTGTTAAATGTGGAGCTTTCCTCCCTGGGCCACCACTACAAAATGGTTTTATCCCATTTGGATTTTCCAGTTAAACAGAGACAAATAAATAAGTTCACGATACGCTCTTGAATATCCAGTATTCGTTTCTTGGTGCCTTAATTGGAAGTTGGGAATGAACTAGTTTTAGCTTGTAATCAACATGTATGGAATTTAAATCTGGAGCATGTTTGTGCTCTGTGAATGCTGGCAGCCTCTGCAAAAATAAATGTGGAATGTATTAAAGTATAGTAACAATGAAGCATCATAGTGTAATTAGCTGTATGCCCCTTAATTTTGGAGAATACTTCTTAGTGTTAATGCATATTGTTCTGCACTTATGTTTCTCATCTGTTTTGTCATCTTACTATAGTCCCTCACCATTGTACATCAAAACTTGGCAACTTACAAATGCTTGCCTTCTCTGGTTATTATAATGAAGTTTCTTGAACGAAAGATAAAAGTGATAATTTTTTTCTTCTCCACAAAGGTATAGTATTTTAAGACTTTCTTGCTTTGTGCAGCAGCAAAAACTACATCAAGGGAACATGTTCTATTCTTTATATTTTGAAATGGATAAAACGTTTACCTTAGCTTTCCAGCCTGGAGCAAATATAGCATTATTCATGAGACTGTTTAATGATGCTACCAGACAAGGAAAGGGGAGGAAAAATACAGTCTCTGTCTTCCTGTTATGTGTCATGTTTAATACTCTGCTGTTTTTACACTGTAGCACAGCTGCATTTACAAAAAATGCATTGAGTATGGTTTGCTTCTCTAGCACTGTAGCTGAATTGATGCTTGTTATGAAAACATTTGGTCTGATGAATAGTTTGGTCATAAATCGTTTTTCCACTTTTACAGCTTCTGAGGGATAAATTTCGGGAGTTTGCAAGAGACACTGGTGCTATTGGACAGGAGCGAGTAGATAATGTGAACATCCTGATTGATGAGCTCATTGATGCTGGCCATTTTGAAGCTGTCACCATGGCGGACTGGAAGGATAATCTGAATGAGAGCTGGGCAGACCTCCTGGAGCTGATAGACACACGCTTACAACTGCTGACTGCATCCTATGATCTGCATAAGTACTTCTGTGATGGCAATGAAATCCTAGCTCTGATTGAAGACAAACGTCAGCAGCTGCCCAAGGAGTTAGGTGTGGATGTGAACACAGCAGAGGCCTTTCATAGAATGCATACTTCTTTTGAGCGTGATATCCATACCCTTGGAACTAAGGTACTTATTTATTTTTTTGTTTACTTACACTTATTTTATTTAACTAAGTGAACTGGTCTTCTCAGACCCTTTTCAGCCATGCCTTTGCTAGAGCGGAAAGTGTGAATGCTGTATCTGTATATACATTTAGAGTAGCCAAACAACCAGCATGCTTTTTGAAATAAGAATTATTACACACTTCAGAGCAGTACTGCTAAGCATCTACTCTTCAACCACTGTGTAAAAGGATGGTTATATGCACATGCACTTATCTGTACTTTTCATGCATTTTTAGAAATGTGAAGGCACACTGATGGCGTGAGGTACATTGTCTGCTTACAGTTTGCTATCTGTCCTAAGACCAATTTGCCAGTAAAGGGTGATTATCTTCTGGGAGGGATACTATAACAGTAAATCATTACATTTGGTTACCAATCTTCCAGTGTCTAATTTTCTACTCAGCAGAACCTCTGAAGGTAGTGGCTTTTCTCCACCAGCAGCCAATGTAAGAGTTCGGCCTGCTACCTACTGACGTAGGTGACACAAGATCTGTACATAAGCTGCATTACTTTGCATTCTCTTCATTCGTTTTAGTCACATCTAAAACTGTTACATCCTGCTGTTCTGGAAGAATTTTGTTGCATTCATTTGTCCTAATTTGCAGTTTTGGTCAAATTCCCAAGAAATGACTGGAGCATGACTTTGAAAGCAGTCATACGTGTGTGTATTACAGGCAGACAGCAGCTGAAGAGTAACGCTGGTCTCTTTTTGTTTGGGCTCAGTCTTTAACATTTAAGAGAGTGAGACTATGCTAAATTTAAACAGACCATTACAATTAGAAGACAGAAGGTGTTCAATTCTTTTTGCAGGAAAGCATTCCAAGATACTTTTTTTCATTAACCATTTAACAGAAATATGCCTTATATCTCTAGAAAATAAATCCAAGAAGCGTTTTCCATTAAGCATCTACAACCAGCAAAAGCAGAAAAAAATCTAAATTATTGAAAAGGGGGAATAATCTTTAAAGGTGAAAGTTGAATCTTTACCTACAGACTTCAGGGATCAGGGTCAATTGGCACAAATATTTTGATAACTCATATAAAAAGGGGTTTGCAGTCTGCCATCTCAGTGCCTTCATATTGTCCATTAACATTAATGCCCCATACATACTTCATTAAAAGGGCATATTTGTTGGTATCAACCATGCTACTGGCTTCTAAATAACCTAGGGTAATCCTGGAAGTCAGAGCAATGGAATATGAAGATGTTTCCTTAGTGGAGGGTCTATCACTGTCATACCTACTAAGTCTTAAACTGATGAGGGTTCAATCCATCTCCCTGTTCTCACTGTAAACCGCAATAGAGTATAAACTGCTAACAAAAGGAATTCTGGTAGTGAGTACAGAACATTGTAGCGCAACATTGGTCCCTTTAGGGGGCAGTGCATATCATTGTAGAATGCAGGGTAGAGAACTTCAAAAGGTATTGAAGAAGTCCTCTGGGTCTAACAGCAAGAGAAGGAAGAACCATTCTTCCATGTCACCTGTAGAAAAGGCATATTTTATAAGTTGTGTTTATATATTCTCCTGATATTCTTCTCAATTTATTTAGTTAAGCCTTGAGAACTGTTCCTTACTATTGCCCGGGTCAGGATGTAGATTTTAATGAAAGTGAATAACATAGGAGAAACTTAAAAGGAGCCAATCACTGAAAGCTCTGTTCAAAATAAAAAAGGTTATTTGGAGATAAACAGGTTTGTACTGTCTGTAAGTAGGATTTACATACAGGTTTAAACCTTGCCGAGATCTTTAGGATATTAATAATTTGTATCCCAAACACACAGGTGCCAGCCCTTAGATCTGCTAACTTGCGATATGAACTTGATGCACAGTTCTCTTTTTTATGATTTTAGTGCTTACCCATCAAATTTGCATTAAAATTGCTATATAAAAGAAATGATAAAAACACAATGGAAAATTGGATGCCTGTTACTTTAGTGAATATATATTATAAGCTCATAATTGCTGTTTTGCAAAGTAGGGTTAAGAAAGTTATAAAATTATAGAGGATGTATTAAGAGATGGAGTATATGAATACAGAGGAAGAATATAAAAGGGATGTTGATTTTAGTAAAGGAAACAGTGTATGAGATAAAAGGAGGAGGAACAGAGAGAAAGCTAGTTGTATGTCATTTAATAAAAGGTTGTGATAGTGTCAGTTATAATAGCAATGGATTTTATGAAACAGTATGAGATACCAGAAAAAAAATATTTTTTTAAAGTCGATTTATAGAGATTTAAGGATAAAACCTTCAGGGAATGTGTGGATAAGAAATAAAGATTTAGACAAGGGTAAAGCAAGGCTGCAGAATTAGCATGGGGCTTTAGGTAGCATGGAAAATGTAATGAAAAGTGCAAGATTAAGTTATTAGGGGAGAGTTGTTACCTTTAGTACTGAGTTATGTGGATGATTTTGTGGTGATATTGAAAAATAGTGTATGCAAATGACATTATGAAATAATGCATTTATTAGGAAAAATAGGGTCTACTTCATTTCACTGACAGCTCATTTCACTGAAACTCACTTGGCCGCGCACAATTCACTGAAAGCTCACTTCACTGAAAACTCATTTGACTGAAACTTATTTTGTTGAAAGTTGTATATGGCCTTTTCCCCACTGTAGTGCAATCCTGGAGTTAGTATATAAAGTAAGGGGGGCACAGCCCCCCACATTTGAAGGTGTGGGGGCATAGGCCCCCACATAGTTTGGTTATATGTTGTCATCTGGAAAGAGTTATTCTTTGGATTTATAAGTATTTATGTTTATTGTTTAAAACATTTAAAATAGGTGGGGGGCTATGCCCCCCACAGCCCCTAGTGTGGGGGCTGTGCTCCCCACCCCCCTTACTTTATATACTAACTCCAGGATCGCACTGCAGTGGAGAAAAGGCCATATATAACTTTCAACAAAATGAGTTTCAGTCAAATGAGTTTTGAGTGAAGTGAGCTTTCAGTGAAATGAAGTAGACCCACAAAAATAGGGTTAATAAGTAAGAAGAAGAATAAATGATGTAGTGCAGGAAGGAGAAGTGTATTTTAGTATTACAGAAGTGGAAATATTAGTTATACATTTTGGTATTGTGAAGGTAATGAGAAACAATGGGAACATTTATTACGAGTTACAAGAGCATGGAATATGTATGATTTGCCCTTTACAAAGAAAGTTTAACATATTCTGTTATGTTAGGGAAGTTAAAGCATTTAGGAGAGCTATATGCTTCCTATTCAGTTGTAAAGAAAGGTATTAGAGGTGTATTTTTGGTAATATAGAAGTAAAGATGAAACCTAATAAAGAAAGGAAAAGTGGGAATTGAATTTGAAAAATCCAGTTGTTTATTTTGAATTATTTACATATGTGCAGGGATGTAAATATAATTAAGAAAAGTCATTACCACACTTAGCCAATATAAACAGATTCATACTTCCTTACATTAAGGTGGTCTAAGACCTGCCTTACATCCTTTTTGATCCTGGCAAGTGTAATATTATTCTATGATCATTAACTTCTCTGCAAATGTAAGTATTAATTCATCTAATAATTGAGTCTCCAATTACAAGAACAACTTTTATAACCAGATCTGAAGAATCTTCAACTTCTAATTCAGTAATATGTGTTCTAGCAATTGTTATAAAGGAATGATCTTCATCACCATTAGGCTTATTAATTCCACGATTTTCATTGCTTACTATGTTTGCAGGCATACAATTTTCATCCAGCTGGCTTTGTACATCCACAATTTGACCAAATGGTGTCAACATCTGTCTTTCTCCTCTTTTTTTCGTACAGTAATATTCTTCAATCCTTCCACATACAATTGTGATTTCTTCATTTTCACTTGCCCCTTGTCTGTTTTTTTTTTCTGTTCTATTTTCTGTTATCTTTTTTGGAAAAATCATGCCTTTTTCTGTAGACTGAAGGTTTTTCTAATAAATGTTAGCATTCCCTGTAGTCTGTGTCACATAACAAAGCAGTGTCCTTTTTAGTATGTATTCTCTATGTATTCTCTTTGCTTTACAGACATTTATCAGTTTCTTTCTCATCTTTATTTGTTATGAACTTCTTCCATTGTTTTATTTCCTTCCATATACTTTAAATCCTCTAACTGCTGAATACTTGTATCCAAAATTTCAAACTTGTTAGTGACATTATCTTGTTTCATAGGTGTTGAGTGATCTTTACAGACAATAAATACATCCTTTCCTAAATATGTTCCATTTGCTCCTTGCCTATGTTATCAGCCCAGTCATTAATATATGTAACAACGGTTCTCCAAGCCGGGCCAGTTGCACAAGAGCAATCATCATCAGTAAGTCTACATTTACTACTAAAACTGGTAAGCAAATCATCCAGCTTTTGAACATGAGGAACACAGATCACCAGTGTTATCAAGTGTTGCCTTTAAATATACATAACATTTATTACACTGTACAAGATATTTGTGCTTTAGCAAATCATTAATGGCATACACATTTAAGGAATCCATATTCAGCTTCAAATGAATAAAAAAATATAAAGAAAAGAATAATCAAGTCAGTTACCACAGAATTCAAACAGAACTTAAAACTCCTAAGAGGAAAAAAAAAATACAAACAATATACAACTAAATATTAAATTATAGTAAAGTTGTTGCTCTGACCTGACAAGTTGTGAAAGTCGCACAAAAGCTGGAATACCTTTACACTGCATTTAGAAGTGCACAGTAGCTTCTGTTCACTATTGCTCACAGTCACACTTTTTTAACAGTAAAGATCAGTAAATTGCAAACCAAGACAGGATTGTTTAGATATGCTCTGGATTGCCATCTGCACAGTCTGTATGAATTTATAGCTGACTAGGTCCCTTAGGATGGCTAGAGTTTAAAACCTGTCCCTTCCTAACAACAAACACTGAAAATTAAAGTTAAAACAAAATATAAAGCAAAGTAAATCATGTCTGCAAGCTATCCCTTCCTTCCTATAAACAGTAAAAACAGAGGAAAGAAATAAAAATATAAATTCAAATAAAACTTGCCAAGCAACTACACAGTCAATCACAAACCAAGACCGGATTGTTTAGATAAGCTCTGGAAATTAGAATGATTTTAGACATTGTTTCTATGGAAGTTATAATTCTTTGAAATTATTTCAGACATCATGCTGCAGTCTGAGATAAAGGTCAAGCTGCAGTGTAAACAAAAAGAGATTGTCAAACTTTGTATGAAAAGAATTACCATTGTGCTTTGACCTTGTTTATAACAAATGCAGTATGAAGAGAGTACAGTTACCAAATTTAAGAATGGGGAAACATGGAAGGCTAATTTCATGAGACAAGACTATTTTAGAAATACGACAATCTGAGCTGCCATTTAGATGTTGAAAAAATTATGAGTTGTAAATGGGGAATATTCTAAAAAGTACCACCGAAGCTGAGAAATTGCTAATTTTGTGCTTTGTTTTATGATTATAGGCTAGCATGTAGTTTGCTATATTAGATTCACATTTTGTGATTCTCTGTAAGGTACTAATCATATTCTGTACATCTATTGCCACAACATGACTTGTATCTTCAAGTTTTATCCCAGGAGTCAGACCTTTAAAGAAGACAAAGCAGTTGAGGAAGCTAGAGGTGATGGAAATGAAATGCCTGAGATGGGTAGGAGGATGTACACTGTGGGACAGATGGAGAAATGAGGATATCAGAGCAGAAGGCAAAGTAGCTCCAGCTGCTGTGAAGGTCAAAGAGAAGAGATTACAATGGTTCAGGCCATGTGCACGAAAGCAGAAGATGATCTGGTGTAGATTTGGGAGAGAAAGGAAGATAACAAGAAGAAAAGAGGATGTCGACAAAGAGAAGGATGGCTTGGGTTAGAGAAGACCTACAACAGTCTGACATGACTGTCAAGATCCAGGAGTGGCATTGAATTGATAGAGGAGGCAAAAATTCATGCGACACCACTATCCCATGCTGAAAATGAGAAAAAAGAGGCTGATGGCTCCAGTCACAGAGAGTATCTTCCCCCGTTGTGCAGATGTCTACCTTCATTTTTTTTTTTTTTTTTGGTTAACTGAGAAAGCCTTTCTAAGCAGGTAGAAAGCTTTGTATTGTCTTCTCCCACAAAATGAGGCAGAAAGTTTCAATGCCTTTTTGAGTGTGTTATATTAAGTACAGTAAGCATTTTCCTTCCTTCTATTTGAAACGCTCATTCAGAGCAGTGGCTACATCTACACCCTCCTCTGTAATACCACTGTAGATGATATTTGTGCAGCAGACACTTGGGTCTTCTCTCAATGCCCTTACAAATTACTATAACTTGGCTGTGATGGGCAGGTCCAGGCCTTTCTTTGGAGCTACCATTCTAAAAGATATGTTTCTGTAAAGAAAGTACAAAGAAGGATTAACTTGGCACTCAGTCTTAATGCTGTGTAGCACTGACCTCCATTTATCACATACAGAAGGTGTGTACACGCCACAGCTGTAGATCTGCACCAGCTCTTCTAGATCTGCTGCTCTTCCAGTAGATCTGAAAGAGCAGGTCTATTCCTAGTAACATACCCACCCACCTTTCATCCCCTGCTGAAGCAAGTTTCAAGTCTCATTGTGAAATGTCTCATGTTAAGCTCTCTAATCTCAGATCTAGAGAGGCTAGGCACCAGTATTGTGGCACAGTATGCACAGGGGTTGGTCCTTGGCAGCCTGAGAAAGTTTTCCTGGTTACGTGGTTATTACACCTGTCCATCTTAGTACTTCTGTTAGTGAGGTTGGCTCTGTCTTCCACATCTGGCTGTATAGTTAGTACATTTCTCTGCGATCTGCAGTTGCAATGTTCCCTGGAAAAAAGTGAGATATTTTTATTTTTCTTGATTAAATGCTCTTTTTCTGAGTTGGCGTGAAGCTAGAAAGAAAATATAAACTATGAGTGGTGAAGCCCCCCCCACATAGGGGTGCAAGGATTGAGATCTCCCCCCAAAAAATGCCTTTTTGAGTGTGTTATATTAAGTACAGTAAGTGAGTGTGTGTGTATGTATAAATGTGTGTGTGAGAGAGCACATGCTTGAAGTCCAGAATTACCTGAGTGCACGTGAATTGTTTGTATTAATATTATCTTATCAGCTCTTCTGTTATCATTCTAGTTCCACTTTCCTATGCAGAGCCTACAAATGGCCCCATTGAATCACTGCTTTACCATAGTCAATAAAGAATAAATTAAAATAAAATGAAAGCAAATCGTGACTGAGCATATTTCACTGGATGCGTCTGCAGCTTCAAAGAGGATGCCATAGATTTGAGTCAGTTCTTTGGCTTTAGCAACTTTGGACTTGGAAATTATGAAACAGTTGGAGAAGTTTCCATTTAAACCATTTCTTCTTGCATCAGACTAGACTTTTTTTTATTTTTGCCTGCAAGGAACTTGCTTTTGTAGAGAGAGATTATTAATTCAGTACATTGTGGAAAATATCTTATTCTGTCACTTCCTTTATTTCCTACTGTTTTGTCTGAGGATTATTTTTGAAATCAGGCATTTACTGATATCAGTCATGTTTAGTCATCACATAGCACCTTAGCCAAATGCTGCTGGCTTGTTCAGTATATTTTCCAGTCCTGTAATTTATACCTTTTTGTTTGCAACATAGTACTGTTTGGACTAACTTGGCATATCTCTGTTTATATTTCATTATTTCTCATTACTAGTTGAGAATTCTTTTTATCTTATTATTTTGCTTTCATGTGTATACAGGTTCTGCTAATGTGTTCTTGTCAGGGTTTGACTTACAGTAAGTTATTTTAAGTATTACATCATTTCAGGTATCTCCAGATTTTTGTCATATTTGCAGTTTGTTTTCACGTGTTTTACTCTGTTGCCTGATCATTTGTTTGCCCTGTTTGGACTATCCATTTGGTATTCCCATTACTTTTGGCTTTCTTCCTAGTCTTTCACTCATTTATGATTTGTGATAGTAGGGATGGTCTTCTGACAATCTAAGTCTTGCAGTGACAGAAGGTTAAAGTCTGGAAAGGGGGCCTTTGTGGCCTCTCGTGGGTGCATTACCGTGGTGGGCCATCAGTTGGCTATACTCTGCCCTGAGATGAAGCAGTTTGTTGAGGAGTATCCCTCTTTCCTACACGCTATTCCCAGGGTACCTGTTTTTGAGAACTAATACACTTTGGCCCTTATATAATGCACTATATACTAATACAAGGCTGCAGCAAACCTGGAACTTTTATCTAACTTACTGTGTGAGTGGTGCTACGGTAGCGTTGTCGCCTCACAGTAAGACGTCCTGTTTGATTCTCAGCTAGAGCGTCTTCTGTGTTGAGACATGCGTGAATGGGCGTACCTTCATTGAAGGTTGTGCGTCAGGGCCGGCAACTCGGCACGTAAAAACCTACTGCCAATCATTAGCGGACCGGAGTTCCGCTGTGGCGACCCCTAACCAGGAAAAGCCGAAAGACACAACAACTGTGTGATGCTGACCTTGCATTTTCAGTGTAAACATGGTTTGCTGATAGGGCTAGCCCTTTCCTGGTGGCTGCTCTGCTGTCTAGCATTTTTGTTATTCCCCACATTAGAAGGGGAAGACTGGGGATTTACTTTTTTTATCTGGAGTACAGGTGTTTGATGTTTTGTTATTCCCCACATTAGAAGGGAAAGACTGGGGATTTACTTTTTTTATCTGGAGTACAGGTGTTTCATGTTTTGTTATTCCCCACATTAGAAGGGGAAGACTGGGGATTTACTTTTTTTATCTGGAGTACAGGTGTTTCATGTTTTGTTATTCCCCACATTAGTAGGGGAAGACTGGGGATTTACTTTTTTTATCTGGAGTACAGGTGTTTCATGTTTTGTTATTCCCCACATTAGAAGGGGAAGACTGGGATTTACTTTTTTTATCTGGAGTACAGGTGTTTCATGTTTTGTTATTCCCCACGTTAGAAGGGGAAGACTGGGGATTTACTTTTTTTATCTGGAGTACAGGTGTTTCATGTTTTGTTATTCCCACGTTAGAAGGGAAGACTGGGGATTTACTTTTTATCTGGAGTACAGGTGTTTCATGTTTTGTTATTCCCCACATTAGAAGGGGAAGACTGGGGATTTACTTTTTTTATCTGGAGTACAGGTGTTTCATGTTTTGTTATTCCCTACATTAGAAGGGGAAGACTGGGGATTTACTTTTTTTATCTGGAGTACAGGTGTTTCATGTTTTGTTATTCCCCACATTAGAAGGGGAAGACTGGGGATTTACTTTTTTTATCTGGAGTACAGGTGTTTCATGTTTTGTTATTCCCCACGTTAGAAGGGAAGACTGGGGATTTACTTTTTTTATCTGGAGTACAGGTGTTTCATGTTTTGTTATTCCCCACATTAGAAGGGGAAGACTGGGGATTTACTTTTTTTATCTGGAGTACAGGTGTTTCATGTTTTGTTATTCCCCACATTAGAAGGGGAAGACTGGGGATTTACTTTTTTTATCTGGAGTACAGGTGTTTCATGTTTTGTTATTCCCCACATTAGAAGGGGAAGACTGGGGATTTACTTTTTTATCTGGAGTACAGGTGTTTCATGTGTTGTTATTCCCCACATTAGAAGGGGAAGACTGGGGATTTACTTTTTTTTATCTGGAGTACAAGTGTTTCATGTTTTGTTATTCCCCACATTAGAAGGGGAAGACTGGGGATTTACTTTTTTTATCTGGAGTACAGGTGTTTCATGTTTTGTTATTCCCCACATTAGAAAGGGAAGACTGGGGATTTACTTTTTTTATCTGGAGTACAGGTGTTTCATGTTTTGTTATTCCCCACATTAGTAGGGGAAGACTAGGGATTTACTTTTTTTATCTGGAGTACAGGTGTTTCATGTTTTGTTATTCCCCACATTAGTAGGGGAAGACTGGGGATTTACTTTTTTTATCTGGAGTACAGGTGTTTCATGTTTTGTTATTCCCCACATTAGAAGGGGAAGACTGGGGATTTACTTTTTTTATCTGGAGTACAGGTGTTTCATGTTTTGTTATTCCCCACATTAGAAGAGGAAGACTGGGGATTTACTTTTTTTATCTGGAGTACAGGTGTTTCATGTTTTGTTATTCCCCACATTAGAAGGGGAAGACTGGGGATTTACTTTTTTTATCTGGAGTACAGGTGTTTCATGTTTTGTTATTCCCCACATTAGAAGGGGAAGATTGGGGATTTACTTTTTTTATCTGGAGTATAGGTGTTTCATATTTTGTTATTCCCCACATTAGAACGGGAAGACTGGGGATTTACTTTTTTTATCTGGAGTACAGGTGTTTCATGTTTTGTTATTCCTCACATTAGAAGGGGAAGACTGGGGATTTACTTTTTTTATCTGGAGTACAAGTGTTTCATGTTTTGTTATTCCCCACATTAGTAGGGGAAGACTGGGGATTTACTTTTTTTATCTGGAGTACAGGTGTTTCATGTTTTGTTATTCCCCACATTAGAAGGGGAAGACTGGGGATTTACTTTTTTTTATCTGGAGTACAAGTCTTTCATGTTTTGTTATTCCCCACATTAGAAGGGGAAGACTGGGGATTTACTTTTTTTATCTGGAGTACAGGTGTTTCATGTTTTGTTATTCCCCACATTAGTAGGGGAAGACTGGGGATTTACTTTTTTTATCTGGAGTACAGGTGTTTCATGTTTTGTTATTCCCCACATTAGTAGAGGAAGACTGGGGATTTACTTTTTTTATCTGGAGTACAAGTCTTTCATGTTTTGTTATTCCCCACATTAGAAGGGGAAGACTGGGGATTTACTTTTTTTATCTGGAGTTCAGGTGTTTCATGTTTTGTTATTCCCCACATTAGAAGAGGAAGACTGGGGATTTACTTTTTTTATCTGGAGTACAGGTGTTTCATGTTTTGTTTTTCCCCACATTAGAAGGGGAAGACTGGGGATTTACTTTTTTTATCTGGAGTACAGGTGTTTCATGTTTTGTTATTCCCCACATTAGTAGGGGAAGACTGGGGATTTACTTTTTTTATCTGGAGTACAGGTGTTTCATGTTTTGTTATTCCCCACATTAGTAGAGGAAGACTGGGGATTTACTTTTTTTATCTGGAGTACAAGTCTTTCATGTTTTGTTATTCCCCACATTAGAAGGGGAAGACTGGGGATTTACTTTTTTTATCTGGAGTTCAGGTGTTTCATGTTTTGTTATTCCCCACATTAGAAGAGGAAGACTGGGGATTTACTTTTTTTTCTGGAGTACAGGTGTTTCATGTTTTGTTTTTCCCCACATTAGAAGGGGAAGACTGGGGATTTACTTTTTTTATCTGGAGTACAGGTGTTTCATGTTTTGTTATTCCCCACATTAGTAGGGGAAGACTGGGGATTTACTTTTTTTATCTGGAATACAGGTGTTTCATGTTTTGTTATTCCCCACATTAGAAGGGGAAGACTGGGGATTTACTTTTTTTATCTGGAGTACAAGTGTTTCATGTTGCCAGTTACATTATCTCATTTAGCAGACTGTAGTTTTTCTCTTCTGCTGTTCACCTGCATCTGTCAGGGAATCCTACTAGACTTTGTGAGCTACATGTTGTATCACCAAAACCTTATGATTCATGGTGACTTCAGCATAGTTGGCTCTTAAAAAGAGTTTCCTCTGTATTAAGAGAGAATTTTAGGTGTGTTTAGGTTATTTCCTCTGCAAACAAAGGATTAGGACATATGCATGACTCGATATTTCTGTTGGATGTGTAGTTGTTTGACTTAGCTAGTATCATGATGTGATCACTTCCTGCTCTATTTTTTTATTTTTTGTTGTGAAGCCCCATTTTAGTCCCCACCAATCCTGAACTGATGGAGTGCCATCATTTTTTTCTAAAACTAAACTATGCTTGTTTCCTACTGTACATCAGCAGCCTTTTTAGAGGATAGTGTGGTCATTCCTGATGCTTTCATCTTTGACTAAAATGGGTCACTGTCCACTGTTCTCAACTAGCATGTCTCAAGTATATATATATATATATATATATATATATATATATATATATATATATGGGTTCCATACACTAGATCGAATTTTCACTAATTCGAAATAGTGCATGGAATGCTCACTGCAGCAAAAGTGCACTTAATCGAAAGTGCACTTACGCGAAATTCAGTACAATGAACGGGTGTTGTATTGAACTTCCGTGCAGTACTCACGGACCTTAGGGTTAGGGCACGGGTCATAGTAAGGGGATAGCCTGTAGGGTTCCTCTTACCCTAACCCGTGCCCTAACCCTAAGGTCCATGACTATCGCACCATAGTGGAGTACATAGCTTGTTTTTTATGTCCTCCACTGTGCTGCAGTGTTTTCGGTGAAGTGCACTTACGCAAAAGTTCACTTTCGTTAAAGTGAACTTTCGCAGAAGTAAGGCTTCCTATTACAAGTTCGAAGTAGTGAACTTTCATTCTTGTAATAGGAATCCATATATATATATATATCTCCTAGGAGTGATGATGGTTAGAGGTGTGTGGGCCTTTGGAATAAATTTATATGGATAAGCATAATGCTTGTTACCAGATGTTTTTCTCTTACAAAGACAGCTCAGCTATCCAGTGACATATTAACAGCAGCAGCAACCCATCTAGGCATTTGGTGGTGGTTAGACTTTGCAACCCAGTTTGTTTCACTGTCTGGAAGGTGTTTACATCACATAGGTTCATAGGTGTACACTAGGCTAATGACCACTTGGGCCGTTATGAGCCTAGCCATGCGACCCAAATGTGAGTTATATAGGGGTGATTTTTTTTGTCCATCAGAGACATAGGCTCCAGACCAGGGGTGAGTTTCTGATTACCCATTTATCGATCCCAGTTGCACTAAAATAGCTTTACAGATGAACTCTGCTTCACATGGATAGGGAGCCTGTTTCAGAGGATAAGAATTATCTGAGAAATATATCTGTTTCTCCAACATGTCCTATTTGTCTTCAGCAAAATTTAGGTCTTTTGATCTAGATAGTTCAGATGCTATTAGTTGTGTGAATGTGTAAGAGGTTCATCAAAACAAGGTCCAGGGATGCCTTGTATGCCAAGCAAAGATCACTTCTCTGTTGTCTGTATGATACAGAGTAAAGATACAGGACTTTCAAGCAATCAGAGTAGCACATTTTGTTTACTCCCTGTATTCTTTTTTTAAGAAACCTTTGTAGACATTCCAGTTGCTGCATGTCTGGTCAGGTACATAGCAAAGGGGTCATTATACTCTAAGATGTGTCTGATGAGGTCAGAGTACAGTGGTACAATGACCTCTCTGGACCTAGATGCTGTTGCTATTTACACGAGTTCCAAGATCCCTGACTAGGAAACCAACTTTTATTGATGACATAGTTACTTGGAATGTCTGACTTCTGAAAAGGTATTGTAATGCATTTCTTGGCATTGAGTTTTAAGCCATGGCTTTGGCTGCAAGCGTTTGTCTGTGTTAGACCTTCCTGAAGGGTGCTTTTGTCTTTACGATTCAGTAAATGCTCCCAGTTTGCAATCATCTGTGAACTTGGTCAGCCAGAGGCCTTTGATATTGGCTTTGACTTCCAAGAAGTAGATGCCAAAGAGGAGCAGGCCCAGCACAGTGAGCTGAGGGACTCAACAAGTGACCGACCTCTTTGTGGAGGTGGAAGTGGCCTCACTGATCCTTACCTCTTGAGTACCATCTGTCAGACAGCTAGCTATCCAGCATGTTATAAAGGGGTTTATGCCTGGTTACATAAGTTTGTTGACAGTGGCCAAGTAGGGTATCATATCAGATATACTTTATCCATATCTAGATTGGTAGTGTGCACTGCTTTTCCTCTCATCCATTGCCTTAGTGACCTTTTCAAATAAGTTCGCTAGTTTCAGTACACATGACCTTTTTTGACAAAGCCAGACTGGGATGGATCCAATGTCTGGAGATCTCCTACGTCCCTGTTAATAATTTCCTTGATAATTCTTTTCATGGCTTTGCAAATAAGAATAGTCAGACTAATGGGACTGTAGTTTCCACAATATGTTGAAAATCCTCTTTTATGAAGGGGGATGATTGTCCAGTCTTCCATTCTTAAGGCTCAAAGCCAGTTTTAAGAGATTAGTTAAATAGTAACTCCAGAAGACCTGATAAGTCACTTTTTAGACTGTTCAGGAGGCATCCCAGAATGTTATCTGGGCTCATTGAGACTGGCTTCTTGGTTTTAGTAAGTGCAGCCAGATCATGGTCCTTGTTATAGTTAGAAGGGTTATATTTAAGGGTATTTCTTGGGGAATTGGATGGGGGGTAAAGTTGGAACTGAATTTGTCCACTAACAGGTTTGTCATATTGCTAGGCTTGGTGAATGTGGCACCATTAACCACCAGTTCAGCACATTGCTGTGTGCTGTCTTTGGAGGTTTCTGATATAGCTGAAGACATTATGGTTATCTTTCACCTGGGAAGCTATCTTAACCTCAAAGTTGGCTTTGTTTGACCTAATTTTCACTCTTAGTTACCTATTTAGTTTGATGGGAGAGTTTTTATCTTTATGGGAATTGCCCTTCCTGATTTTGCCATAATTGTCCTTTTGTTGTATATCCTTTTTAATATGGAATGCCACCAGGGTGGTTTGTTTCTAGGGATAGCCCTGGGCTTACTTCTGGTAGGCACAGCAGCATGTATGCAGCCATTGACGTGGTTGTACAGAGTTTCTGAGAGCAATTCAGTGCAGGCTGCTGTGTTCTTGGAGTTTGGAGGGGCATTGAATTTTGAGAAGCCATCACTTAATGAAAGTAGTTTGCATTGGAATAGTTTCTAGCTGTTACTGGTTGTACTGGGATTGCAGAGTTGATTTTGATTTTGAAGGAGGCAGGTTTATGGTCAGAACTTATCACTGAGGTCAAAATATTGGTGGATGTCAGCATTCTCCCATATTTGTGAGTACGAGGTCCAGCACGTTGGAGCTTTGAGTAGGTGTCTTTACTATTTGGTCAAGGTGTTTGTATTTACAAAGTCCAGGAATCTATTTGCCTGTAGATTTGAGGCTGTGTAGGATTCCCAGTCTACAGAGGGGTAATTAAAGTCTCCCATGAGTGTGGTGCTAGATTAGATGACAAGTGTCTTCTGAATAGCTTTCAACTGTTCAGATTTTCACCAAACATTTTTGTTCTGTTCTTCTTAAAATATATAATTTTCTGGTAAAATCACTGAGCATTGAAGTCACTAAATAATGAAATACAATTGAGTTCCAGACTTTGTCTTTCAGAAAATGCACATTAACACAAATCCTGTTATTCTAGCAAGTTGCTAAGTTTATAAGAGCAGTATTTAAAAACTGTCCATATTTTGGGGCTTATGTCCCTCCATTATTTTAGACTTTGTCCAAATTTCCTGTGCTAACAGGTTGAGGGGTGTGGTCTCTAGTATGTGCAAGTATGCATTGTGAGCTTCTTGGTACCTCGAGGGTGTCCTGTAGCTGGCTGTGATGCGGTACAGGATTTTTGCTGTGCTAATCTGCACTTGGAAGAACTCCAGAACCTTGAGGTTCAGTTGAGTTGATATTGCTGTGTAAGTGGATTTGTCAGTTTGGCATTGGCTAAAAAAGACACCATAGGGACAGATAACGTTTTCACCAGTATTTGAAAGCCTTTTAGAGTGGACAAGTGCAGACTATCCTTGATAAAGCAGCTTGATCTGTTGACCATGTCCTCTGAAGCCAATGAATATTGGATTCCCCTTAGAATGACACCAGCAAGACAACCACTTGTTAATATCAAACATATTTTGCTCATACTGTGGCATCATCCTCGGTGATAGTAGTGTGCTGATCAATGCTAGGCTCATACCAGCCTGGGGGAGACAGTCCAAGAGCTTCATAATGCCTCTCTACATATAGCCCAGGGAGATACTGTATCTCCTCTGTGAGATAGCTGCTGTTTTTTTTTTTTTTTTTTTTTTGCTGATAAGGTTTGTTTTTGTTAATTTTTACTTTGTTAAGTGGGTAGTTTGACTGTTCAAGGACATTCTTCAGTCACAATTTGGTTGCAAATACATAGTAACAAAATACAGCAGAAACAAGAGTTGTTCAGATACAAAACATCTCAGGTATAAAAAGCAGTTGTTATATAGTAATTCATTACATTGTACAGGGCCAGATTTTTAACATCAGAGCTATTAACATATTTAGAGAAAGAGAAGTCGCTCTTTGGAGGTGGATCAGTTAAAGGTGCTGTATCTTTATATCTACAAGAGAGAATTTAAAAAGGAGCACCTGCCTGACAGATGAAATTGGGGTGGAGATTAGCCTTTGTCAAGAAAATATCTACAAATCTGTTGTTTTAAGTTCTACTCGCTTTTCCCTGAAAAAGGAGTGTTCTGTAATCTAAATTCTGTGGAATGGTGGTTCCAGTTAGCGGGGATAATTTTGTTAAAACTTTATTTCTCTGGATGTGAGTCCAAAATGGAGTCTGATTATAGTGCATCATTTTTGTGACCCCCAAGATTATACGGGGAGGATTTGTTTTGAAGTGTATTTCTTAGCAATAGGAAGAAATTACTATTCAATATTTTAAATATAAGTGAAGGAAAAAGAAGAAGGAAGGATTGTGCTGTGTTGTAGCCCTGATCCAGTTATCCTTCTGTAATGTAAATCAGTGATCTAGATATGAGAAGAGAGTAATAAAATCTACAGATGGAATGTATGGCTGTTTGAATTTTACTGGTATTGGTAACTGAGTGGAGATGATGGGAAATGCACCTGAGCATGAAAATATTTTTAGCAAGGCCCTGTCTGGTTTCCTTAGTCAGGGTAGTTGAGATGAAATAAGAGGCTTTGAGCTGTGTGGAAACTTAAAACAACTACTAAGTGTATGTGGGGTTTAAATGATAGTGATTGGTCTAAAATAAGGCACGTACTTGTATTGCTCTACTGTAGATATGTGCTCGCCATTTGGAGTTCTTATTTCTTTTAGTGTGGGGGATTGAAAATAATTTAGTACACCAGAAGCATAGAGGCCATATTGGAGACATTCAGAGTTTATTTGCTGATTGCCAGTCAAATGCATATGTAAGAGAAATCTGTTTGAGTGAAATGTGGACTGATGCTGGGAAGAGGCTGTTTCTGTGAAAGATGATGTCATCGGCATACAACGTTGTGTTATCAGGCGTTTTTCTTTATATCATCATTAAATTATGAGAAAAATATGGGGCCTAGGATGGATCCTTGAGGGACTCTGGCTGAGAAGTGACTGACTGAACTTGAAAGATTCTGTTTGATAAGTAGTTTTTCAGCCAAGTGAGAGTGTTTGACCCAAATCCAAGTCTGATTAGCTTAAAAAGTAAAATGATGGTGATTACGCTTTTGAAGACACTGAGAATAATCTGTGAAACTTGTCCCAATCAGGCTGACATTTTCTATGTAAGAGAAGATTTTATTGGTCACAGCATTGATAGCTGTAAGGTGGTACTACTTCTAAATCCATATTGTGAGTCTATTAGGAGGCTATATTTGGTTGAGTGTTCAAAGAGCTGATCATAACCTAAAGTGTATTTGTGATTGGGTAAAGGGTGAATATTTGTCAAAGGTCCTGAGGAGTTGTGGCTAACAGGTCTTTGGAATAAGAATTATGAAGTGAGTGTTTGATTGGGGGATGATTCTGGATATAATAGAAAGATTGCAGGTATATGCCAATGGTTTAGATAGTGGTTTGGCACACATTGTCTTGAAAAAGTGAGGTAAGCTGTTTGGATTGGTTAAATGTAATGTCTGTTTTCTTTAACATCTTTATGACAATTATTGCTGATATTTCCCTGAAATAAAATGAGGCAGGCAAGTCAGCAGAAAAAGGGAGGAATATGAAAGTTTAGTAGCTTGAGAAATTGCTTTACATGTATGTGTGTGTGTGTGTGTGTGTGTGTGTGTGTGTGTGTGTGTGTGTGTGTGTGTGTGTGTGTGTGGAAAGAAAAGGATGGTTGCAGCTTTGAGGTGGTGGATTGTGATGTGACTAAACTGAGAAGAAAGGTTACACAAGGGTGCTGAGTTTACTGCTGTGTAGATGAGCATTTTTAAGTCAACCTTATGTGTGTATATTTTTTTGCCATTATTATTATTAGTGTAATTGTTGAAATATGCTGTGATGTTCTTCATGTTTCACTGCTGCAGTCATCACATTTGGGTTATCCCTGCCAGGGTAGCCCTCGGCCGGTCAGAATACCAGAGGCTTGGTATTTCTGCGTCGGTTACTGTCACTTCAGGACTGATGTCAGATCATCAGTGGTGTAAAGTAAGGCAGCCGATGCCGTTACATCGCTCTTTCTTGCCATGGAGCCCAAAGCAGAAGCAGTTCGCATGAGTGCCGGTCGGCTGCTACCTGAGTTTCATCTACCGATTTGAAGCTGAAGCCTTCTAAAGCTAAGTACCCCGTTGGGGATCCTTTTTTCTTGCACTAACCGATGTCAGAAAAAGTTAACAATTGTCTCGCCTGTGGAAAGCAAATAGCATACCAAGACTTTCATTCTTACTGCATCACTTGTTTAGGCCCAGACCACAACGTCCCCTGCTGTCATTTCTGTGCTTTGTTCAACGTTAGAACGATCCATCGTTGGGCCCTTATTGCAGCAGATCTTCTGAATAAAGGTAAAGATAAAGACAGAGACAGACCGCACTGGTCCAAACCTACAGACAATGCTCCCGTTAAGCTAGTCGTCATTCCTCCGATCCTCAGTGAGGCACTTTTGCAGCCCCTGATGCCTGCTTCTGGGGATTAGCAGGCCGCTACCTAGACCCTTTCGGAGTCTGGTATGCCGCAAAACTCTTCTTCAACTAAGGATCCTACGGTTGTCTCTACTTTGGATGGTTCTGGAGCCGCTGAGCAGGCACTGGCTTCTGAGGAAGTTCTTCGCACTACCGATTTTCGACACAAACAGATGTCTTCTTTCGCGTCTACCGTTCTTTCGAAAACTGCCAAGTTTCTTTGGCCCAGGGTACAAACCACACCCAAGAAACGGATGACCCAATCTGAGGCACCTGCTTCCTTGCCTCAGTCTCAAATGCTTAAAATGGCGGAATACCTTATCATACTGATCAGGGGAAGCCAATCTACCCCCTCCAAAAGGAAAAAAAGATCTGTCCCCTGTAGTTTTGTCTGAACAAGAGTCAAATGACTCTGATGCATCTGAATATGAAGACATGCAACCCCCTCTCTACTTATGAGGATTCTGATGTAGAGAATTCCATCCCTTCCGCCTCTCCCCCAGAGGATTTTTCCTTTGGGGAAACCCTTCATACCTTAAGGGAGCATTTCCAATGGGAGAGTCAGGACTACCCTCAGTCTAAAAAGACACTCAGGGAATTCTTAGATCTTCCACAGCACAGACCCTTGGCCAACCCCCAAGTCCTGGATGTTGTGGAGGATGTTTTCCTGGAATCCAGTTTGACTCCTGACACCCTCCCTCCTGCACCCAGAAAACCAGACAGGTACTACAGAGTCCCTGACTCACACACATTTCTTTTTAAAAATCCTACTGCTGACCCTGAGGTAATTTCTCAAGGGCCTAAAGGCATAAAGCAACCTCTGCTAAGAATCCCACCCCCTCAGACAGGGATTCCCAAGCACTAGACAGATGGGTTAAAAAAGTATACACCTCAGCTACTCTTGCTGTCAGGGCACTAAATTGTCAGTTTCATATGCTAAAATTTCAGCAACATACCCTGGAACTCCTCCAACAAAAAGTGTCTTCCTTTCCTGCTTGTGCAGAATCTAAATAGTTACAAGAGTTAATGCATTCTGCAAGCCAAGTAAATAAAAACACTTTGCACTGTGGTTTTGATGCCCTAGAAGCTTCTTGCAGGGCAGCAGTCACTGGATCTGTCATTAGAAGGCATGCATGGCTTAAGGAACAGCCCTTGCCAGACCATGTCAAATCTAAATTGTTGGATGCCCCCCTGCACAAAGACAACTTATTTGGCACTAAGGCAGAAGAGGTCTTAAAAAAGATGGAAGAAAAAGCAAAATCTATGCAGAGAGTTAAGGATTTCTTACAGGTCCAGCCACCCAGGTTCAGCAGGCATTTTCTCACCAAGCACTGGTCCTTTCCTGCTCCCAGTAAGCCAGTCCAGCCCAGACCCTGGGGAACCAGACCCCGCAGACAGCAGCCACAGGGAATGCAGAGATCTAAGCAGTGGACTACCTCCACTTCAGAATCAGGGAGTTTTAAGCCACCCCTTTATGGTATGAGCTCACAATGACTCACCCCCTCCTCTGCCACCTTATCTTACCCCTAGAAGGAAAACTCTCCTTTCACGCAAGCACCTGGGCCACCATTACCAATGACAGCTGGGTTCTCAACACAGTGTCCCAGTGATACAGATTTTCTTTCCACACCCTTCCTACCCCAAAAGGGTTCCCAGATCTGCCCAGTGGGCAGAGGCACAAAAGCAAGTCCTTTCGCTGCTCTCTATGAGGGCAGCAGTGCACGTTCCTGCAGAACAGAGATGCCAAGGTTTCTACTCCAGAATTTTTCTGGTACCCAGAAAAGAGGGCACCTGGCACCCCATCCTCGATCTATCTATTCTAAACACCTTCCTGGTGATCCCAAAATTCAAAATGTTCACTCTCCAGCAGCTGCTACCCATGCTGCCCAAGGATGCTTGGCTAGCCACCCTAGATCTAAAAGAGGCCTACCGCCATATTCCTATCAGGGAATCATGCAGGAAATATCTCCGTTTCAGGGCAGGATCTCAGCACTTTCAGTTCTCTGCGCTTCCCTTTGGCTTATCTACTGCTCCCAGAGTTTTCACCAAATGTCCGTCTCCGGCCATTGGCTTTGCAGACAAAGAAATATCCACATTTACCCATACTTAGATAACTGCCTTATTCAGGCAGACAGCCAGGGAAAGCTGCTCAAGCACCTGGCCTTTGTAAAGTCTCTACTAACCTCCCTAGGGTACACAGTCAGTGAAAAGAAATCCAAACAGGTGCCCACTCAAAGGATTATATTCCTGGGAGCAAACCTGGACACAGCATCCCGCATGGCATTCCTTACACCAGAAAAGCAAAAAAATGTCCTGACAGCCTATTTCTCTCAACTAGCCACCAGACCCCAGCTATCTGCAAGAAAGATCCTGCAAGCTCTGAGGTTAATGGCATCTGGCATACTACTCATTCCATATGCCAGACTGCATATGAGGAAACTTCAGTGGTACCTAACAAGCCTTTGGTGTCAACACTCTCAAGACCTGAAGACTCTTTTACCTATAATTCCTTGCCTCAGATAGTATTTTCTTTGATGGGCAACAGCATGCTCCCACAACAAAGAACTACCTTTCTCACCACCCCCGCCACCTGGACCCTCACCACAGATGCATCAGATTATGCATGGAGTGCACACCTGGATGGCATGTGCATACAGGGCCAATGGAGCCCACAGCAAATCCCTCTGCACATCAACCAGAAAGAGATGATGGCTGTCCAGCATGCCTTGTTAGCTTTCAAGCCCCTTCTCTCCTCAGGAGCACTCCTAATCAAAACAGACAACACCACTGTAATGTGGTATATAAACAAGCAGGGAGGGACCCACTCCTACCCTCTGTACAGGCTGGCCATGACCCTTTGGCACACAGCCTCTACCATGCAACTCCACCTATTAGTACAATTCCTACCAGGTTCTCTCAAATCTCTGGCAGACAAATTAAGCAGAAATCTTCTGGACCCACACAAATGGCAGCTCAACAGAAGAACCTTCACCCTAATAACTCAGAAATGGGGCACCCCGAAGGTCAACCTCTTTGCTTCCCACACCAGCCATCAGCTCAGCATATTCGGCACCAGAGAGCATCACTGCATGGCTTGGAAAGTGGATGCTCTGTTCTTCCCCTGGGTCAGTTTATCAGTCTGTGCCTTTACTCCACTACCTCTCACCCCCAGGGTACTGCTCAAAATAAAGGAGGAAAAATCAAGGACAATTCTTATGGCTCCAGACTGGCCTCACCAGGACTGCTGCCCCTTGCTCTGCAGCCTGCCCCTACTGGCACCATGGCATCTTCTTCAGATTCCAAACCTCCTGACCCACAGGGAAGGGGAAGTCATGTATCCCCAATTGCAGACACTCAAATTGGCAGCTTGGCTTATTCCTTAACCCCTGCTCAATCTGCCTCAGTAAACAGATTCTAGATGTTATACGTAAGGCCAGACACCCTAGCACTAGAAAGTCTTATGCTGACAAATGGAAAAGGCTCTGCACCTGGAGTCAGGCTAAGGGAGCCAATACGGCACAGCCCTCCCTCCCTCTCATCCAGGATTACTTAGCTGACCTACTATACAGTGTCCTCTCTTTTTTCTGTAGTAAAATTCATGCCTCTGCTATCTCTGCTCATTTTCCCACTAAGCAACCCTCCTTGATCAAACAGTTCCTAAGAGGGGGTAGCAACTTGAGGCCACCCAGAAGAGCACCAACCCCAGCTTGGGACCTTACCTTTGTGTTGGCAAAGCTCACCCTGCCCCTCCCCACCCCCTTCAAACCAGCTTCTTCTGCAGAGCTAAAATTTTCTCTCCTGGAAGACAGTTTTCCTTCTGGACATCTCTTCAGCCAAAAGAGTCTCCGAGCTGCAAGCACTCATGGCTGTGGAACCCTTCATCATCTTCCATGCTGACAGGGTATCCCTCAGGACTAACCCATCCTTCACACCCAAGGTGGTGTCCAGCATGGCTCTCAACCAATCCATTCATTTTCCCACCTTTTTTTCTAATCCCCAGAACAAGGGGGAAAGGATACTGCACTCTAGATGTGCACAGACAGCTCAGATTCTGTCTAGACAGGACTAAGTCCTTCAGAAACTCTGATCAATTGCTGGTTAGCTTTGCTATAGGGGCAGAAGGCAAAGCCATCTCCAAACAAACCATTTCCAAATGGATAGCACACTGCATCCATTTCTGCTACAAACAACATGGAAAGCCTCCTCCCAGTGGGGTCAGGACACACTCCACTAGAGCAGCCTCCACCTCTGCAGCCTTCCTCAGAGGAGCCTCCACCAGGGACATCCTGGAGGCTGCCACTTGGACATCTGTTCACACTTTTAACAAACACTACCACCTGCCTCTCTCCTCCTAATCCAGGGCAGGGTTTGCCTGTGAAGTCTTGCAGGGCATCTTAGCCAGCCCCTAGTTTAGTTTCCTTGACTGCCTCCACCCATTTCCTCAGCTTTGGGAATCAACCCAAATGTGATGACTGCAACAGTGAAACACGAAGAACATAGTAGAGTTGTGTACACTTACCATAAATGTAGATGTTCAAGTTTATTCTCTGTTGCAGTCCTGGTTTCCCTCCCTCCATCCCCTTTTCTTCTCTTTCTCCTTTTGTTACCATTCTTCTGTGTTATTCTCCTTTCCTTACAAGGGACATATTGGCATTTATTTTCCACTGGTGGGGTTCTTCCACCAGAACCTGGCTCCTACTTGGGGGTTCCTGACAGGTTAGGCAAGAAAAACTGATGTAATGGCGTTGGCTGCCTTACTTTATACTACTGACGACCTGATGTCAGTCCTGAAGCAACAGCAACTGACGCAGAAATACTAAGCTTCTGGTATTCGGGCCGGCCAAGGGCTACCCTGGCAGGGATAACCTAAATGTGGTGACTGCAACAGTGAATGCACTCGAACATCTACATTTATGGTAAGTGTACACAACTGTACTTTCCTTATTACTCACCAGCATTGTGTGGGTTACACTAGTATGGAATTAAGTTGTGTGTACAGATATGTCAACTTGGCATTTTTAACTCTTTGTTTGTAGTTATGCTGTAGGATTAGATACGCCTTGATAATTTTTCTCCTCAAAGCCTTCTTTATAGTTGAGAGTTGTGGTTCATGTTCTTTGATGGTGTTTAGTGTTCCAGATTATAATTACATCCTGACAGTAATTTGAGTGTGTCTTACGTTTTGGGTGCTGAATCCCTGTTCATCCATACTGGTTACAGCTTATGTGAATGTCCTGGAACTGGCTATTTATTGCATTTTAAGGGCTTAAAATTTTCTTTGTTTATTGAAGGCAGCATCGGTTGCTGCAGTTTTTACGAAACCATCATTGTTTCCAAGAAGTCTTGATAATTTTCATCTAATATTGAATTCTGCATTTCATAGTAAACTTCATTGTAATCTATAAGTCAGTGAGAGCTGGGCCCATATCAGTGCTGGTTTTGCTCTTATCATAGTACTGCCCTTGAGAGTATAGTAAATGGTCATTTCATTCTCAGTGGTCAAAATTTTTGTTCGGGTTAGCCTTTAAGTCCCTGTGGATCATGTTAGCCGTATTAAACAATTCAATTCTTACTACAGATCTGCCTCTATGATCTTAGTCTGGCTTGCCTGTACTCTTTCTGGCCATACCGAGGGTAGTTTCTAACTTAATTACATATGAATCTTTCTTCCTTTGCTGTGTGATACTGCATGATTTACATTTGAATCCAATACTTTTCACAGCATTCAAGCTGCCCCTAGTGGATCTTACTAAGGGGAGAAATGGCTTATCATTGTTATGTAGATTTTACACAGTTGTACCTTTTCCTTTCTCGGTAGTATAGGATGAGTGGATCTTGCAAATTATTTGGAATCCATTAATTTTTCACTTACTAACAATCAAATGAAACCTAAAACATCCAGGAATGAGGTTTTAGCTGTGCACACCACTTTGAGAAAATGTTTTGTTTTGCCATCCATCCATCCTCAACTCCTTTTCCCCTTTTTTTTTTTTTTTGCACATGGGGGTGGGGGTGTCACTTCAACAATGACAACCGTCTAGAGCCAAGGCTTACACCGCCAGGTTCTAGCCCTGATGAATTATTTCTTCCACAACATACACACACACACACACACACACACACACACACACACACACACACATGTCTATGGTCAATGTAGAGTGCCCAGTCCACCTTCTGCATGTCTTTGGAATGTATGAGAAAACTGGAGCACCCAGAGAAATCGACAAAATCATCAAGTAGGGAAACCTCTTGCTTATTTTGTACAGTGACCATAAGTAAAAGGCATGTGATCTTAGTATTATCTTTGATCAACTGACATTGAGGAATTTAGGAATATCACAGGAATCAAGCATTTAATATCTCAAGATGATCTCTCTGTCATTGATTCTGCCTTGATGTTGTCTTACCTTGAATGTTGCAATGCCTTTTACCTTGAATATCCCAACAGTGAGACTGAATGATTTGTTACAGACAGTGAAAAACTCATTAGCACAGTTACTTTTGGAGCTTCTTGTTTCTAACAGACTTTTCCCTTGTTGTTAGGTTTCAGTGATGACTTCTCCAGTAGTGAATAATAATAGTGAATAATAATCAGAATGTTGGTGTTAACATGTCTTTGCATGATTTGGATCCCTGTTGTCTGAAGGAGTTTACTTCATGCTGCTTGTCCCAAGTTTTGCGATGTACCAGATGAGTGCTGGTAGTAGTTATTCAGTGAGCTTAAAATGTCTGGAATTCATTTTTATCAGGCTCCTTACCTTTGGATTCTATTGTCAGTGTGGCTTCAGAATTGTTCCATCTTGATTTGTGAGATCCTTAAAAATTATTTTTTATACGTCTTGCACATAATGAAAATGCTGGTGTATTTTTTCAGTGCCACCGAAACTGTCTTGTGTCATGTGTATCTAATACTTTACATTTAATGAAAACCCTGTTGTATTGTTAGCACCACCATAACTATTTTTATCATGTATATTTATCTAATTGTGTTTTAATTAAATGCTGTTCTAATTTGGTGTACTTTATAGTTTATTATTTGTCCAGTTGCTTAGTTGTTTAAGCACTTTAGCACTTAAAATATAAAGTTGAAAATGGAATATTTTCTTATTGTAAAATCCTTATAATTGTATGTAGTTCACATTTGCCTGAGTATTTCACGGCTGCAGCTATCAGTCTGAAACAATATCTATACTTTATTATCTATACTTTATTTGAGTTGATGAGTCTGGTTATTGTAGCTTTTGCTGACTGCTTTTATATAAATATCACCTGATATATGATATATAAATGTCACCTTGAGTCTCCACTGAAAAGAGGCTATTAACCTCGTGGGATTAAGCCAGTCAACAAAGGCTAAATAAATAAATTTGTTTTGATAACAATAATATATATCAGGACTTTGTAGGGCTTTTAGTTACAGTTTGTGCTGGCTATGTCCTTAACAGGGATGTAAAAATGTTTCTGCTGAAGCAGTGTGAAAAATGCAGTTTTTATTCATTGTCTACAACACCTGTAGAACTGTGGCATTCATGGCTCATAATTTGTGTAGGCCGCAGTTAAGTATGTCAAACATTCAGTCAACATTGACTACACAGTTCATTGAAGTTTGCTTTAGCTGATGTGCAGTGTCGATCTCAGAACTGTCATGGTGTTTTTAGATGATTATTTTTCAACAGAACAGTTAGGATTTGTATGTTAAGGGAGGTGGAGAGGTAAAAGCAGTACAGTGTGTTTGTGTTGTGTGAATAGGTACTGGATTTGGTGCAGCAATTGCAAAAGGAAAGTAATTTAGTTTCCTCTTGCAACCGAGTATCCTTCAGTGTTTTGTGTAGTTGATTGGTTTTGCAATCAGTGTTTTGTTTTTTTTTTATATTGTGGATGTGAACCAGCTCTGCTGTCAACATGTATGAATATATTCCTTGCATAATAACTTTTGATATGTGTACATGTAATTATTTCAGCACAGTACTCTTACTCATTATTAGATCACTGCTGCAGTAGCCTTTGCTGTATGAGACATCCGGTCGAGGACTGAGCCAGCCAGCTTTCCAAGCTTTAAGGCTCCTTTGCACATACGTTAACCACTGCTCTGCATAGGACATGCAGTATAAAACCAGTGCCAAGAGCACCAAAACTTTCAGAACTTCCTTGCCTCCAAAGAGTGCACCCTTTCATGCGCTTTGAATGATCCATGGTTGGGTAGTGAATCATCAAGGCTGGGCAGAAGGTTCCCCATTGGGGATTGCCTTTGCACATTTATTTTTCAAAAAAAGAAGTATTTTATTCAGTGCAATTTATTTTAGAACATTTTTGCCCTTTTGACATCTTGTCACAGAAATTTTTACCTCAAAGTTACCACTGATTATTAGATGTCCTTCGTGTTTTACTGTTGCAGTCATTACATTTGGGTTATCTGCCTGCAGGTAGCCCTCAGCCAGCCTGAATATCAGAGTCTTGGATTCTTGCGTCGGATGCTGTCTCTTCTTCCATGACGTCAGGTCATCAGGGGTATAAAACATGCAGCTGATGACATTACATCAGTCTTTCTTGCCGCGCGGTGCCCGAAGCAGAAGCAGTTCACAAGTGCCGGTCGGCCGACTCCTGAAATTTTCATTTTTGAGTTTCAGAACCGAAGTCTTCAAAAAAGCTAAGTACCCCATTGGGGATCCTTTTTCTTGCTCTTAACCAATATCAGTAAAAGTTAACAATTGTTTTACCTATGGAAAGCAAATACCTCATAAAGATTTTCATTCGTACTGCATTCCTTGCTTAGGCCCAGACCACGATGTCCCTCGCTGTCATTTTTTTGCCTTATTCAATCCCTGAACTATTCGTCGTCGGTCTATTTTTGCAGCAAATTAGTTTGGTACTCGGTATAACTATCCAGAAATGGCTTTGGTAAGCCATCCGACTACCGATATTCCGAAAAAACATAAGGATAAAGACAGAGACAGACCGCATAGGTCCAAAACTGCCGACAACGCTTCCGTTAAGCTAGTCGCCAGTTCACCGGTACTCAGTGAGGCGCTTTCGCAACCCCTGATAACCGCTACTTCTACTGAGACCCATTCAGAGTCCAGTATGCCACGAGATGCTTCTTCGATTATGGAACCTGCGGATGTCTCCAACTTGGATAGGTCCGGAGCCACTGTGCAGGCACCAGCTTCTGAGGGTGTATTCAGGCCTACAGATTTGCATTTTAAACCAACGCCATCTTCTTAATTCGGGCCTAAGACTGGACCCATGTGTAGAAAACTGACATCCACACTGCTCGGTCAGGCCCATGTGCCTAAAAAACAAATGCTTAGAATGGCTGAAGACCTTATTACTTTAATTAGGAGAAGCCAGCCTTCCCCCTCTAAGACACCTAGAACTGATTTTCCTTCTGATTCTTCTGATCAGGATTCTGATATTTCTGTTTCTTCTGATTACTAGGATTTGCCCTTATCTACCTATAAGGATTCTGATGCAGAGGATTCCATTCCCTCTGCTTCCCCTCCAGAAGATTTTACTTTTGGTGAAACCTTGCACACTCTTAGGGAGCATTTCCACTGGGAAAGCCAGGATTACTCTGACTCCAAAAAGAGGCTTAGGGAATTTCTACTCCTTCCTCAGCATAGGCCTTCAGCTATCCCTCTTGTTCTGGACATTGTAGATGATTCCTTCTTGGAATCTAGCCTGTCCCCAGACACTTTACTGCCAGCTCCCAGAAAACCTGACAGGTATTACAGAGTACCTGACTCACATGTTCCTCTTCGAGAATCCTACTGTGGATCCAGTGACCATTTCCCAAGGACCAAAGGGCATTAAGGCTACTGCTGCCAAAAATCCTACCCCTTCTGATAGAGATTCTAGGGCCTTGGACAGATGGGGTAAGAAGGTATACACTTCTGCTACTTTGGCCATTAGGGCTTTAAATTGACAGTTTCATATGTTAAAGTACCAGCAGCATGTTATGCGACTACTTAAACAGAAAATGATGTTCATTCCTGACTGTGCTGAACACAAAGAATTACAGGATTTAATGCATTCTGCTGAACAAGTTGGTAAATATACTTTGCAATGTGGTTTTGACTCTTTAGAAGCATCTTGCAGGGCTGCTGTCACTGGGTCTGTACTTAGAAGGCATGCTTGGCTTAAGGAGCAAAACTTGCCAGATCATGTTAAAGCTAAATTACTGGATGCTCCCTTAAACCAAGACCGCCTGTTTGGAAATAAAGCAGAAGAAGGCGTCAAAAAGATGGAGGAAAAAGCTAAATCTATGCAAACTCTTAAAGATTTCCTGCAAGTACAGCCTCCCAGATTTAGTAGGCATTGGCCTTCAAAGAATTGGTCCTTTCCAGTCTCTTCCAGGCCTTTTCAGTCCAAACCCAGGAACAGCAGACCACCTAGGTTACAGTCTCAGGCTACGCACAGGCCTAAGCAGTGGGGGGCTCCCACTTCCAAAGCAGGAAGTAGTAAGACACCCCCTTACGGAAAAATGGCGCAATGACTTAACCTTAACCCTTCCAAGCCCAGCTCAACTGCTTGCTCCCTTAGGAGGAAAGCTCGCCCTGCATGCAAAAAACTGGAAAGTCATTACCCAGGACAAATGGGTTTTAAATGTAGTTTTCCAAGGATACAGATTCCACTTCCTCACCCTACCAACCCCAAACGGTTGGCCAGACCTACCCCCAAATCAGTGGGCAGAGGCTCAACAGCAGGTTCTGTCTCTTCTAAGTATCAGGGCTATTCAGCCTGTCCCAGCAGAAGATAGGGGACAAGGTTTTTATTCAAGACTTTTCCTGGTACCCAGAAAAGACAGCTCTTGGCATCCTATCCTGGACCTCTCTATTCTAAACACATTTTTGGTAATCCCAAAATTCAAAATGCTAACACTTCAACAGCTGCTTCCTATGCTAAGCAAAGATGCCTGGTTGGCAACCTTAGTCTTAAAGGAAGCTTACCTGCACATTCCAGTAAGGGAATCTTGCAGGAAATACCTACGCTTCAAGGCAGGCTCCATGCACTATCAGTTCTCTGCACTTCCCTTTGGCTTATCTACTGCTCCCAGGGTATTCACAAAGTGTCTAGCTCCAGCCATTGCATTTTGCAGGCAGAGAAATATTCAAATATACCCATACCTGGGTGATTGTCTGATTCAGGCAGAAAGCCCGGACTTGCTATTAAAACATCTGGCATTCATAAAGAAGCTTCTAACCTCACTGGGGTACACCATAAACTAAAAGAAATCTCACCTAGTACTCTGCCAACAGATTGTATTCCTGGGAGCAAGCTTGAACAAAACTTCCCAGATGGCTTACCTCATGCCAGAAACAAGTTTATTTGACAACCTACTTCAAACTGCTGGCCACAAAGACTCAGCTATCTGCAAGGAAAATTTTGCAAGCCCTGTGGTTCATGGCCTCTTGCATTCTACTAATTCCATATGCAAGACTGCATATGAGGAAACTACAATAGTATCTAAAAAGCCTATGGTGTCAACATTCTCAAAACCTGGAATCAATGATTCCTATCGTTCCTTGTATAAAGACAGAGTTCCTTTGGTGGGCAGAGGCCTGCTACCACAACAAGGGGCTCCCTTTCAATCTACCCCCTGCCGCCCAAACCCTAACAACAGACGCATCAGACTATGCATGAGGGGCTCACTTGGCAGGGCAGTGCATTCAGGGCAAATGAAACCCGAGTCAGATGCATCTGCATATCAACCAAAAAGAAATGTTAGCTGTACAGAATTCCCTGACATCCTTCAAAGACCACATCCTTCCAGGACAATTCTTGGTAAAGACAGACAACACCACAGTTATGTGGTACATAAACAAGCAGGGGGAACCCACTCGTACCCTCTCTGCAGACTAGCCATGGCTGTGTGGAACACAGCCTTGAGCTACCAAGGGCACCTACAAGCTCAATTCCTGCCAGGCAAGCTAAATTCACTGGCAGACAACCTAAGCAGAAATCTCATGGAACCACACGAATGGAAACTGGAACCAAAAATATTCAACCTCTTGAGGAACAAATGGGGGACTCCAGAGATAGACCTGTTTGCCTCCCCTCAAAACTACCAATTGGACAAATTATGCACAAAGACTCCTCACAGTCAAGCTTGGAAAGTGGACGCCCTGTCCTTTACCTGGGAAAGCCTCTCAGTTTATGCCTTTCCCCCTCTGCCTCTCCTCTTGAAGGTTCTGCTAAAGATCAAACAGGACAAACCAAGGACAATACTGATTGCACCAGACTGGCCTCGCCAGCACTGGTACACCCTCTTGCGCAGTATGATACTGCTGGATCCATGGCACTTACCTCAGACACCTTCCCTGCTGTCCCAGCAGGCAGGCCAGATTCTGCACACACAGCTTCAAACCCTGAACCTTGCAGCCTGGCTAATTCCTTGAGCTCTCCAATAGCATCCCTCAGTAAGCAGGTGCTAGATGTCATTCTGGAAGCAAGGAGACCTAGTATTAGAAAATCCTATGCTGAAAAGTGGAAAAGATACTGTTCCTGGAGCCAGACTCAGGGGATGGGCACTACGGCGCACAGCTTACCTCATATTCTTCAGTACTTAACAGAAATGCTCCACAAGGGCCTATCCTTCTCGTCAATTTAAATTCATGCCTCTGCCATTTCAGCACATTATAATACTGAACCACCCCTCTTCTCTCACCCCCTGTTAAAACAATTCCTCAGAGGGGCTAAACATTTAAGACCCCCCCAGGCGAGCCCCTATTCCAGCCTGGGACCTTAATTTTGTATTGGAAAAGCTCACTCTCCCTCCATTTGAACCAGCTGCAACTGCAGAGTTGAAATTCCTTTCTTGGAAAACAGCCTTCCTTCTAGCCATCACTTCAGCAAGAAGAGTATCTGAATTATAGGCCCTCATGGCAGTAGAGTCCTTCATTATCTTCCATGCAGACAGGGTTTCCCTCAGGACCAATCCTTCCTTTATGCCCAAGGTGATGTCTAGTGTGGCCCTAAATCGGTCCATTCATTTGTCTACCTTTTTCCTGAACCCGCAAAACAAAGGAGAATGAATACTGCACTCTTTGGATGTGCACAGGCAACTTAGAATTTATTTGGACAGGACTAAGCCTCTCAGAAAATCTGAACATCTGCTAGTTGGCATTGCTGCAGGGGCAGAAGGGAAGGCCATTTCAAAGCAAACCATTTCTAAATGGATAGCCCATTGCATTCATTTCTGCTATAAGCACCATGGAAAACCTACCCCACAGGGGATAAGATCACATTCCACCAGGGCTGCATCTACCTCTACAGTCTTTCTCAGAGGAGTCTCTACCAACAACATCCTAGAAGCTGCTACCTGGAGCTCTGTACATACCTTCACCAAGCATTACCACATGCCTATTTTTTCTAAATCCAGAGCTGGTTTTGCCACTGCAGTTTTGCAGGGCTTAATAGCTGGCCCTAATGCTCTCTAACTTCCTCCTCCCTTCCTTAGCTTTGGGAATCAACCCATATGTAATGACTGCAACAGTGAAACATGAAGAACATAGTACAGTTGTGTACACTTACCATAAATGTAGATGTTCGAGTGTATTCACTGTTGCAGTCCTGGTTACCCTCCCTCCAGCCCCCTGACTTCTCTTGGCTCTACCTTTCCTTCTTGTTTTAAGCTTTCTGGTGTATTTTATTTTTGATGGAGGTGTAACATAACATATAATTGCTTCCCTTTGTGGGGGCACCTGATATCTGGGGCAAGAAAAACTGATGTAATGGTGTCGGCTGCATGTTTTATACCCCTGACGACTTGACGTCATGGAAGAAGAGACAGCATCTGACACAGGAATCCAAGACTCTGGTACTCAGGCCGGCTGAGGGCTACCAAATGTAATGACTGCAACAGTGAAACATGAAGAACATGTACATTTATGGTAAGTGAACACAACTGTACTTTTCTCTGATGGTATTCCTGTATATAACTAACTTTTACCTCAGTATTTTATGTTTTGGGCTTAAACTTTTACTTGACAGAATAGATATTGAAAATTTTACTACAAAATTTCATTTTTCTATAAGGATTTAGGATTGACCATTCTGAACTTCACTAACTGCTTGTCAGACACTTTTCTCAGCTGTAAGCTGGTCCTGAGTCCTTGTTGGGATTCCTTAACTTTTGCTTCATTTGTTTATGAAAAAATATACTGTTTATGCATTACTTGGTTGTGAAGGACTAGGGCAAGTGTGCTTGGTGCCTGTCACTGTACAGTTTTACTTCACAAATTATCCTTTTAGTCAGGAGGTGTTATCAACTCTTCTTACCTCCATTATCTGTATAAGAGACTACTTCTGCAGCTAGGATCTGGACCATAAACAAAAAAGGTTGTCCAGGAAGCTTCAGTCTTCATTTCAGCTTCCATCTTGCCTCAACTACTGATGGGTGACTCTGCTGTGGCCATTAGTTGCTCCTTGGACCACTCATCTTTTTCTCCTGGTCTCTTTGGTGTTGGTCCAAAAAATCCCATTATAGATTGGAAATTAGGCATGTCCTCTGCAGCTGTACATTTGATTTTGTTGCAAAAGGGTGAACCACCCTTGCAAGCTTCATGGCACCTACCAGGGATGCTGTTTTGCTGTACTGCAGTGAGGAGCATCTTCCCTGGGGTAGGCACTGTTTATTAAGCTACTGTTTTTCTGGGGTGTCTCTTAGGAAAAGGAAGCCTAAATCCAGACATTTTAGCTTTCCTAAAGCAGAGAACTACTTGGTTTAGCAAAAGGGTTATTAAGAGTATTTCAGTCTTTGAATGATGATTTTCCTCCTCAGAAAAAAAAAGGATGAAATAAATTCTTGCCTATCAGATACTGTTTCTCATTCTAAAGGCAGGATTTTGACTATGACTGTTTTTCGTATTCCCTCACAACAGAGTGGAGGTTCTGGCTCTGAAGAAAGCGTTTCTTCAAATTCCCCTCCTTGAAGAATGGTCTTTTTCTGATACTATTGCCAAAATGAGGGAATTTTTCAGTGAGAATAAAAAAAAAATATCTAAATCTCAACAAGATATTATGATGTATTACAAGTAGATTTTCCTCAGCTTGTAGCTGTCTCTTATGTGTTTCCAGCCTGAGAGGATGCTTTTTTTGGCAGCCTGCACTTTCCCTGACAGTCGGGCATCTGTTCCTAAAAGGTCTGATGAATTGTGTCAAGTGTCCCAGTCCTGCAAGTTTCTTTTTTCTAACACCTGGGCAAATCCTGCAATTATTTCCTCATCGAGGTCAGTGCCTTCCAAATGCCTTAACCAGCTAGCCTTACCCCTTCTGTCAAACTGGGAAAGGTTTTGGATATGTTTGACATTATCAGGCATATTTCTCTTTTTGCTGGTTTCTTATAATAATTTAAATAATGTAATTGCTGATCTCCTTTCATTAGATGCTGTGTTTTCTGTAGTATCTGTGTCTCAAATGTTCTTTGAAATGTGCTTATGACACTGCTGTCATTTTCATAGTGACTGCCACTGGCTCTGTCTTGAGAATTTTGCTTGGTTACAGTCTTAAAACTTACCAGAAGATGTTAAATTTGAGATTTTAAATGTTCCTTTTCATGAAGCAGTATTATTTTGCCCTTCCTATGTAGAGGTCCTTAAAGGATTTTTTTTAAATAAAAGTATTTCTGCTTTTCCCGGTTAGGGGTCGCTACAGGGGAACTCCAGTCTGCTAATGACTGGCAGTGGATTTTTACGCTGCTGAGTTGTCAGCCCGACGCCCAACCTTCAAAGAAGGCACACCCTTCATGCACACAGCTACCTGCATGTCTTTAAACATCACTCGACCGTGGGGAGGACATGCAGACTACACACAGAAGGCGCCCCAGCCAAGAATCTAACGGGAGAACCTCTTGCTGTGAGGCAACAATGCTAACAGCTGCACTACCATGGCCACAAAGGATTTTTTTAAATGAGAAAGTTAATTCAGTGAGTTACCCACATTTTTCAACCGTCCTTTCCAAAATATTACAGAAACTTTTTTCTAGTTCAGGTTCTTCTTTCAGGACGAGAACAAGCATTCCAGACAAGGCTCAGGCAAATAAAATGTTAAAAATAGTGGGAGTAGGTGGGTCAAGAAAGGAGATTCCTCCCACAACCAAGGACAATCTAAGAAATCAAACTGACTCTATGCCCCCTCTGAAATGTCTTCCTCCCCACCCTGGTGAGTATTACTGAATTAGAAGCAGGAGACACTTCAGATCTGGTCAGAAGTGATATACTTATAATAGGAGATTCAGTTATTAGAAGAATGGATATTTACATTTGCAGAGAATATAATGAATGCTGAATAGTGCTGTCTTTGTCAGCAGCAAAAACACGGGATTTACATTTGCAGAGAAGGTGATGAACATTGAATAGTGCTGTATTTGCTAGGAACAAAAATACAGGATTTGAGAAAGACCTTGGAATGCCTTAAAGTAAGGAAGTACGGAACTGTTTATATTCATCGTGGCACAAATTATCTCACCTGCAAAGATTCTCAGACTGTCAGTAGAGAACTTACAGCACTCTTAAATTGCATAGCTTGTACAGGTGTTAGGACATATTTTTCACAAATCACACACAGAAAGGAGAGTCAGATCACCATAAATTGAATGAAAAGATTTTTGGATGAATACCTACATGTGTTAAAAAATGGAAATGTGTAGAGCATCTAAACCAAATTTTGGGCACACGTCTTTAGTATGTTTACACCTTTCACGACCAGGGAAGAGAATTTTTCAGCAAATGTATTGCAATCTTTCACAAAACAAGACAGGATTTTTGCCAGCTCAGAAATTTAAAAATTTTTGGATAGCAACATTTAATGTATCTCTGATGGTTGTTAACACTAGGAGCATTAGAAAAAATTTTTTTTTTTTTTTTTTTGTTAATTGAAAAATTTGCTACATTCTCATAATACTGATGATGCTGTTTGTGAAACATGGTTAAAGAACAATGACTGGAAACCAGTTCTGTAAGAGTATAAGTGTTTATACTATAACAGACATTCTAACAAAAAAATCAGGTGGAGGTGTTATGATAGAGATTTAAAATTATGAGACCTGTGATTACTGCATGTTCAGTGATTACACCAATGCTGTACATTGCGTAACTGTGTCAGTTAAGACAACCCTGGAACATATAACTATTGTTGGAGTGTGTAGACCACCAAAGTCAATTGCTGGACTAGAGGAATTCATACATTTCTTGTATGAAACCCATGAAACACATTAAGGAAGAAGAAAAATAGTGGCCGGGGACTTATATTTACCAGAAAATGACTGGAATAATATTGATTCAACAACATTAGTAAGGAAATTATTTACAATGTATGTTCAGGAAAAACATTGCTTCAGATTGTAAAAAAGCTTACCAGGGAACAAAACATACTAGACATTGTTTGTGTGTCTAAGGAAATAACTGTTACTTCATGTCAAGTATTAGCACAGTTGATTTGCAGTGATCTTGGGGCTTATATAGGTTACATTGTTGCTAAATAGTGCTGCCAAACTGAAATCTAAACCAATGCACAGAAGATTAATAACAGATTATAAGGAATCAAAACCGTCACTGTGTAAAACCAATTGGAATGATGCCTCAGTGGCAAAACTGCAGAAGGAATGTGGCAAGTTTTGAAAGAGAAATTGCTTGAATGCAGAAAGCCAAAAAATGTTTTAACATCAGAATCTAGGTACTCAAAACCAAGAAGATTTATTTCAATAAGAGCAAAATACTTGATTAAGGTGAAAGACTAAAAGTGTAAGAAACAGAAAAGAGGTTGAATTATAACTTTGAAAATTGAAATAAGCTGGGTAGATATACAAATCTAACACAATGAGAGACAAGATCAAGAAAAATTTGAAGAAAATGTATATAAAGATATTGAGCATAATAGAAATAGTTTTATACATACATAGATGTAATAGGAGTAAAGACATACAAATTGGCAAACTGTGTGTACATTCTAAAATTTGTTCTCATAACAGATTATAGATATTTTCACAAAATCTTATGCAAAGTAGTTTGGCCCCACAAAGGAAGTGATAAATCATCCTAGTAACATCTAGGTAACCTTAGATACTGAAATCAAATTAGTATATATTGAAAAAGAACTACGCAAGCTTGACCCAAACAAAGTACAGGGAGGAGACAGAATAAGTAATAATGATCTGCGAATACTTGGCATGAATTTACAGTACCATTATATCCATTATTCACTAGGTCATTTAAATATGGGGAGATTCCTCAAGATTGGAGACGTACACAATTAAGGCTCTTATATATAACACAAGCATTAAGCCACAGTTCAGTGAGGAAAGGGATGATGATGAAGCATGGATAGGATAATTCAAGGAGTAAGGAAAGAATTGGATTTTGGATGCAGATTCATAAGGAGAATAATTAGTCATACAGAATATTATATTGATAAAGTAGCAGAAAGTATAGTAAGAACTAAGCCAACATTGGAATGGAGAAAAGAGATTTTGCCAATAGAGATGACTGCAATTAGGGGTACAGAGAATATATGAGGGGGCTGGAATCTACTAGAGAAAGATGGCAAAGAAACTGAGGTACTGGGAACAAATAATTAGAAAAAAAAAGGTAATAGAATAGGCGAATGCCAAGAAGACATTCGGTTGCAGGCTAGTGATTTGCCTTCTTTATCAGGGATTAAAATCAGAGTATAGACAAAGAGAAAGGGATTGGAGAATGCTAAATGAAAGTCCTGCACTGGTTGAGTTTTTGATCGAATCTAGAACAGGAGCTACTGTTAAAAAGGGGATAATTAATAGGGCATATAAAATATTACACAATAACTATAGGAATCACTCAGAAGAGGTGAGAAAAGATTGGGAAGAGAGATTAGATATGCTATTCACAAGGAAACAATGGGAGGATATATGTATGGCACCCAATATGCAATAAAATCTAGAAGATTTAGTATTTTTGCCTGGAAGTATTTGTGTAGATACATTTTTATCCCAAGCATACTCTAAAGAATATTTCCTTAGGTGGATGGTAAATGCTGGAGGTGTGATGTCGAAGAAAGAGATAATTGGGAACATTTGATTTGGGAGTGTAAAGAGTTGGCAGACTTTAAAAATGTCCCACAAAGTACTCTGTCAGGAATACTGGGTAAGCAAATGAGTGTAACAAAGGAAATTATCTTTTGAGCTGGGATACAGGTCCTGAATAACCTTGATATAGTAAAGCCTTGTTACATTTAATTCTGGCAGCTGCCAAAAGAGTAATTACTAGAAAATAGAAATCAAAATCTAAACCAGCTATACTTGAAGTAGTGAATATTGTAACAGAGATAAAAGAACAGGAAGTGGGATCTTTAGAAAAGAGTAGGAGTAAATCCCATAGAATCAAAATGGAAATTGTGGGAACAATGCATGCATAAAATGTTTTGTAGGAGGAATGGGGTTTAAGAGAAGGCAGGAATTGAATAATTTATGTAATGTTGCTCAGATTATACGATATATAATGTATAATATTTATAAATGCGAACTTGCTAATATGGTTTGATTACTTTTATATAAATGTAAGTTTGCCTGTGTCACAGGTGATAATTCAGTAAAGGTGTTTAAATAAGATTGGAGGCATGCACTGGTTAAAAGTATCTTTAAGGGAAAGGTAAGTAGGACAACCCCATAGTGTTACAGACTCACAATTTATTTTCATGTTGTAGAAAAATAATGGAGAAGGATATTTTGCATAAATTATTGCTGGAATTTGAAAGGTTGGGACTTGAAACCATATATCAGCATGCATGTTTTGAAAATAGATCTGTAACCACCTGTAACATGATAGCATTGTGCTGTGACATAATTTATATAGACAACTTTGCATTTAATAGGGTTATACACAAAGTACTGATCAATAAATTAGAACAACTAGGTATTGCTATACTATTGATAAAATGGATAGCTGCATGGCTTACAAGTAGGACATGGCAAGTATCTTATAGCAATTGGACAGGTGAAATTCAAGGTTACAGTCAGGATGTTCCACAGGGTTCGGTCCTAGCAATTTACTTGTTTAGTTTGTGTCTTTCAGATCTTTTTCATCTGAGATGTGCAGTCAGTATGCAGATGAATTGAAAATGGTTAAACTGATTACATGTGTTACAGATAGGGAATGTCTGCTAAAGAGCTTAACTAAATTGACGATTTGTGTACAGAAGAATATTATGCTGAGTAATGCATCAAAAACTAAGCATATGAGATTTGGGAAACATAGACTGAAAGGTGAATATTTAATACAGTACACAATGACCGAAACTGTAAATTCATTTAAGGACCAGAACATATGGGTAGATCCAGTTTTAAGTTCTTCTAATTATATCAACCAATTAGTTAAATATAGTTCTAGAACTATAGGTTGTGTAAAAAAGATTTATAAAGTCTAGGAAATCAGAAGTGATGAAATCATTGTTTGCTAGTTACATTAGATCAAAACTTGAATATAGAATAATGATATTGATACCTTAGATGAAAATAAGCATGAGTAAATAGGAAAGAGTACAGTGAAAATATACCAAAGGCATCAGCTGATGTGAAAATTGAAGTTATTATGAAAGACTAAAATCGGAACTTGTACAGTGTCTCATATAGACATTTAAGAGAAGACCTTATTCAGCTATATAGGACATTTAGAGACAGCTACCTCTAGAAATGTTTTGGATTATCAAAAGGTAGCAGAGAATCATCAGGCAATCTCTGTAGAAGATTCTATAGGAATGAGAAGTGTACTCACTGGTTCTCTGAGGCAGTAGCTGATGAATGGAACATACCACCAAATTACATTAAAGTAAGAACAACTTTAAATATTTTTTAAGAAAAACCTGAACACTTATTGCGGGAATAACTGTTTTGTTATATTACAAGGTAGAAAGGCATTATTGCCCATACCTGAAGTATCTGTATGCATGTATGGTAGTTCTGTACATCTTGTTCAGAGTTTAGGTCTTAACCATCCTAGTTAGTACCAGGTAACCTCAGACATTTGGATATTCAAAATCATTCTACAAGGTCATAACCAGCAGTGTGACTACCTGCCTCCATTTCAAGGCATGCTTTCACACCCATCCAATAATTCTTACCTGTTATCTCCTGTTCTGAATTGGATGTTGAATCGACGGTAATAGAACCTGTTCCTGCAGATCACAGAGGTACAGAATTTATTCAAGAATATTTCTGGTGCCAAAGAAAGAAAGAATAAACCTGGAGACCTGTCCCAGACATTTCTTTTGTAAACCTTCACATCATAATTCCAAAATTCAAAATGCTTTCTCTAAAGTCTGTTATCCCTCATTCCTCCGCCAAGGTGTTTCTAGTAACACCGGATTTAATTGCTATCACATTACAGTCAACAGCAAGTTCAGACACTTTCTGCTTTTTTCTTTCTTGGTTTACATTTTCAGTATGTTGTTTTGTCCTTTGGTTTATCTACAGCTCTGACATGTTTACAAAGTGTCTGGCTCCTGTAGTAGGCCATTGCAGGTCGTAGGGCATTCACATTTTTCCATATTTAAATGATTACCTGATTTTTGCAGATTCCTTCACATCTTCTCAAGAGTATCTGGCTTGTGTACTAGACATATTTCTCAGCTTGGTATTTCAGATGAACAGAGAGAAATCTTCTCTCATTCCATCTTATAACATAGTATTTTAGGATTTCTTATTGACACAGCACTTATGATGACCTTTCTTCCTATAGGGAATAATTTCTGAAAGAGGGCAAACTGTTGGGTGAATCAGTGGTCTTAACCCAGATCTGCCTTTCTTCCTACCAGCCCCTACTCAGTCTGTAACACCGGATGCTTCAGACATTGCATGGTGGGCTGTGTCCAAGGGAGTGAATGTTCAGGGTCTCTCGAGCAAACCAGAAAAGTTACAGTATGTAAATGTCAAGGTAATGATGTCTGTAATGAATGCTCTTCTATGTCTGTGAACCATATTTGGACTCCAAGCCGTCTGGAATTTATCACAGAAAACACCAGAGTAATGTGGCACATAAACGAGATGAAACCAGGTCCTGCCTTCTCTTAGGACTAGCTGTGGCAGCCTGGAATATAGCAGCTACTTCAACTTGTCCCACCAGGCTACATACATTCCATCAAAGCAAAAAATGTGGCAAGCAGGTTGACCAGGGTGAGGACAGACTCTCATGAATGGAAGTTGCACCTGGAGGTCTTCCAGGAAATGATCTGTCTGTGGTGAACTTGTCAAGTAGATCTGTTTGTCTCCAGGCAAAACAGACAGCTGAAAAAAATTCATCTTCAGGACTCTCTTCAAGCAGGCCAAGAAGTCAGATGTCCTTTCATTCCCATGGATGGGAATGTTTCTTTGTTTTTCTACCCTTTCTGCTGTTAACCAGAGTTTTTCTAAAAATCCAGAAGGACCCCTAAATATAAGTTTGGTAACCCTCTTTTGGACCATGCAACAGTGGCTGTGCCTTCCTTTGAAAATGGCCAAGAGCAATTACTACAATCTTCCTCAGAGTAGACTTAGATCAAGGGGAGCTTGAGTCACTCGAACTGTCAACATCTTTAAATGGCCTCTTGGATGATAAAATTCTAATAACTTTTAGGCATTTTTTCAGAGGACATGCAATAGGTATTAAAGGAGTTAAGCAAACCTGCTTCTAGAAAGTCATATATGGGTAAATGGGAAAGATTTTCTAGTTGATGCTAATCCATGAACCAAAATCCTTTTTAAGGCTCAGACTGCTGTGAGTCTTCAGTATTTGTGAGAGTGAGAGTTATTATCCTCTGGCATCTCTTAACTCTTCTGTCAAGATGCATCTCTTGGACATATCTGCTTGTCTGCCCTTACAACCTCCATTCCTTCTCTACATCAAGTGAAAGAGTTTATGAAAGGATGCCAAAGAGAGCTCCTTTTGTGGGCTTTTGAGGACTGACAGTTAGCTAACACAATTCCTTTGTTGTGCAGATAAGTTTCCTTCGGGGAAGACAATTTCCACATCTTATTTTTTGACAGAAATGTATTTTTTATGTAAAATGTTTACTTTTAAGCTAGGAACATTTGTTTTTAGAGACTGTCAAACTTTTAAGCTAGAAACAGTTGTTTTTACAGACTGTCATGTAACTTTAGTCACTTTTTCCCTAGGATAACTACTTTTTACTTTTGTAGAAAAAGGTTGTTAAACTAATTTTTCCTTTTTAAAAATTGTGTTAAATTACTTTTGTGGGTGTGGTAAGTGTTTAAAGTGCTTTTCGCTGTTTTTTATGGAAATTTTGTCTTTTTTTAATACTGACTACTTCTGCCAGGCTTCCAGGCATATTTTTTGGCTTCACTGTGGAACAACCTGACAGTTCCTCTGTACTTTCTTCTTCTTCTTCTTCTTGTCACAATAACAAAATAAATTCCTAGCAACTTTTGCTTCTTTAGCAGGCTGTTAAATTGTCTGTGACTCTGCTGTGACCTTTTCTGGCTCCTCAGACTATTCATCTTTTTCCTTGGTTCCCTGTGGTGTAGTTCCTACAGGCAATGTGTACCATAGGTTAGACATGTCCTCTGCAGCTGTTGGAGTGCTGTTCAGCCTTTTATTCTCCAAATTTGTAAAGGATTTTTACAGCTGTCTGCAACATATTTTTCAAAAAGCAAAATAACCAGACATAGCTGCTGGTAAGCATAATTGTAAAAAGGATTGGCAAAGGAGCCTCCAGAAACAAGGACAATCTAATTAGTCTAATTAGTTGAATGACAATCTATAAAATCCCTCCAGCCTTGGTAAGCCTCTAATTCATCCCCAAAGTTTGTCCCTGCATTTCTCTCTTTTGCAACAAATTTGGTCAGAGAAGTGGATTCTGTGTATGATTCATCAGGGATGCAGATGTAAGTAGGAATCTCTCCTTTCTTTTCAGGGTATTCCACTCATCCATCAGATTAAACATTTTCCCTCCCATCATTCAGCATCTGCTAACCTAGGGGGTGATAGAAGCTGTCCCTCCTTGGAAAGGAGAATGTTTTTATTAAAAGGATGTTTCTGGTACCAAAGAAAGAAGCCTTCTGAATACCAGTCCTATATCTTTCCTTCCTTAAACCAGTTTGTAAAAGTTCCAAAGTTCAAAATGTCCCTTCATAACATGTCTCCCTGCCATTCCCTATTTAAGTTTTTTTCAGTAACCCTAGATTTAAATGATGCTTGTCATATTCTTATAGCATCAGATTTCAAATGTTTCTTAAAGATTTGTGTGTGTGGATCACACTTTCAGGTTACTGCATTACCTTTTGGGTTATCTACTGTTTTAATACTGACTACTTCTGCCAGGCTTCCAGGCATATTTTTTGGCTTCACAGTGTCAAGCTCTAGTGATAGCCTACCGTAGACTGCAAAATATTCACATTTTTCTGTATTTAGACAACTTGCTTATCTTTCCAAAGTCTTTTTCATGGAATGGTGGTCTTGTGTGAACTTGGGTGAGTGATCTGCATAGACTGGGGTTTCAGGGGAATATCCAAAAGTCTTGCTTGAATATTTTTCAAGGATTGTTTTTCTGGGGTTTCTCCAAGATTCCTCAGTTCAAAGAGCTTTTCTTCCATAAGAAATAGTAGATCTATATCTAGGTCTATTCCTGAGTTTTTCCACTCAAACCAAAGCCTCAGCTAGGGAATTCCTCCTGATATGATTCATGGCATCCATGACTCCTCTACCAGACTCCACATGAAAAAAACATTAATGGTACCTAAAGTCACTATGGTCCCAATATCAATATCCCCTAACATTCCATATTCCTCTTTGGGGATTTGTGAAAAGGGAATGACTTTGATAAACAGGCCAGTTTTATCAGAATCCAGGTCTTCCATTTTCTTTTCCAAATTCAGCACAGTCTGCAACTACAGGAATTTCAGACTTTGGTTGGGGACCAGTGTTTAAGAGGATAAAACTGCTGGGTGTTTGGAACAGAAAAGACAAACCAAAACACATAAACGTAAAACAGATGATGGCAGTAATAAATGCTCTAAACTCTCTCAATCATGTATTGTCCCCAGGACTATTATAAGTGGTTACACACAACACCACAGTAATGTGGTGGATAAGTAAATGGGGGGAAGAGGACCAGTTCCTAAACTTAGTGCAGACTAGCCGTAGTAGCCTGGGATATAGCACAATCTCATCCTGCAGACATCTTGCATACTATCAGAACAAAATTGTATGGCAGACAAGCTGAGCAGGATCAGGACAGCCCCTCACTGGTAGAATTTGAATCAGAGAGTCTTCCAAGAATTGACCCAGCTATTGGGAACATCTCAAATAGCAAGAAAGTCAATGGGGTGAGTGATTTATGCTGGAGGTTTGGAGACACCCAAATTGGGGACTGGATGCATATATTCTGGAGATACAAACAGGTGCTGGGAAACCACATTAAAATAACAAAAGAGTTTTACTTTCTAGGAGAATATCTAGAGTTAAGCAGGTGTAATCAATTTTTACCAAACAACATAAAATAAAGAACAAGTATAAGTCCAAAAAGAACAACCACAATGCCAGTGAATCCAAAAATATTTCTACCACCTCAGTCAATATACCTTTTACAGAATTAAAATGCATCTTTGCTAAAGCACACTTATATACACATAAAACAGGCAAATTCAATTACCAATTAAACAGTAATTCTATTAAACTATAATAGCAAGTTCCAATTAAGATCACTATTTAGTCCCTTAGGGGCTAATGTTCCATACTTAAGTATAAAAATTGCTTTTTTATATGTGTTTTGTTGAATACCTGACACTAGCATGCTTTTTAAGTTCTTTGGAATTCTGGTGTTTTTAGCTTAGAGATATAAAAAATAATTTTGTGGAGGACCTATTCAGTAAGAGTGGTTGTTAAGGTGATTAATGTAATAATTTGCAGGTGTGATTCTTTGCAGGTGCAGAATTTCCAGGATGATGCAGCACACTTGCAGTCTGCATATGCTGGGGACAAATCTATAGAAATTCAAAAGCGGGAACAGGAAGTGGTACAAGCATGGAAAGCTCTTCTGGATGCTTGTGATGGACGTCGTGCTCAGCTGATTGATACAGCTGAGAAATTCCGTTTCTTCAAAATGGTACGAGAATTGATGTCGTGGATGGAAAGTGTAATTAGACAGATTGAAACACAGGAAAAGCCACGGTAAGATACAAGTAATCTGTTTGAAAGGTTTTAAATGTATGAGCAGTAAAATTTCAGACTTTCAATAATGTAAAAGTTCTACTGTGGAACTCCATCTTCCTGAAAGTTGACATTCCAAAAGAAGAAAAAAAAAGCCCAAAATCCAACATGGTGAAAAGATCTTTTTTTCTTTTCTTTTCTTTTTTTTTTTTTTTTTCAGCATGCAAGCCCCACTGCACCATCAATGTAAGGGGGGGCAAGCCCCTCACACCCCAGGACTTATGTATACCAACTCCACAGTGGCACCCTCTCAAAGAAGGGAGAAAGCTCCCTAAATAAGTGAATTATTGCCGATGCACTTTTAGAAATGGCACTGGCAATGATTTTCTGTGGAAAAAAGCGTTCCACATTATGCTGTACATCTTTGTTTTTTGCATGCTACTGAAAATTAAGCAGTTTCATCTTGAACATGTCTAGAGAAGCCTGAAGTAACATACATACTGTAGATATTTCATTTACTGCAAAATTTATTACTGTCACACAAACATAAATATTATAAGGGAATGTTCAGTAATGATTTATTTATTTTTAGTTTTTGCCCTCAGTGCCCTTGGGTTCTGTAACTGCCTCTTGTCCTTGCTGCTCACTCATTCCTTCTAGTTGGAGTAATTGGGTAGCAGTCGTAGTCTTTTGTAATTCAAAACAGGTGATTTTTTTATCTATTGTCCATTTTCTCCTTCTCTTTGTACTTGACTTTAAGGAGCATTTAGATGTCTGTGAGCACTTGATTTCACATACAAACACCCCCCCCCCCCATACATCACAATATAGAACTCTGCTTGCCATAATTTAACCTGCTGTACTGCTGTACTTTTGTCAGTGCACAGCATCAATGCTGATTACTAGGGTGAACAATTAAGCCTTCCATCAGGAAAAGACCACCAAGCCATCAGTTCATATTTATTATAAAAATCATTGTGGTAGGAATATAGTATCAGTCACTGTCCAGATCTTTTCCAGCAGTCATATATTCTCCCCAAAGCATAAGGGGACATTATCAAAAACCAGGGTACCACAGGCATCCTTGCATACAAGCAGCATTGCTGCCTTGGACTTGTTCTTTTTCACTAACTAAAACGTATGGTCACTTGACTACTGCGATCTTTCATTTGACAGTTTTTCATGCCTAGTTGTGAAGGAATTCACAAGGTATAATTATGTTTCTTTGTATAGGTATAATTGTTTAGATTTGAATTAAGAAATGTTATACCCTTTTTGTAATTTGTCATTGCAACTGATGTCCTTGCACTAAGCTTTACTGATTCATGTTTATGTGCCTTTTAGAATTCCCTAAATTTTTTACACTGTTTCTGTATCATCTTTGGGGGATAATATTGCAAATGTTTTCTGAATGTTATGCTAATTTTAATGAATCGATTAGGTTTTGAATTTTTTTGCTTAGAACAAAAAAGCTTCAGGATTTGTCTTTTTTGCTCTCATTCGAGTCCTGCTTCTGTAAATGAACTTACATCAGAAAGAATAAATCGAGAAAGCAAAGGGTCTGATCTGAACAAGTTGTTAGGCAGTACTAGAGAAAAAAAGTTTAATAAAGAATGTTTATAAAGAAAAATTATCAGACTAGCAAAAACTGAGTGAGATGAAAATATAGAAGTTTTAGAAAAGATTCTCTTGAATCTCAGCAGGTATAGTCCTTGGTGACCAGTAGCTGGCTGTACCATTTCATTACATTGCACAGATGTGTTCATTCTTTTAACTGGATGATGTCTGAATAAAAAAAAAAAACAATAGCAACTAAATTTCCAGGCCAGTGTTGCCAAAAACACAATAAACTGTACAAACTAATTTGCTCTTCCATGTATTCCACTGCCAAACTAGGGGGTTTGGTGAGACAACAGCCCAGAATTGTGCTACTGAAGTTCACAAATTACTTTTAAAATGTTACCAGCACAGATTTGTTAATCATCCAGAAGCCATCAGTTCTGTTTTGTTGGCCCTCAACAGATGCTCAAGTCACGCTTTTCAGAGATTGAAATGTTGGCAACTAAGCATCCATTTTATGGATGCCTGGTGCCCAAGTGCCATTTCTGCTGACACCCAGTAAAAGTTTATCATTGCCTTCTGTGTAGCAAAGCCTTGAGTGTAGCAGGTTTGCTAGAGAACATAGAATGTTCATAGGTCAGAGATGCCTAAGAAGCTCAGCCTGGGCCCTGCAAACCTGATTCCTCTGATGTGCTACCCTATTCCAGCAGCATTGACTCAAATTATTTTTTGTTTCTTTATTTATCAAGCCTAAATGTAGTATTGTTTTAGTTAAGATAACACAATGACAACAATAATGAACCCAGTTAGATTAAATCTTATTCATTTGGCATCAAGAAGACCAAGTGTAACTTATCACAAGGTTTGCCAGCTTTACAAATAGGAATATTATGCAGGGGTGCAGAACACTTGGTCACAAGATAAAAAAGAAGAGTAGTTGCCCATCTCATCCTCTGGCTACATCTGAATAGGCTTCATTCTTTTGAGCTGTGATGAAGCCTGCTAGATTCCTTTGGCTACTCTCCAACCTCATTTTGTTCTCCACAGAGACAGCTTGCCTGGTGATCTAAATTGCTCTCAACTCCATCACCTAATCCCATTCCCTAAGATTCTGACTGTTCTTTGTTTGCAAAAGAACATTTTACAATAAATTATAAGGCTGATACAGTATTTGATCAGACTTCCTTCTATTTTGCTTAAAAAATCTTCAGCTCCTGTAAAGTACCATGCCTTAGAAAGATTTATCCTCAAGTCTCATCATGCCAGCTTGGGGGGGTTGAGGGGGGTTGAACTGAAATGGGCTATTTATTTTATTTTATTTTTTCTTTCCTGCCTTGCCAGTCATCAAGCTTCTCCCAGTTGGGCTAGAGCCCATTACTTTTCAAGAGCTGGGGGACTCTCAAAATCTGAAGGGGACCATCTTCCTGACAGACATCATGGAGTTTTGTGTCCTGACCAACACCCAGAAAAATAAGTACAATTTCTTGTATGTCCTGACTCTGCTTCCTTTAGTACTGATATGAGCATATGGACCACATCCCATGCATATGTGCTCCTTCACAGTTACAGGCAAGGGCTGCCATCAGTGGCTTAGACAGCCCATCTAGAGTCTGCCGTAGGTCAGTCACCACCCTCTACTCAAGACTCACTCCCACACCCTGGATTGAGGTCAGTCTTCCCATAGCTGTGGGTATGGCTAACCAGAGCCACCACCACCCTTCCTCACTCAGGATAGGCACACTCATCATCCCCTGGCTGCTCTGTCAAGTACTTGAGCCACTAACCAAACCTGGGTCGACTGAAGTATACTTAGGGCTTTATCCCTCTACACCAAGAGAGGGGCAGAGTATATCTTATTTTGATCCGATTGAATACCTCCTCATTTTGATAATAAATACTGTAATTCACTTATTTCCATTGAATCTGCTGTGCTTATGAGTCCTTGCTGATGCTATTCCAGTTATGAAAAAAGTATTTTGATTGGAGTTCTTTGTTGATGTTGTTCATTGGACCAAGTCTGGAATGTTTAAGACTTTTATTAGTTCAGCTGTTGACGTGTGTTGTTCCTGCTGTTGTGGACAGTTTTACTGATATTTGCAAAGTTACCTTAAATTACCTTGATAGTTTATATGCTTTTCTTTAAAGATATGAGAGGTTTTACAAAATGCCTAAGGAGTTAACATTTTACAGAACAGAGTTACAGCTAATCATGATATCAGTGATATTTCTGTGTGAAGATAAGAGAAAATAATTGCTATGACCTTCCCGCAATGAATCTTAGCCTGTGTTAACACTTCACCTCTCAGAATTTGGCATTTTTTCAGCAAATTCTCTCAGTTGGGATGCCTGGCAACTGATCAGTGTACAACACCATGACATAGATAACCTCATAAATAGTATGCTTTTCCTCAGAGCTTGCCAGTTTTCCTTTCTGTCTTTTAATTACACAGTTGGTCTTGTCAAGACTTGGCATCATCATTCAAATCTTACATTTGCATGCCTAAATATCACCATAGTTAATTTCTCTGTGGACATCAGATCTCTAGACAAAACATGCATCATTATTGCCTGTAGTGTTATAGGGAAGATCATAACATTAATAACCAACATGGTATTGAAGTCTCCCCTTTTTAGTAAGGTGGAAAGTTAAACGAGATACCTGGATGATATTTTCTTTCTGTGAATAGGAAGTAGAGAGGAAGTGATGGAATTTATTGACTTCCTTAACCACTCTACAGTTTTCTTGGAGTTCCCCAGTCAGGCTGAGATGAATTCAGTCAATTTCCTTGATGTTACTATAATTACGAACAATGTTTGTGGGAGGTATGAATCTAACATTTTTAGGAAAGAATTTTTTTTTCCAATGCATACCTCCATTTCAACAGCCAGCATCCCCTGTGGCAGAAGAGAAATTTGGTAAAGGGTCAGTTTATCAGGTTAAGCTAGCTAGTGTCAGACATTATGTTTTGAGAGAAGGGACACAAGCTTTGTGGTTTATCCAAAGTTTGTGGCTACCCATCAGAGTTGGTTGATAAGTTGCTTTCATGGGCATCAGAGAAAAGGATTACCGAATATGGACCACTCCTACGGAACCCACATTCTATACAACACAAGGAGGCAAAAGATGGCAACCTATCACAAGCTATGGTGATTGAATATAATAAGGATGTTTTCTCCCTTCAGCAAGCAATAAACAGTCATTGTAACACTGTTTTTGGCACCCTTTGGTTGTTGGACCAGGTGGGGCAAAAACTCAGGTTTGTGTAAAACTGTAAAAACGTTAAACTTTTGTTGGAAAATAACAAAGAAGTGTTTAACATAGTCACCAAAAATGTGGGGATGAAAAGTCCTTGGGCCTGCAAGCAATGCAGATTCACCTTACAGTTCTCCCACTTTTCGGTCATAGGATACCCAAAGCTGATTACGGTTAATGGGAACTATAATTGCGAAATGAAGGGGGTTGTTTATATTGCCTGCTGCTCGTCCTGCCCTGCATTTTCTGTAGGCAAAACAATTGGCCCTTTCAAAACCAGAATCTATCAATACTTACATGCTATGGAAAAAGCACAAACTACTAATGCCCTTTTTAAGCATTCTAGAGTATGCAAAGATTTTAGAAAATTTGTTTTTACAATTTTGCCAAAAGTCCCAGTGCCTATTAGGGGAGGAGACAAGGAACTTATCGAACAGCATGAGGTTTTTTGGCAGCTCTTATTTAATGAAACAGTTGCCCCAGGTATTTGTTAGCATTAAAACCATTATAAAAGGTAAGGTTGCTATTATTTGATTTTCTATTTTGGATGCAGTATACATACATGTTTAATTTTGTTTATTTTTAATAATTTTTACTAAATATGTTATGGTTTTTACAGTTTCTTATTGAAAGACTGCTATTTGAATGTATTTTAGCTATTTGAATATATTTTCAGCTATTTGTATTTATTTATGCTTTTTGTCGGGTTTTTTTGTGGTATGTCTCTTTAAGAATTCTCTTCAAGAACTCAGTTTGGCACTATTGAGGCTTTTTAAATTGAGTAAGTCAGCTTTACAACTTTTTCTGAAGACGTTCTACATGTTTTAGAATGAAAGTGCTTAAACTTGATTAAAAATTTGGCTTTGTGGCATTCTGTGCATCATTTTTTTGTTTTTTTAGGTAAATAAAAATTAACTTAGGGGCTCCTTGTTCGTGATCCTCACAAAAGGATTTGACATGATGAACTAAAACCTGTTATTAAGTGGGTCAGCATGGCTGTGTTCCCAAGCCAAACTGTAGTTAAGTAAGTAAAGGTCTAGAAGTATATGGAGGTTATAAAAAATGGTAGAGTTTATAGAATGAGGTAAGCAGCAGATAGATTTAAGCAGTGACTATTAGAAAACTTGATTGGGTTAGATTTGAAGTAACATTGCTAAAAGTGCAGCTTGGGGTGATTGATTGTTAGTAGGAGAGTTACAGATTGTAGAGTAGATTGGATTGTGAAGAGGAAGAAGATGGGGAGGTGATAGTAGAAGTGGTGCATTAAGGGAGGTTTTAGGAAATTATTTATGAGAGAGAGTAGGTGGATGACAGTCTTAGGTGGATGTGGTTTTAGTTAGAGAAAGGAAGTGATGGAAAAGGGCTAGATAAAGGTATATGTGACTGAAAAATATAAGTGGGCATGAGATATGAGAGAGCAAATTAGTAAGTATTAACTTACACTGGGAGAGATGAACAGAAGCAGAGCCAGGAATGCTGTAAATAATCATTCAGTTGATATTTAAAACTAATAGTGGTAAAATGTATCTAATATGAACTGGGAGGGACTTCCACGTGTCAGTTATATAGGATGTGTATAAGGTGCCACCCCATACTTCTCAACTATCCAGATTTTCACATTGTCCAGATTTTTGCCTCATATTTTTGGTATATTCCTCATAAAGGTTTGGTTTTCTGGTAAATCCATGGCAAATCACTGAGGACTGAAGTCAGAAAGTAATGATAGACATTTGAGTTTTAGACTTGACACCCTTTAGAAAATCCATGTTAATGAAAAAACTGTTATTCTATCATTTTTTAAGTTTGTAAAAGCAATATTTAAAAAAAAAAATGTTCCTATTTTTGGACCTTTGTTCCCCCATTATTCATGACTTTGTCTAGATTTTTTGCTCTAAGAAGTTGAGAGGTATGTGTCATCCAGTCGTCTGATTTGCTAACAATGACAAGACTTCTGTCCAATGAGCATAGAGCTCCAGCAGGTGAATGCTACTGTGGTAATTTATTCCCTTACCAGGAAAGTTGTCAAGTTATGAGTTAGTTTTAACTGAGACAAGATGAACTTGTTTGGCAGCTGTACTAGTTACTAAGTCCAAAGTAGGCAGAATTGAAATTCTGGGCTAAGAAAATTCACTTCCTCTCATTAGAAGGGAGAGTTACTGTAGGTGAGGGAATATTGCTTCCTCAGTTGGAATATTGTGTCCACATTATTGCATCTGCCTCAAAAAAGAATATCAAACCTCTCCACATTACCTGTAAGTGATATATCATTACCCTGACCCCACAGAGAGAACTTCTCCATTCTTTCTAAACAGAGATGGTTACCATTAAACCTCAGAAGAATTACTGTTTATTATACCATGACCCCCCCCAAAACGTGCACGCTGATTGGCCAGCGTGCACATTGTAAATCGAGTTATACTAATGGAAAAAGGTCCGGTCGCCCGGACTTTTTTCCATTAGTATAACTCTACTTTTAAAACACTGTCTCATAGGTTCATAGGTTTATACTAGGCTATCTGCCCTAAGGCATTTATAAGCCTAGCCCAAATTTTTGTGGCTTACGCCACCCCTTATATGAAAAAATACTGTGCCCATTAGTTTGTTGTGCCTCTGTCCAGCAGTGACACAGAGATGATTCCTGGGGTAAACCTACGATCTCCCATCCACAGGTCAAGATTTCTCTTGAACAGAGCCAGCGAGGTGCTCTGCCTCACATGGACCGGGATTTTATTCCACAGCATAGGGAGTCTCTGAGTGATAAATCTATCCCTCCAGCACGTCCTATTTATATCCGTGCTAAGGTTTAAGTCGCTTGCTCTAGTGGTTTTGGTGGATTTGGATTTTTTGAGGTGGAGCATGTCCATTAATTCTGGGTTGGACATGGAGTTGTATGTCAGGCACATGTCACCTCTGAGCAGATGGTATGCAACTGAATAGAGCTGGAGTTTCTTCAATCTGGCAGCATATGACAGATTTTGGAGTCCCTTTATCCTTTTGGTGAGGAACTTTTGGGGTCTCTCCAATTGCTGCAGATGTCGGGTGAGATACATCCCGAATAGGGCATTGTACTCGATCATTGGTCTGATAAGTGAAGAGTACAGGGGAACAATGACCTCACTAGATCTGGATGTGAATCCCTTCATGATCAGGTGGGCAATGTAGAAGGTCTTTCTAACCACTTTAGCAACGTGAGTGTCAAAAGAAAGGCCACTGTCAACCTGGGTCCCCAGGTCCCTGATAACCTCTTCTGTGCTTAGTGGATTGCCACCTATATGGTAGCTTGGAGTTACCTTGTTTTTCCCGAAGGGTATGACTATACATTTTTGGCGTTTAACTTCAGGCCATGGCTCTGGCACCAGCTATCTGTTTCCGTGAGTCCCTTCTGAAGGATATCCGTGTCCGATGCACTTTCCACTATGGCGCCCAGTTTGCAGTCGCCTGCAAACTTTGTCAGCCAAAGTCCTCCCATGTTGGCCTGTACTTCTGAGAAGTAGATGCCGAACAATAGGGGGCCAAGGACCGAGCCCTGTGGGACACCACTTGTGACCGGCTTGAAGTCTGACATAGCGCCAGCAACTCTAACCCTGTGGGTTCTGTCCTTAAGCCAGTTTGCAACCCATCTTGTGACATATGGGTTTACATTTAAGCTGGTAAGGTTTTCTACAATACCCGAGTGGGGTATTGTGTCGAAAGCCTTTGCAAGGTCAAGGTAGGCTATATGGACTGCCTTTCCCTCATCAATGGCCTTGGTGACTGTTTCGAAGAAGTCGACCAAGTTCAAAAGGCATGATCTTCCCTTGACGAAGCCAAACTGGGTCGGGTCCAATGTCTGCAAGTCCCCTATATCTTTGTTTATGAGCTCCATTATGATCCTCTCCATAGCTTTGCAGACTAGACTTGTTAAGCTTATGGGGCGGTAATTACCAGGGTCCGTAGAGGCACCGCCTTTGTGGAGTGGGACCACAGTTGCCGTACGCCACTCCTTGGGCACGTATCCTGTGGTAAGGCTGAGATTAAACAGCTGCCTTATGTGCGCTATGTTAAATGGGTTTAACATAGCGAGACAGCTTTAAAGTAAGCAACGGAGATCTCCGTTGCTTATTTTAAAGCTGTCTCACTATGCTAAACCCATTTAACATAGCGAGACAGGTTTTAAAAAAAAGCAACGGAGAAAGCAAGATCTCTGTTGCTTTTTTTACTGTTTCGCTATGTTAAATGGGTTTAACATAGCGAGACAGTTTTAAAATAAGCAACGGACATCTCCGTTGCTTATTTTAAAACTGTCTCGCTATGTTAAACCCATTTAACGAGCGAAAATAGTAAAAAGCAACGGAGATCTTGCTTTCTCCGTTGCTTTTTCAACTCTGATGTACTGCGCAGGCGCGCAGTACATCAGAACTGCCGCGGATGCCAGACATCTGCGGAAGGGCAGTAAACAGGCATTATACTATGCCATTATTTAAGAAAAGTAATAGTTTCTTTTCTTAAATAATGTCATGGTATAATAGCAATAACCCACTTCTGGTGTGGTAATGCTGTATTTACCCACGGTTGGCTTTGTTTGGTCCTCGGCCGCCTCGGGACCAAACCACGCCAACCGTGGGTAAATCCAGCATTACCCACACCCAGGCGTGGGTTATTGCTATATAGACCTAGTCTATAAACAAAATGACCTTAAATCAGTTCAGTAAACCCTGTATAACCTAAGGTGTTTCCCACCCTCCTCCAGCAACCCAGAACCCCCAAATGCAAATCTATCCTCTGCTGTACACTTCTTTTCCATACTTGCTGTAAAGGTTTGGACCTCTGTCCCATTGCATCTTAAAGCCATATCTGCCTTTCATAATTTTCACTAAGAAGTAAAAACCTTCTACTTTAATTGTGAAGGTATTGCTTTTTAATTTCGTAGGTTCATAGGTAGGTACTAGGCTATCGGCTCAAGGGCCTACGCAAGCCTAGCCAGCAAGATTCCATAGCTTACACCACCCAAGAAAGTTATTTTCCTGTGCTACTGTCCAGCAGAGACACAGAAGTGATCCCCGGGGTGTATTTCCTATTTCCCATCCACTCATCAAGATTTTTCTTGAAGAGTGCTAATGAAGAACTTTGCTTGACATAGATGGGTAACTTGTTCCAGAGTGTAGGAAGTCTCTGGGCAGGAATCTATCCCTCCTGTGTGTCCTGTTTATTGTGGTGACAAGGTTTAGGTCCCTAGAGCGTGTAGCTTGGAGGGATTGGGATTTCTTTAGGTGTAACATATCAACAGCTCTGGGATTGACATAGCTTTATATGTTAGGCAGAGATCACCTTGGAGTAGGCGATATGCTCCAGAGTAAAGCTGGAGTTTTTTGAGGTGGTCAGTGTAGGGCATTTGTTTGAGGCCAGTAATCCTCTTTGTGAGGTACTTCTGTGGCCTTTCCAGCTGCTGCAGATGTCTTGTCTTATGTATTTCATAATGGAAATATCACCTAAAGTTCCCGTGACCCTATCAGTTTCATTATTTCATTACACAAATTACATTCTCACTAACAAGTGACTTGTCTCTCTTCATTCTTTACTTTTCTCGGTTCTCTGCCTGTTGTCATCCTATTAATTCCCTCCCTCCCTCTGATCATTCTTCTTTGCTTGCCTATTTCTCTTTTTTCCTCTCTCTGTCACTCTTATCTTAGTACTCTGTTGCTCTTCCAGTTGATGTAGCTGTCTTCCTTACTGCTTCTCCCATCTCGTCTTCTACTTCTACATATATTATGCACAGCTCCAGTGATCTCCAAATACCACTTTACTTCACCCTTTGTAATTAAAGTTTAGTCCTACCTTTGTATAACCAGTTCAGCCATTTCTTGTTCATTGTATATTTCATATTTATAACTCTGGGCTGAACCTGAAAAATCTCCATCTGGATCAGAGTTCTACACAGGTCAAAAAAAAAAAAAAAAAAAAGATCAAAACATTTAAACAACCCTTACGAAAAAGGCAAACCTGATTAAAACAAACAATGTGGAATTAAAATCAAACTCCTGCAACTAACAAAATCCTCTCTCCCCGTTTCCCTTGCCAGTGATTGCCTGATCCTTGTGACTTGTTCAACATGAGCAATCACAAGGAGCAAACCTGATAAACTAAGTACAGGTAAATGGGAAACCTCATACATAAAATGTTTCATAATGTGCTCATACCCACAACTTCGCTTTACAAAGAAGAAATCAATGGGAAAGGGGTATTGTGTCGATAAACACACTTGGCTATAAAATAAGCTACTTACTTTGCAATTGTCGATCTGGCACAGTGATGCTCACCTTCATCAACCCAAAGAACTATGACTACATGCTTTGAGTTGGTTCAGCACTTAAGGCTTTTCCAAGCTACAGTAACCTCCCATTTAACCATAATGCTGTCACAAATAGCTTTGTCTCCAGATGTCTTCTTCTGCTTAAGAAGTGTGCAGCAGAAAAAAAGTTAACAGTCTTGGGCTACTTAATATTTTCAGACAGTGTATTTGACTACAAAAAGCTTCTAATGTTGCTTCATTGTGGTAACCTAATCTTTGGCATGTACTGGTACAGTACATTTCAAAAACAATAATGCAGGAAAGTCATAAGATTTTTGTGGTCAACATTTCAGTGCATTGGAACTGGCTTTACCAAATACTATGTGGTGAAGTTTTCGGTTTGTGGGACTCAGAGAAGAAAAAACAAGAAAAATGTTATGCTTGTTCTGTATCTTTTCCCTTTTCTATGAGTTTGTATATATAGAGGTTCGAGATGTGGAGGCTTGCCATCATATTACAGGTTTCAGGGCTTACCCCCTAAAAAATTGTTTGTTGTGCTGTTCAACATTTGGATGTTTAGTGCAATGTTTTGCAGGATTCAGTGTTGAGCTTTGATCAGTGATAAGTTGTTTAAATGGTATGCAATTAATCACAGAGGATCCACAGTATTTTTTTTTTTGTATTTTGAGTTGTTTGTGAATATTTCTGCTTCTGTTTAATCAATCGGGTCAAACAGGTGGTTTTCCTTTCTGTGAGCCCCCCTCAAGGCCTTGATATCTTTTAGCCAACATTTTTTCTCATTTTAGTGTTACTTGCTCTGCCTTTTCAAAATTATTTTCAAAGTGGTTCAAAACTTATTGAAAGATGCTTGTAGCTGTCTTTATTGTTAGTGTGTTTGTTTTATTGTGCTTAGACATGACGAGTAGAGTTTTTAAGATTTGCATTAGTAGTCTTAAAGTTCCGCAATATGACAGGCAAATTCTGTGTGATATTTGTTGGAAGAGTAGTTTAATTTCAGATGTGATATCCCCAATACCTTTATTCTGTAGACCATTAGACACAGGAAAAACAAATTATTGTTGCAAAGTCTAAAAAGTAGCTTTGCAACCACCTGGGATGGGGCTTCAAGCCTCTGGGGTGACCCCATTGCCTGTAAGGACCAAATCAACTCTCAGGAGTATGACAGACATAAGGCTAGGGTCAGAGAATAATTCAGGGAGAGAAAAAAATGTAAAGCAGAACAGGAGTGACACCACAAGAATTGTCTCCAACTCCACTGCATAAAAAAGCCTGGGGTACAGGATGTTCTACTTCTGCAGTGTCCTCCTCCTCCTGGAGTTTCAAAGTTGCCAGTGAAAGTTGTTAAAGAAATCTCCTGTCTAGAAAGTGTTTATTCTAATTCGGACTGTGATGCCCGAATAGTCTTTAATTCCAGAACAACATTTAACAGGTCAGTCAAGTTTTTTCAGGAACTGCTCTGTTAGTATTGGCATTGATTATGAGAAGATGATGAAGGCTTTTCTGATGATTTACATAATACTTCTTTCCCCAGTCCCTAAATGGTACCAGTATAGCCAGTGGTGTTCCTTTCTTGCCTTAGTTTGCTGCTGTTTCATCCTGCTTCTCCTTGGTGGCTCCTGCTTTGGTGGCAGGTCTGATGTGGCTAGTTACAAGCCTTCATCTGTCAAAGTAAGTTTTTGTCATAGTTTAGGAGGCACAACCTTTGGGATCAATGCTTTCACACTGACAGTGCCATTTGGCATCAACACCCTTAACACTGATACTGTCAGCTTCAGGAGTTTCGGTGCCTTTGAGGCTCAGAGTTGATCTCAACACTGACTTACTCTTGGAATTTGCTGATCTCAGCTGTGTTGGCCTTTGAACTGTTTGCCTTGAGACTATCAAAGCTCCATTGTTGAGAGTCAAGCATTTCAGGTCGATCTTAGCGCTGATCATCATGGCATCAACTTCACTGAGCTTTGGTTTAAGGTAACCGTAGAGGGTGTATTTAACCCTGACTGGGACATGTGACATTGATCTCAACATCATTGATGTAGACAGTGCACCCTTTGTGCTTATATCTGCATCAAATCTGGACTCAGACATTCCTTCTGTCTGCTCCTTCAATTATCCATCCCTTTTTACAAGCAGGACAGAGGGATTGAGGGACTTCTCCTGGAATTGTTTTATGTATCTGGATGGCACAAGTACATTCCTCATACTCAAGCCACCCCCTCCAATGTCAGATCAAAACCACAGGTGCAAGACCCTGTAGGTACAGCTAATGGAGATAATGTGGATTCCCCACCATCCCTTAGAAGTGACTCAAAGTTTGACAAAGTCCTAGAAATGATAACAGCAGAAGTGAGATAAACAACAGATCCCCACATTCTGTCCCAAAAGACTCTGCAAGAAGCCTTTCAGTCCTACCAATCTTCTCCCAGGTGGATCCCCTCAAGTGGACAACATGGTAATCCTTGTGATCAGAACCACACTGGAAGAACCTGATGTTGTGGCACCATTTCTGAAGAGGACAGACAAGATCCTTTGGCCTGTTAAGAATTGCATTTGTAATATTTGGTGAAAGAATACAGATATAAGTTGGATGAATCTGATAACTAGGTAATATTATCCAACAGTAAGAAATTAAATGGATTTGTGGATAATATGAGTGAAGAAGAACAGAACACTATTCCCCCATTATATGAATATATGAATGCTGTTATCAACGGTAGATTGACATGCAAATGAAGCTTGTCCAAGCTGTATAGATTAATTCTAAATAATATTAATAGTAATGCAAAATTCTGGAACTTTTTAGATAGTGGATTGAGTGACTCAATAGATGGTAAGAATAAAACTTTGTTACTTAAATCAGTTAGTCAAACTTCTTCATGTTTATACTGGGAAGTTTTTATGGGGAAAGATATACGTACAATGTATGTTACTTCCTATAAAAATCTCGAAGTTTAGTTAAATGACTTCTTCACTTTGTTGGAGGTATAGTAAAGATATAAAAGCTGATTGGAGACACTTTTATGGATTGTAAAAAATTAAATGTATATGGGGAAGAGATAAGTATGTTTTAAGGGGTACTGATCTGATAATTGTTCTTTAACTAGATCAGTAATACTAATGAATGTTCCACTTCCTGTATCTGTAATAGCCAAAGAGCAAAAAAAAATTTGGGACTCTCTTGGCAATTACTAGAAAAGTAATTACAAATAAACTGGAAATCAAACTCAGTTCCTACATTCGAAGAATTTTTAAATTTAACAGCAATGCTATGTAAAACTGAAAAAGAAGTTATCAGAATAAGATCTATAAATCATACTAAGACTCTTACTGATTGGGATAACCTTGAAATGTTGCTATTGAAATGCCAAGATTTGTAATGTGCTAATTGAATAAGAGTACCTTGATGATTCAATGTATTCCTCTAATTTTATAACAATATGTGAAGTTGAATTTCTTCCTTTCTATGTATATATTGTAAACATGTTAAATTAAGAAAAATTTGGGTTAAAAAAAAAAAAACAATTGTTGCCGCACTCACCTGAAAATGTTTGCTGTGTTCCTCAAAGTTCTGCTGTATATCACCTCAGTTGATAGTCCAGAGCAATGGACAGGTTTGGAAAGCATGTATATACATCCACCACTTTCACAACTATCTGTTATGCATACTACACTTCCAGCAGGAGCTGGCTACTGAGATGCCCCAGTCCCTGAATAATTTATCTGATGAATAGTTCAGGACTAAGTTATAAACACTGATGGCAGCTATGTCCTGCATCTCAAACCTCACCAAGAAACTTGCAAACTACTCAGTGAATGATGAATGATAAAGCTAGGGTAGCAGGCCATCACACTTGGTTGTGCCTCAGAGATTTTGCTGAATGTTCTAAGCATCCTACATTAATGTCCGTGTTCATGGATCCACTCTTTTTGGAACAGCAGTTAAGCAAAACTGGAGAACACGGAAAAGGAGTGCAGACCCCTCACAGCTGTTGGAATTAAGGTTCATACTCCTCTGCACTACTTTTTGAGGATACAGAAGGGTCTACATTGATTATGGTACCAGCATAGCCAACAGCAGCAAGGTAATTAAGGATCTGGATAGAACCAGTGAGACCATGGAAGCTTCAAGAGTGGACACCATGCCGTAGGTAAGAACAACCAGCGATAGCAGAGATTTCATGGTCCTTTCTCAGGGATGCTGTCAAACTTTCTCATATAGCAGGCAGCAGTGGGTCATCTGTCCCTCCATTTGATTTATAGCTATCCCCATACATACCAAGTGGATTTGGACAGTAATATCAAGAGGCTACATGATTCAATTCATCATCCCACCTGCACCTGAGTCTGTCTTATTGCCTGACATTCCATTCACTCAAAAGCGTGCATCAAGAAAAGAGGTTTTAAACATCATTTTCAAAAGAGCCATCTAAAAGGTCATACCAAACCAAAAAGATGGAAGACCCAAGACTGAATTTGGATTTATGTAGTCAAAACAAGTTCATCCCTCTCAAAATCTTTACAGCTATTATAGTACAGTCCTGATTTCCTTGGTTACAAGAAGGAGAATGAATATGCTCTTTGATCCTCCAAGATGCCTATTTACATATCACGATTGCCAAGGGGTGCAAGAGGTTTCTTTAATTGTGGGTCAGAACTAGTTACTGTCAGTTTCAAATACTTCCATATGATCCCACTTCATCTACCAGGGTGGTTATTAAATGCATGTTCATAAGTACAGCAAATGAGAGGCTGCAGGAGGTAGAGATTTTTCCACATCTGATGACCGGTTCCTAGTTGCATCAACTTTAGGCAGTCTAGTTGCAACTTTGCATCCTTTCCAGTCCTTCTGAATAAAAGTGACCCAGTTGGAGCCCTCACAGACACTAATATTCATAGGGCATACTTTAGACATAAGATCCTGAAAAACATGCCTTCTTCCAGACAAGATTCTTCATATGCAGACCGCAATATCCCAAGTTCACTTTCATACAGTTTCAGCCATGCTGTTTCGCTGAGCACTAGACTTTGTGGCTGCTACAAATTATATGGCCCTGCTTGTAGAGTTCTGCATTGAGCCATCTACTGAACTGTCAAAGTGCAGTGATCTCAGTTAACAGATCCATGTCTTTTCATACTCCAAGTCTTACTCTGAGCCCATTTCATATTTTGAGCCCTCTACTGGTGGTGAACATAAATGCCTGTACTTGGGAGGATGGGACATTGTCAAGGACTGATAGTCCAAATTGTATGGTCAGAGATGGAAGCCAGTCTGCCAAAAACATTCTGGAAATAGGGGTAAATTTCCATTCAGACAAACAACATGGCTGTGACTTGGTGCACAAACATGCAGGGGAAGAATCACTCCTGCCTCCTCTGTTAAAATGTGGTGATGTTACTGGCATGGACTATGTCATTAGAACACATTCATTCATGGGTAGGCTGGTTCCCTAGCAGAAAGACTCTTGTCACTAGAGTGATTTCTCAGACTTTTTGTAGCGCAGCATGTCTTCAATCACTGGGATAAGATTTACTGAAAATACTTTGCATTCTTGAGTAGTTCCAGATGTAGCAACTTCTAGTCCCTCATCACTCCTGTGGGGGATATGCCAGTGATACTTTCACCCAGAATATTACCTCTTGTCTTCCTTTATGCTTTTTCCCATTTCCCTTATTCTGCAGTTCACTGGAAAGCCAGTAAGAGCAAGTCCAGAGTCATCGTCATAGCATTTTTCTAGCCTCATCAAGTGTGGTTCCTTCTGCTATGGGCTTATTCCAGAAAGGCCTCTCTGCCCAAAGCTTTCAAAAAAACCCTGCTGACTGCCTCTCTAGCAAGTCTCAACTGGTCCTTCATACAATTCATCCAACCTCATGGTTACTTTAGCTCCAGTAATGACTAGGAGCTCCTTATATATGCCAAGGGTGGTCCAAATACTCACTTTTGCTTAGGGACCAGAGAGTAGAAAAATGTTGGACTATCTCCAAGGAGTTGTATTCCATCACAGCCCCAGTATCTGCAATTTTATGGTACTTTTACCAGATATTTGATAACGGGCCTAAATGACTCTTCTGTAAAAGTTCACCTTGCTGCCATATCCAGCTTCTTTCACAGCTCTAGCACCTTATATTTACCTTCCTTGAAAGTTTCCTATGCTTTCCTCAGAGGCACTTTCCAGGTGTGGTCTCCTGTCAAAGATCCTGTCCATAGGATTTGTATTTTATTTTGAAGAAGTTCATCCTGCTTCCTTTTGACTCTGCTGCTAAAGTTGACTTGTAGTACCTGTCTTAGAAGGCTCTTTCTAGTGGCCAATAATTCTATGAGAAGAATTTCTTGAAATACAGGCTTTATAAATAAAGCCCTTCTTGGTCTTTTATAAGGCTAGAGTAGCATTGTGAACTAATCTTTCATGTGTGCCTAAGACAGCAACTGAAACAAACCTTAATATATTAGTTTGTTTGCATTCTTTCCTAACTACTTAAACAAAAGTAAACGTTTGTTACGTTTCTTGTATGCCCATGAACCGCTCAGATATTATACAGAAAGAATCAGGTCTATCAGTACAAATTCACAACTTTTCATCTCATTCTCAAGTATAACATTGGGTTCCAGAGTTACAGACATTACTCTGTCTAAGTCACTTAATGACTGTATTAGTTTCTCTTACAAAAAATATAACAATGTCCTCTGTGATCACAGGTCTATATCACTTTGTCAAAACCCAACTTCAGCGAACGGCTGTTCATCAAACACAAATCAGCAAACCACCATTCATCAAACGTTCACATCCGTGAACGTGTTTCCCAGGGAAGTGAGTTAGTTGTCCAACATACTGAACAACACACACTAAGCAGTATATCAAACCCACCAAAGTGGGGGGCTGCATCCCACCCCCACCTACTTATATATACCAATTCAGAGATTGCACTACAGTGGGGAAAAGGACAAAGTTCCATATGTTGGCCAGCTAACTCACTTCTGTGGGAAAAACTTTGCTGATGTGAATGTTCAATGAATGGACGTTGAGTGAAGTTGGGTTTCAATAAACTGATACAGACCCATGATTACAGTACATTGATCTAGGGCAGTGGCTACCCCTCAGGCATTTTTCATAAATGCAGTCTTAGATATTTGTGCAGGTGCTGTGTGAGTCTCATTGAAAACTTTTATAAGATACTAGGTGGGTGTAATCTCCAGTTTGAGATCTTGATTTGGATCCACAGTGATCAGAGGTATGATAATAGGTTTGGGACTCTGTCCTGTCTCTTGATGAGAATGGACTTCCCCATACCATATAAAAAAGTAATGTAGTTACCATAATAATAATTTTGAGTGAGCACATCCATCCTCCTGAACTTAAACTCCTCCACATTTTATGGGGTACACCTGAGATGTGGAGAAGAGGCTAATTGACAGAATGTTCTTTATATGCCCTACATAGCCCTTTTATTTGCCTCCCACACTCATCAGTTGCATCTTGGGGAACTCCCATCTCTAGACCATACCTCTTCTAAGGGAACATCATCTAATGCTCTTCCACCCAGGATGGACATTTCCATCCCACTCTGCTGCTTTGTTAGTCATCCAAGCCACTAATCAAACCAAGGTCCATTGGTCCATAGTCAGGGCTTTATACGTGTATGCCAGCAGAGTGGCTGAACTAACTAGGAGTGTGTTACGGATAAAAGAGTAGGGGCCAATAGCCTGGGAATATCTTAAATGCTGAGCTGACTGAAAAGCTGCAGTTTCAGTCCTATTGGTGAATAAGTATGGTCCTCATCATGCCCCATTGTTATGGTGAATATATAACTTTTATATTCATGTAATAATCCAGATGTCTAATTTTTTAGCATCATTTGTAGTCACACTGGACATGGTAGAGGTCGGTATGAAGCTCCAACAAAATTCAGCAGACACGAGTAAGGCCTTAAGTATAACTGACAAGTATTAGCTGCAAGCTGTCAAATGTCAAATAACAAATCTCATGGTAAAGGCAAGCATTCAGTTTGGAGACATTGTAGAAGAGAAATCACCACTGATTAAGTTAATTAGACAAATAAGTCAAAGGTGACAACAGGGAGCAAATGACAAATTGAAAGGTCACTGATGGAGAGCAGTGTTTTCCTCCCTAATCTGAAATACTTTCATCCACACAGTTTAGAGGATTTCCAGTTTAGTACCTACTGACCGGTTGTTTCTGTTGGATGTTTTCTGTGTTATAAAAGTAGTGTAAAAAGCTGATTGGGAGAGTTTATTTAACAAAATGATGAAGTTTTTCTATTTGTTCCTATGCAGAGGGGATATATTATTTTATTGTTATTTACCTCAGATTTTATAGTACTTGTCCACTCTTTCTGTCTTTGGTCTTTCATATTCAATAATTAAAATATGTTTCTCTGCCATTTTTGCTTGCTTGTTAGGGTATATACAGAAAAAGAAGTCCAAACATTCTAAAATGATTTAGTGACTTTATAAGAAATCCACATATTTAAGATAACAGCAACAATAGCAAACCCTGTGCTCATGGTTTATTAGTTCAGAGATATTTTTATTCCTCTAAAACCTCTTAGCAAAAGATTTCTGGACAGAGCCAAAATAATAGGGGGGGGGGGGGTCAAGCATGAAAAGTAGGGTCCATTTTAAAATATTGCACTTGTAAGCTTAGAAAGTTGATAGAATTACAGACTTTGTATTAGCATGCATTTTCTGAAGGATGTGAAGTCTGAACTCAAATGTCTGTCATTATTTATTAAATTAAATTTTCAATGATGTGCTAAAAAAACACAAGTTTTGCAGGGAACAGACAACATATGAGGCAAAAAATCTAGATATTCTGCCAAAATCTAAGAGGTATGACATTTAATCATGCAACTTTGTAGAAAGCTGTCTAATGTGAGATATTCATTTAGGACTAGATTGGACTGGAAATTCATCTACTGTTCTTCAACAAGGAAATCAAATGTACTTCACTTTTATTTTCTAACAGGCTTAATACATGTTGGGTATTTTTCCTGATAATGAAGAATTCAGGATAGGCTCAAACAACCTTTGCCCATAGTTTCTGCATGATTGTAGAGACTACATTATCAACCCCTTCACTTCACTTCTTGAGTCTTTGCCACACACATCAAACAAATTGTATAAGTTATCACTAGTCTGACCAGTCCAAAAGGAGCCAAAAACCTACCATTGCCAATAACTTGAGCAATTGCTATACTCCTTACTCTAGGCAAAAGTCTGAAGAACCTCCTATGTAACTGTCTCATCACAAGCCTGTGAAGCTATCACTTACCGTCCAATAAAACAACACAGATTTGGGTTTGGAGGAGTACTATGCACTATGGTCCTTGACAGGTGACTTCTGACAGGTGCTCTTTTCATTGACTTAATCCAAGAATCTGGTTTGGTTGATCACTCAAATCTCCTATCCCATCTGAAAGTTATTGGTGTTAATCCTCAAACCACTCAGTGGTTCCAAGACGTTCTCACAAATGTATCCCTGTCACAAAAAAAAAACAACTTCTCTATGGTTCAGTATTTGCTCCTCTGTTCTTCTCAATTTTAAACACAATACCATTTGACTTAAACCCAACTACAACTTAACTCTTTGTACAGATAACTTGGCCCTGTAAAGATCCCACTGTAGACAAAATATCCAAAATCACCTTCAGCTAGACCTTCTAGAATGAAACAAATTGTTTACTGTTGGAAAGCTCCTGGCCAACCCTAAAAAACAAAACTATGATCTTTTAAACAAGAAAAAAGTCTATTAAAATGCCCCAGTACCCTCCAGGTCAAGGATCAATTCAACAATATTGAAACAATCTCTTCCTAAAAATACCTTGGCATCTGGTAAGATCAGGTCCTTAAATTTCAAATGCACACTGTAAAAATCAAATTTAAAGTCGATTACCTCCTTTTCTGGGCCCAAAACTTATCTCAACTTCTCACTACACCTGAAGTGTTGACATATGAAAGGATCCTATTTGCATAGCTGGAATATTGTTTACCAGTATTTGCCACTGGCTAAAACAAAAATACCAAAACATTACAAACCATCTCCAGTAAAATATCCTACTTCATACCCAACTCTGCTTGACTGGAATATCATTGTCCCACTTTCCAAAGCCAAATGGGTCCAGCTTCTAAGCAGAATAAACCTCCTTCTAGGTTCAATACTTTTAAACTATTCCATCAGGAAACCCCACTATAACTCACAAAGAAGCTCTTCATATATACCCTCGCTTATAATCTCAGGAACCAGTCCAGCTCTGGCCCAACATTCTAATTCTCCACAGATAAGATCAATTGCTCTGGCTACAGCTTCTCTGTGTTTGCACCAAAACTACAGCAATTCCTCCCATTAAATGACACTGAAATATTTTCTCCATCAAGTTCAGACCTCAATTCGAGCAATTTCTGTGTAAACAAAGCAGATGCAAGTCCATACACACATGCATGCACTGTTATTATCACCTTAACTTATCTCAGTTATAACAGTATTAATAGTTTAATCCTATATTATGCAATGTATACTTTTTCTGTTTGCTTTTTTTTTTTTTTTGTGTGTACCGTGCAACCCGGTTTGAGCCTGCAGTTGATTCTATTCAGCACTCTACCCCAGAAAATAAAAATAAATAAAATTCAATTTTGGTGAATATTCAACTAGCAATTTAGTCATTCTTAGTTGTCACTTTCCATACCTTTCTAGAGAGTATTTATCATATCGAATGGGCTTTATTTGTATTTTTGAACTGAAGTCATGTTCTGTTGTCAAGACAGCAGTTTTGCTTAACAGTCCCCTTGGGAGATATGAAATGTAGACCTTATTAATTAGAAGTCAACATATTACTCTTCATTTTATGTCTCGGTAGACATTCTCAAAGCTGTAAAAAGTCTGAGCCTTCCTTTTACTTTTTAATGATATTAGAATAATGGGGGTGTCTTCCACTTTATCTTCTGTTGTAAAAAAAAAGATGCATATGCAATGGTTTCGTTACAGAATAGTCATGTGAACTATGAACAAGAACTGGTTTCAAGAAAAAATTCAACGTACGTGCAAGTTTCTCAGTCTCAAGATACTTGATAAATTTACATTTCTGCCATGGGCTGTTGCCAAATCCTACCTCATCCAGATAAGCATCACTCTGTGCCGTGGGAGAGCAGGTTTTGGCCACACACACACACACACACACACACACACACACACACACACACACACACACACACGTGTGTACATGCATGCAAAACAGTTTTCAGAAGGGACTAATGATACATTAGCAGTACCACCACCCCTCCTACTTTAATGGTGACATTCTGGCTCCTTCTGAGTTTTAAACACATAAATTGAGCTAACCATATCACATTAATTAATTAATGGTAGCTCTATTGTGGATGCAAGCAATTATTTCCCACTAGTTTTTTTATGATTACCCTTATATACGTGAAAAATCAGCCAATCCCAAGCTTTTATAATTTTATAATAAAATATGCAAAGTGAACTAGAAGTTAAATTTATGAAAATATACACTCTTATTCAGAGAAATTTAGAAAAAATGCAGTCTACCATCTAACTGTCTCTAACTGAACAGTAAGTGAAAGATGACCGTTGCTAATTTGTAAGCCTGTACACATTTGAGGAGTAGCACAAAATTTTAGTTAACTGTGTCTCCTGGAGAGCAGGTTACCTATCATTTTCTTATAATGTGTTTAAAAACTTTTCTTCCAGGTTCATTTATTCTTGTTTAAGTCCACAGCATGCCATAGGGATGAGAAGGAATCTTGTTGAGTGATGCACTGCACTGAGTTTCTCAGGAAAGTTCACATTGCTTGAAAATTAGAAACTTCAGGCTTTAGCTTGTGCCAAGATGTTTTTTGATTCATCTGCCGCTGATGTCCCTCCTTCAGTCTAAGAAAAGAAAAAGAAAATTTAAAAATTCAAAAGAGGCCAAGTGTTTAGAAAAACCTGCTCCTTTTAGTTAGTCGGAGTGAAACGTCTCCATTAAGGCACTTGATTAGCTCTCACACCATCTGACTGTCAAACTTCTGCTCACCATTGGGACCCCTCAGGAGGCTGACATGGTTCAAGGCCTGAACATATCCAAGCTGACTAACTAGAAAGATGAAATGTCTGCAAAGGGAGAACCAAGACTAATTCTCTCAGAGGGATCAGGAGGGTTCCCCAGCTGCTGGTCTGAGAAGACATCCCAGGTAATCTGATGGAGTTACATTCAGCTACTTCTCTTGTACATACAATTTTATGGAAAAAACTAAGAAAAGGAGACAAAAAGCAAACCATATCCTCCTCCTCCATCTCATTTGAGACCATAAAGAGGAGTAGTTTAACTTTTCCAGGTCTTGTATAAAGTTCCCATGGCCTTTCAATCTATCCAAATTTCTTCTGTTCCCATTGTGTCTTCCCTTTTTAAACACCTTCACTTAAAGACATAGGCACACATACATTACTAGAAAAGAATACAAACCATATTAACATTTTTTAGTTGACATATATTATACATTACATATGTTTTCTTTCTTTAAAAATGATAATTTAAATTAATTTTTAAACTGTCAACTACTTTTCACAGCAAGACACACATTACACACACACACTTGCATGTATAGTTATGTCTTTGTGAGTTTGTGTGTGTGTGTGTGTGTGTGTGTGTGTGTGTGTGTGTGTGTGTGTGTGTGTGTGTGTGTGTGTGTGTATGTATGTAATGTCTTCATGTTCTGTTATTACCTTAATGATCGTGCAGATCTTTCATTTTAAACCTCTTTTAACTTGGTTATTTTTTATAAAATAAACATCCTGCTTTCTATATGTAATGTATCAGTATATCTCTGTGTGGGTCTACTTCTTTTGACCTTTCATTTGCCTGACACTCATTTGCCTGACCCCATTTGACTGAAATTTCATTTGCCTGACACTTCATTTGCCCGACATTTCATTTGACTGACAAGTATTATTAGCAAGAAAATGGAATATGCCCCCTTCCCCACTGTAGTGCGACCCTGGAGTTAGAATATATAGTTAGGGGGGGTGTGGGGGGCACAGCCCCCCACAACGGGGGGTGTGGGGGGGGTGCAGCCCCCCACTTCATTTCATATGATATTGTTAACTTTTGATGTAATATTGCTTAGTAAAAGAAAAGTAAGTGGGGGGCTGTGCCCCCCACAACCCCCCTAACTATATATTCTAACTCCAGGGTTGCACTACAGTGGGGAAGGGGGCATATTCCATTTTCTTACTAATAATACTTGTCAGTCAAATGAAGTGTCGGGCAAATGAAGTGTCAGGCAAATGAAATTTCAGTCATTTGGTCTCAGGCAAATGGGTGTCAGGCAAATGGGAGTTAGGTCAAAAGAAGTAGACCCCTCTGTGTGCACTTCTTTTTAATTTTATGCTCTCTTACATAAACAAAACATAATCTCTTCATGTTTATACTTCTGAAAACGGTACCATTATTCTGTACTCAGAAAAATAAAAAGATATTCCCTTTTGCTGCGGTGAACTGTCCAATAAATAAACCACAAACCAACTGCTTTTGGGATTATTTGACAAATTTTTCAATAGGAATACATGAAGGCTAGCAGATTTGTCTTTTGCTGATTTTTGGAAGCCACTATTGGCTGTTTAGTTCACCTATTTTGCATATCCTGACTCCAATACATTAGTGTGAGGCATGCTTCTAAGTATGCACGAAATCTAGCTGCTTCATCTGTTACTTCTTTTGGAAGTGCTATTGGTTACTAACATCACCTACTTTGCATATTTCATTAGTACTGAACATTAGCAAGCTGTGTGAGGCATCTATTTAGAAAATGGGATTGTTAACCCGGTTTATGCAAATCAGATGGAGAAATCCAAACATGGATTGGCTGGAACCTTGGTGTTGATATTCTCATTGGGTGAATAATTTTGACTGGCTTATATATACAGATGAATGTCCCATTTGATTATACGATCTGAAGAAGAACTATTCAAAAGCGCTTATTGTTAGACAAGGGACTTCATTTTTATTATTTTTGTTCTTATTTTGTTTTATTTCATTCTTTTCATTAAATTCTGAATTTTAACAGAACTTTTATTACTGGATTGCACAGACAGTTTATTTGCTTTCCAGCACAGTGTTAGCCTGGGTGAACCAGCTGTCTTTTGGTTTGTGGATTATTCTGTACTCCGATCCAATATGCTTACTGTGAGAATATACAAACAATAAATCATCAGTGGTTTTCATTTTGAACACATTCAACACTTACACATCTTTCATATAAACAATTGCTAATTAATGCTAATTAATTAATGCTAACATGTAATGAAAATTGTATAATATGTTGGAGCTTTTCTCCCCGGGTCTCCACTGAAAAATGGCTCTTCAGCTCGGTTGGACAATCCCGGTCAACAAATGTAAACTAAATAAATAAATAAAATAAATAATAATTGTATTTAAGATTCTTACATTTCTTTTCACTCCATTTTTTGTAAACAGATAGACAGTTGATATCCCAGAAGTAATCTGGAATCCTTTACTGTTTTATTACTTTCAAAATATGTATCTTTATCCTTTCTGTCTTGCTGTCTCATATACCTGCATACATATTTCTCCATTATTCTTTTATATAATTTATTCCACCCATCATTAAATATTTCCTCTTTCTCAACTGTATAACGCTTTAACTTAGCCTGTATATCCTTAAACTATCTTATCCTCACAGTTTTTCATTTCTTTAAATCATTCCATTAATCATTTTAATAGATATTTTCATGAGTGACATGTTCCATCCCCAACCCTCGCTATCCAATATTAAAATTGCCCTTTCCCTTTCATTTTGCATTTCTTTCAAAACATTTCAATAAATAGAAATAGGATTGTACTGCCCATTTTAGTTAGAGGGCCATAGTTGCCCATTTAAATTAGAGGACCTCTCCTCCCCGAGTGTTAGTCCTTCTTCCCTTAAAAAAAAAAAAAAAAAAAAAAAAAAAAACTTTTTCTTTTCTTCATAACTTTGCTGTTGGTTATAGCTAGTATTGTCATTATTGTTATTAGCCTTGTTTTTTTCTCAGCATGTCTAAAGAGAAAGATAGAGAACATAAGGAACACTGCCCTTCTGGGTTCAAGAAATGTGACAAGTGTTCCCAAAAAATGTCATTGACTGGCAGTCACACTACCTGTGTGTACTGTCTGGGAGAGGCTCATTTAAGAGAACCCTGTACTTTTTGCCATGTCTTCAGTACTAGGGTTCTTAATGAGAGAAAATGTAAATTGATAGACAGGGGTCTTATGACTAGTTCCTTCCAGGAACAGCTGGAACTTGGTCAGACAGCTCCTAAAACTGTGAATAGAAAATCTTCGGTTCCAGCGTCGTAGCCATCTAAAAAGTCTAAAGCCAAGGAATTCTGGCTCCGATTCCGCTTCTTCTGTCTCAGTGCCATCGGAGCAGAGGCAACCTTCGGTATCGAGACACTCACCAGTTATTGACCCTGTTTCACCAACTTTGAGGTCTCCTATTTTAGAAAGGAGGAGATCTCCTTCCGTCTCCATCCATTCCTCCAGGACACTTTCAGATGAGAATATCGAGCGGGTGGTGAAGAGGTTGCCCTGTGACCCAGCTCTGGCTAAAAAGTTAGCTCCTCTGGACCCAAAGGCTTCAGAGCCACCCCATCTCCAGACTACTGCTCCTCCTCCGACTGTTTCACTTTCAGAGTTGAACACTTCAGTCTCTTCTGTGCTGAATCCTTTGGTTCTGAGAATTCTTCCTGCTTCCTCGGAACTGATAACTCTATCCTCAGCAGCTCAGTCTGGAGCCAAGGGATCTGGGAGCCGACACTTTCGAGTCGACTCTGAGAGGCATAGTCACCCCGGTTTTTCTTCAGAACTGACCCTCCCTCTTGGTGCTTTGGCTTGACTGATCTCGGTTCCCATGCCTGCTTTGGAACCTGTCCCTCCTGTTCAGAACTGACCATCCATCTCCTCGGAGCAGAGGTCATCTTTGGAGCGGGGTGGAAAGGCCTTCGAAGCAATAGAGAAAGCTTTGTCCAGTGACAAAGCCCTGCCTCTGGACCCAATGTCCCAACCGCAGCTGGCAGTAGCCTCTTCTCCCCTGCCACCCCATCAGCGTAGGGAACCAGAGACTCAAGCAGCTCCCATTGGAGGTATCCCCTCTTCCGAGACCTCCTAAAATTATCCCACTGGAGAGCTCCCTCAGAAAAGACTTTGTAAGAGGAAGCACATTGACTCACCTGAGTCTGTCACATCAGACACTGATTTGGATGAGTCAGAAGAGTACCCTAGATCCCCCTCTGAGGATGTCTCCTTTGCTGACATTCTCGAAATCCTTAGAGGGGTGATTGGAAGACCTGTAACCCTACTGAGGACGAGTCAGTGTGTACTTTGAGGCCTTTGCTTCCTGACCTTCCACCTCCTGGGTGACACCGCCTTATGACCAACTCTTGGGAGTCATATCCTGGAAAGCCTGGACCTCTCTGGTCACAGTGGAGCCTGTCCCGAGGAGGCCAAACAAATTTATGACTGGCCCAGAAGGTAAGTCCTTTCTTTCTAAGAGTTCCTGTGGATGCTATGGTGGTAGCAGTGGCCACAAAAAAGGAGTTGTCCGAGACATCTTCTAATATCCATCCTCCTAATAAAGAGTCCAGGACGATGGATAGGTATGGAAAGTGTACCTTCTTTTCAGTGGCATTTACATTAAGATCACTGAATTACCTGTCCCATTTTACCAGACTTCAAAGGGATCTCCTGAAGGAGTTGGGAGACACCCTTCAGGGTTCTGTAGCTTTGGGATCCACGGACAAGGTATCTGTGCAGCTCTCCACCCTTACATCTATAGCTAACCCCTCCATGAGGCTTATTTCCTATGCAGCTGACGGAGCGAGCAGGTCAGCCACAGCAGGAATTTCTTAGGCGACATTTCTGGATGCGTATATGTAACTTCATGGAATCCTTTGTCTTCCTTTACCAATGTCCCCTTTGATTGCTCAACTCTTTTTGGACCCCAGGTAAAAAGGACTTTGACCAGGTGCGAGCAGGAAGGGAAAACCTTATCTGATGTCAGAGTCTGTTTCTCCCTTCCTTCTAGACCCTATCCCAAGGGTCAAACAGGAGGGGAAAATGTCATTCCGTAAATCCCAAAAAGGTTTCCCTTAGGCACAAGGTCAACCCTAGAGGTAGAGGGCGAGGATATAATGGAAGACGCCACCCTCGTGGCAGAGGAAGTCCACAACATCAGGGAGCTAGAGATACTTTCTCTGATCATCCCTTCCATCTCCCCTGAGGGGTTGCCCAACTGTCCATCTCTGGAGGCAGTCGGGAGTCATCTTTCACTTTACCCAAGCACCTGGCTACAAATTTCCCAAGATCAATGGGTACAAACCATAATATCCAGAAGTTACCTTATTCCCTTTGTTTCCGATCCCCTGGTAAACCAGTCTCTACCAGACATGCCACCCATTCAGTTAGACCGTGCAACATCAGAGGTCATCTCGTTGCTTCAAAAAAGAGTCATCCAAGAAGTCCCACAGAGCAAATAGGATCCGGAACTTACGATTCTTTTTAGTTCCAAAAAAGACAGGGGACTGGAGATCAATTCTAGATCTCAGCAAACTCAACAAGTCTGTAAAGAAGTCGAAGTTCCATATGATCACTCTGCTGACGATATTTCCCTTTATCAGGAAAGACAATTGGATGTGCACAACAGATCTTCAGGACGCATACCACCACATCAAAATGGACAGGCACTCCAGAAGACACCTACGCTTTCGGCTGGGAGCCAGTCATTTTCAATTTTGAACACTGCCCTTTGGCCTCACTACAGCCCCCAGAGTGTTCACCAAATGCATGACAGTGGTAATGGCTCACCTGAGACATCAAGGATTCCAGGTGTTTCCGTACCTGGATGACTGGCTCCTCACTGCTACCACCAAGCACCAACTAATCAGAACCAGGGACGAGACTCTATTCTTGTGCACCAGATTAGGCATTACAATAAACCTAAAAAAATCTGCCTTATCTCCATCACAGTGCATTGTATTCTTAGGCTCATAAATAGACTCAACCACCATGACAGCAAAACTGACACCAGAAAGTATAGAATCATTGCACGACTAAGTCAGATCCTTGCTGAAGAAAGACAAAGTACAGGCCAGGATAGTCCTTCAGGTCCTAGGGACTATGGCTTCCACCATTCTCTTAGTTCACCTAGCCTGTCTACACATGAGAGTACTCCAGTGGCGACTATTTGCCCAGTGGTCAATGCAGGATCTCCCCCTGTCTCACCAAATTCTCATCACAAACCCCTGCAAGAAGGATCTAACATGGTGGTTACATATGGATCAACTTCATTCAGGTTGCCCACTTACTCCCCCTCAACAAAGTGCAGTCTTGACCACGGACGCCTCCCAGATAGGGTGGGGGGGCATTATCTGGGAATGATGCTCCAAGGTATTTGGCAGGATCAGGAGAACCACTTGCACATAAATGTTCTGGAGATGAGAGTGTTGCTATACGCGTTGCAAGCACTTCACAGTTTTCTTCCCACAGGGACAATTGCGATTCAATCAGAACATGTCTGTAGTGTGGTACATAAACAAGCAAGGGGGAACCAAATCTTACCCACTTTGTCGAGAGGCTTTAAGAGTATGGAAATGGGTGATGGACACTCAATACTTTCTGGTAGCAACGCACATCCTGGGGAAGTCCAATGTGATAGCAGACAAATTCAATCGAGCAATTCTGATGCTTTACGAGTGGTCCCTGAATTCAGAAGTTGCGGAAGAGATTTTACGCAAATGGGGCCAGCCTTGCTGCGACCTATTCGCCACATACATGAACACCAAATGCAGCAGCTACTTTGCCCTAATTCCCCATCCAGGGATGTCACCCAGGGATGCTCTGGTTCACAATTGGCCTCCGGGACTCCTTTATGCTTTTCCACCCTTTCCTCTAATACCAAAAGTGATTCAGAAAGTAAAACTGTTAGAAGAGTACCCCAATTCTCATTGCTCCTTACTGACCTCGCCAAGTCTGGTTCCCCTTCCTGTGGCCCTATCTCTTGGAGGAACCATGGATTCTAGAACCATCTCCAGACCTACTGATTCATCAGTCAGGGCAGTTCCATCCTACTATCCAAACCCTGAAATTGACAGCATTGCTGCTCCAGTTCCACGAATAGCCAGGTGTGTTTCCCTTTCCCCCACAGTCAAACACATTCTGATTTCTTCACACAAACCATCCACCAGGAAATTATATTCCAGTAAATGGAAAAGGTTCTCCATTTGGACAGCAAACCAAGGCATAGATCCCTACTCAGCTCCTGTAGAGTCTATCCTGTCCTTCCTGGCATCCATTTTTCATGAAGGAGCTGCAGCTTCTACTATTAGAGTTCAGTTAGCTGCCATCTCTAATTATCATTTTGGCTACATGGGAAATCCAATCATGTCCCACTCTTTATGCAAAACCTTTTTGAAAGGAGTCTTCTTGCTCAGACCTCCAATCAGGCAACCACCGGAGCCCTGGGACCTAAACCTAGTTCTTACATCTTTAATTTCTCCACCTTTTGAACCATCTTCTTCATTGGATCTGAAATTCTTGTTTTGGAAGACATTGTTCTTAGTGGCTATAACATCTGCTAGGAGAGTTTCAGAATTGCAAGCCCTCACCATTCGACCTCCTCACATTGTTTTCCACAAGGATAGAGTCTCGCTTAGAACTAATCCTTCCTTTCTTCCTAAGGTATGTTCAGAGCATAATCTCAACACAACTATTGAACTACCAGTTTTCTTCTCAAATCATATTAATAAATCAGAATACAGACTACACCAATTGGATGTCCACAGAATTCTCAGGTTTTACCTGCACATGACTAAAGAATTTAGAAAATCAGACCAATTGTTTGTTTCCTTTTCAGACAAAAATAAAGGCTTGCCTGTTTCTAAGGTCACTTTGTCTAAATGGCTTTCAGACTGCATTTCATTTGCTTACAAAGCTGTTTGCAAACAATTACCAGCCAAAGTAAAAGGCCATTCAGTCAGAGCAGTATCAACTTCATATGCCTTTAGATCAAAACTCCCAATTGATACCATTTGTGCAGCAGCTACTTGGGCAAGACCTCATACCTTTGTCACTCATTACAAATTGGATTTGGCCTCCCGGGACAGGTCATCCTTTGGGTCCACTGTGCTGAAGAGCCTCTTCGCTTGAGCCACCCGGGATAAAGGTGCTAGAGACGCTGTACCATCCAGCAATAATTACTGTGAGATAGGACTAGATAACATAAAGAAGTTATGTACTTACTATAATGTTCCATGTTTGTAGTCCATCTCGCCTACATTCTTGAGTCCCAGTCTCCTTCCCGCTTCCTGGAGGAACTGGTGGACTATCCATTATGCTCTCTGACCTGGCTGTAGTTGTCCATCCACCTGGCATGGATAGTAATACAGAGGGTTCTGTTTGTATGTGCATACTTATTGATAGTTTACTGACTATTATGTACCTATTTACTTTCTTGCAAACAAGATCTGGGGAATTGCCGTGAGGCACCATGGGATAGGGGTTAGCCTCGAGCCAGTAAAAGCTCTCGAGCTTTAGTATCGGCCGAGTAGGAGCCGAGAATCAGCTCCAAACCCATCCAGCAAGAATGTAGGCGTGATGGACTACAAACATGGAATGTTATGGTAAATACATAACTTCTTTTTCCTTTTGCTTCCCAACTACTCCAGAATTTAATTAAAGAGGGAAATTAATTCAAGAGGTCTTTCTGCTTCCCTTTTCAACATCTGCAAAAACCCCAACAGTCTTCTGCCAATCAGAATTTTAATAAAAAGTGGCAGGAAATGTCTAATAATGGTAATAATAACAATAACAGACAGTAATCTTTCAGGAATGCGGGACAGTCCACTGTTTTAGAATGACTGCTGCATCACTTCTCCCCATTTCCCCTCCCTCCCTCCCTGACATCCCTTCAAGGATATCCCAGAGTCTGTATCTTTCCCTTTGGCATCTGATTGTCTCAGACAAATGGGTTGTAAGAGTTCTTAAGGAGGCTTACGCATGGCAGTAGAAAAGTCTACCTCCTTTTCAGGGAATCCCTCCACATCCTTTAAATAAGTCTTCCCCAATTTCCTCCAGTCATAAGTCTAAAGCTTTCGCCAGTGCCTCTATTTCTGAGGGAAAAAGGTTTTTATTCATGACTTTTTGTGGTGCCAAAGAAGCCCCCTTTGGGCACCAGTGCTCAAGCTATCCTATGTCAACTTATTTGTGAATGTTGACTTTGTAAGATCTGTTGCAACTCATTCATCATTTGAGTCTTTTAGGTAACACTAGATCTAAAAGATTCTTATCACATTCCCATTGCCTTAGACTTCAGAAGTTTTCTATGTTTTTTGTGTCTGGGTTATATAATTAATTCTCTACATTGCCATGTGGATTACCCACTGCACCAGGGGTGTTTAAAAAATGTCTAGCTCCCATGATAGCCCATTGCGGAAAACATAGCACACACATCATTTGTTACTGAGATGATTTGCATGTCATTGCAAAATCTTTTACCAACTGTCAGGATTACATGGGTAAGAAATCTCAATATAGACCTAGGATTCCAGATAAATATTCAGAAATTCTCTCATTCCTTCTCACAGGATTGTGTTTCTAGGATGCCCTCTGGACTCTTCCATGCTAAAGGGTCTATATTAGAACATCGAATGTTCTAAATATTGCATGCTCTAAAGAGCGAAAATGCAGGACCTCAAAATCGTTATTGTGGGGGGCTCAACCCCCCCCCCCGCTAAATATATATTCCAACTCCGAGATTGCACTGCAGTGAGGAAAGGGCAAATATTCTGATCTTCACTGTACTGCGATCTCAAAAAAAGCACTTTGAGGTCCTGCATTTTCACTCTTTAGAGCTTTCAGTATTTAAAATATTTGATGTTTTAATATAGACCCTGCAAAAGGCATTTCTAACGCCAGTAAAAATGAAGTTATATCCGAAACTCTACCTGAATTTCTCCAATAAATCTCTGACTTCATTGAAAGAGTATCTCAGGATTTTAGAATTCATGGCTTCTATGATTCTTATAATTCCTCTTCCCAGGTTGCATATGAGAAAAATTCAGTGCTTTAAAAACTGTTGGACCCAACTTTCTGTCCACTGCATTTCTCAATACCAGTACTAGGATCTGTCAGGAAAGAACTTCTTTAGAGGATTTAAAATATTTATCTGAATCCCAGAGTCTCCCTTTCTCTGTCACATCCCCTGATCAAACTGTGACAACAGATGCATTGGGTTTTGCATGGGGAGCTGTTTCAATGTGTGTAAAATTGCAGGGTCTTTGGAACAAATGAGACAGGCCAAAGCATAGAAGTGTGAATGAAATGTTAGCTGTAATCCATGCTATAGAATCTGTTCTCTACATGTAGTGCCCAGGGCCATTCCAGGTGATTATAAACAACACCACAGTGATGTGGTACATAAACAAGGGGGGGGTGGTAGGATGTGTTTTCCTCTGTGCAGGCTGGTTATAGCAGCATGGGTGGTCACTCTGAAGTATTGCTTAACCCTCTAAGCTCCTTACACTCCATCAGAGGAAAATGTTGTGGCAGGGAAGCTGATAATGACCAGGACAGACCCTCACGGATGGACATTAAATAGGAAGCGGTTCCAGGAATTGATCTTCTTGTAGGGAAGACCTCAAGTAGATCTGTTCACGTCTTTTCAAAGCAAGCAGCTCAACAAATTCTGCTCCAGGACACCTGGCAGATAGACCTGGAAAACAGATGCTTTTTCATTCCTGAGGATGGGAATGTTATTTTATGCATTTCCACCCTTTCTACTGATTTTCAGGGTCATTCTAAAGAGACAGAAGGACTCGCTGGAGGTTATTGTGGTGAATCCCTTCTGATGCAAGCAACAGTGGTTCTCTCTTCTTATGGAATTGGCCAGGGAGACAACTACCATAAGTTTCCCCACAGATTGGATCTACTCACATAAGACAGGGGGAGTTTGATAACTCCAAGTCTGAAACAACTGCAACTGACTTCCTACATGATTCTCTATTTTGACCAAGTAGGCACTTTGTTTCTAAGGATGTGCAGCCAGCATTAAAGCAGGATATAAACTCTGCTACTAGACAATCCTATATTACTTAATGAAAAAGATTTTCTATTTGGTGCGGCTTTCATAGCAAGGGCCCATTCAGGGATTCTGTTACACTGCATCTTGTATACTGGTGTCATTTACCATTTTCTGGCCTTACTGTTTGATCAAATTTATTCTATGGGTCATTTTAGCATGTCTGCCCATAGATCCTCCCCTTTCTTCTCAGGCTTTGGTCTGGCTGTTTTTGAATTTTTTTTTTTTTTAATGCAAAAAAAAAGACCACTTAGGAAACAAATGACATCTGCTCATACAAGACAGTGGGAGTTTGATACATCCCACTCTGAAACAACTACAACTGACCTCCTGCACAATTCCATATTTTTACCACTACTTTATTGTGGAAAAGTTGACTCTCTTTTGAACCAACTCATCAAGCTGATTTATGGTTCATTACTTGGCAGACTGTCTTGCTCATTGCTCTGACATTTGCAAGATGAGCATCTGGATTTCAACATCTCATGGTGAGTAAAACTTAATTGTTTTTTCCTTAGAGGTAAGGTTTCTTTAATAACAAATCCCTCGTTTATGCCAAAAGTAGCTTCAGAACTTACTTTGAATAAAGTCATCAGTCTTCCTGTCTACTTGTATTCTTTCCTAAACCAAAAAAAAGAGAGAGAGAAAAGATTCTTCATACTCTGGACATGCGCAGTCACCTCAGGTATTGTCTTGACAGAACTAAGTCCTTTAGGAAAGCTGATAAGATGTGTATTTCCTGTGATAGGACAAGATAGGACAACACATGTCAAAACAATTTTCATATTCTTGTCCTTTGCTAGTGAGTTATGTTATTCCCACCATAATAAAACACTGCCAGGCAAGGTTAAGGCATATTGTACTAGAGCTTTGTCTTCAATGAAATATTGTAAAAGGGTGTACTTCAGCAGTGTTCTGGAGACAGCTGCTTGGTCCTCTGTACATACTTTTACAAAACACTACAACTGGATTCCTTTCCATGATCCAGAACAAGCTTTGCTAGAACCATTCTCCAGGGACTCCTGGATTCTAATCCTTAATACTCCCAAACTGTGTAATCTTTGGTAATCTACCCATATAGATAAGGCTACTTGGACACTGATTTATGATGAACATAGTTCAGTTGTGCAATTAAAACACTGCTGCACTAGCCACACCTTTCCTCCACTCTTTCCTTCTGTACATATTTTTTTTTTACTATCATAAAGTTATGTTCTAACTTTTATGTGTTTTTCCATACGGTAACCTCCCTCATTTAGTTGACAAGAAAGTCGTATGTTATTCTGGTGCCCAGGCTACCGTTTTCTCCACACAAGAACTTGACTTGACAATAGCTTGGGTGTATGCATGGGCAGAGCAAAATGCTTTGGAAGACTGCCCGGCTGTTATATCCTTAGCAGGATATAAGCCAGTCAGTGAAAGTTACTGCAGCAATGATTTAATCAAGCATCTGCAGTTATGGTAAGTGCAATTTACACAACTGAACTTTTCCTTTAAAATCAAATTAGTGCACTCCACAAATTCTTCCCTAGTATCTGTCATTTATGCTGCATATTTCATTTTATTTTGCCCTATCAAATATCCAAGTTTTGCAAGAATTTGTTTCACCACAATCACCACCCTCTAGTTGTATATTTACAGCATAAAATTTAATGGAATACTGTGGTTAGATCACAGGCAAAATGTCTGTAATACACAGCGGTTGCATCTACAGTAATCGCTTCTGAAGAAAACTTAATTTGGCTTCTGTATAGAAGTTGAAAGGTGCGATGCTCAACTACTCCCAAGTAAGAAAAGACAATAAAAATAAAGCAAAATGGCCCAAGTACAAAAACTGCTTCTATTCCATATGCATTGTTGGTGTGTCTCATAATACCTTGCACCTGTGGAGGGGGTTATGACCGGTGTTGTGAAGTCTCTCACTGCATCTCCCAGGAAAGGGTGAACATAAGTAAATTAATAAATAATTCCAATGCTGTGTATAGCACAGAAGCACTTTTTGTCCATGGGCCATTTTGTTTTATTTTTCTTGTCTTTTCTTACTTAGAAGTAGTTCACCATAGCACCCTTTGGCTTCTGTACAGAATCCAAATTCGGCTTTCCCATTGCATACTCTGCCACTGTGGAGTTATGAGTTATGTTAGTGTTCCACATGACCTATTGATTTGCCTGACTTTGCATCTACTGCAGGGATGAGGGTGGTAAGGCCATTCCAGTGAATAAATGGGGCGTAGAGCTGTTATCCATACCTCTAAACTTTTACTTCCAGAGCTATGGGCAAAGCAAAAAATAATTAGGGAAAACTCCAAGTTAGGGACAATTTTAAATGTTGGTGCTGTTAACTTAGGATCTGCTGCTTTGTCTTACTCGCATGTGCTAACTCCAACCCTACCCCTGTCCCCAACCAAAACCCTACATAGAAGGTTGCTAAACACCCTTTCCATAACAGTACTACTTTTCAGAAAAGGTAAGTCTGATTATATGCACATATATATATGTGAGTGTGTGTGTGTGTGTGTGTGTGTGTGTGTGTGTGTGTGTGTGTGTGTGTGTGTGTGTGTGTTCATTACCCATGCTTGATTGAAAAACCTTACCTCTGCTTTGTTACATATAATGCTTTAAACCATTTAATATATTTTGATGATTCTATTTCTCTGTTTGTAATATAGAGATGTGTCCTCAGTAGAATTGTTAATGAAATATCATCAAGGAATTATGGCTGAGATTGATGCCAGGAATATGACCTTCACCACTTGTATTGACCTGGGAAGAACAATGCTAGCTCGACAACACTATGCTTCAGAAGAGGTAGGTGCTTTAAATGGAGTGAGTCTGAGACCCATGTGCTTATGTATTTTCTTGCTTATAGAACTTCTTAAATATATTTGCTTCTGTTAGTGAATGGATGGATTATCAGTAAATCTTGTAATATATCTGTCATATTACGTTCTCATCTTAGTGTGACTTATGCAATCAGCATGTCTTTTGTTGATTGGTCTGTGAACTTCAGAAAGGCAGCCATAGCAATGAATCTAAATTTACAGTAATGTTGGACTGTTTTATATCATAACAAACCATCAGAGGTGAGCTGTCTGATTCAAGTGCTGTTGGTCCATTCAAAGATTAATTAGAGTGTCATTTGGTTGAATTTGGCACATCAAACATTGTATGGTTCAGGAGTTCCACTGCCAGCAGTAAGAAACTGAGGAGGCACAGTACTCCACACTTCTAAGGAAGTCTGGGAGCATACTGTCCAAAAAAAATGAAAAGTGAAATGAATTCTAGTAATTTTTAGAAAACCACAATTGCTGTGCTGGCAAAGGTATATTTAGATAGTTTTCTTGCTCTTTCAAAGAACTGAGATTTATTTGTTTTTTAATTTTTATCATTATACTTGGACATTTCCTTTGTGCAGTTTTCATTACAGTACTAACTTCAAAATATGAAAATTACTCTAGAAAATCTGTAACAAATGAAGTATAACAAAGGAGATGGTGGGGCGATAGCAACCATGCCTGTTTGGCAAATTATAAAGTGGAGGTACACAATTATTGAGATCATTGCATATGAGAGGGTCCTAGCAAGCAACAGCTGTATGGGTTACATCAGTCCTAACTTAACCACCATATTTGTAAATATTGTACATATGCATGTACAAGTGTTCTGTACATCTAGCTGTATACGGTTCAGATGTTAGTGTAATTCATGTCAGCATTGTAATTGCACAATTATTATATGAATGAGCTTCCAGCATTATAAATTCAAAGTAGAGAAATTGCATCAATTTAAGTTTCACCATATAATAATCCCATGTGATAAACTTAAAGTGGAGAATAGCAGAATTCTTGCATTTCAGTTTGTGCCTAGTTTGATGTGAATTTAGAGGTCAGTGTTACCTTATTCTACCTAAAGAATGCCATTGTGATTTCTTTTGTTATCCATCACATCAGTGCCTTTGTATTGGATGGAACCTCTTCAGACCTTACTAGTGAATCAAAAGGAGGGCTGTTTTGAATTAAAAAGTGTTTATCCATAACTTGCCATTAGGTAGGAATAAAAGCATAGTTTGACTAGGGAACTAGAATAACCATAAATTAAAAAATCTGGTAAACCTAATAAAAATGACTATCTTTAATTGTATCATAAAAGCTCTGTTAGTGATACTATCCAGTGAGATGTTCTTCGTGTTTTACTGTTGCAGTCATCACACTTGGGTTATCTGCCTGCAGGTAGCCCACAGTCGGTCAGAATACCAGAGACGCAGTATTTCTCCATCTGTTGCTGTCGCTTCAGGACTGACGTCAGTTCGTCAGGGGTATAAACACTGGCAGCCAACGCCATTACATCAGTCTTTTTTGCCGAGGAGCCCGAAGCAGAAGCAGTTCGCACGAGTGCTGGTTAGCCACTACCTGAGTTTTCCTTTCTGAATTGAATCTTCCTGAAGTCTTCTAAAGCTAAGTACCCCATTGGGTATCCTTTTTTCATGCTCTAACTGATGTCAGAAAAAGTTAACAATTGTCTCGCCTGTGGAAAGCAAATACTACACCGAGATTTCCATTCTTACTGCATCACCTGTTTAGGCCCAGACCACGACGTACCTCGCTGTCAGTTTTGTGTTTTGTTCAATGTCCGAAGTATTCCTCGTCGGGCCCTTATTGTCACTAAATACTTTCAGTCTCGATTTCCGTATTCCGAAATGGCTTTGGTAAGCCATCCGTCTACCGATCTTCTGAAAAAAACATAAGGATAAAGACAGAGACAGACTGCAGAAGTCCAAAACTGCCGATGATGCTTCCATTAAGCTAGTCACCAGTTCGCCGGTACTCATTGAGGTGCTTTCTGATGCCTGCTTCAATGGATTTGCAGGCCACTACCGAGACCCGTTTGGAGTCCGGTATGCTGCGAGACTCTTCTTTGACTACAGAACCTGCAGATGTCTCTACCTTGGATGGATCCGGAGCTTCTGTGCAGGCACTGGCTTCCGAGGAAGTTCTTCGCATTACCAATATTCGGCACAAACCGACGACTTCTTTTGCGTCTTCAGTTCTGTCTAAAACTACCGAGTTTCTAAGGCCAAGATTACGAGCTACACCTAAAAAAACGACAACCCAAACTCAAACACCTGCTTCCTTGCACAATCTCAAATGCTTAAAATGACAGAAGACCTGATCATGCTGATTAGGGGAAGCCAGCCTTCCCCTGATAAGAGAAAAAGAGACGTGTCTCCAGCAGGTTTAACTGACTAAGAGTCCGACGACTCTGAGATTTCTGAATATGAAGACATGCCTTTATCTGCTTATGAGGATTCAGCTGCAGAGTAATCTATTCCTTCCGCTTCCCCTCCAGAGGATTTTTCTTTTGGTGAAACCCTACATACTTTGAGAGCCTTTCCAGTGGGAATGCCAGGATTATCCTCAGTCCAAAAAGAGACTCAGGGAATTTTTAGATTTGCCACAGCATAGACTCTTAGCTATCCCTCCTGTTTTGGATGTTGTGGATGATGTCTTTATGGAATCCAGTCTAACTCCTGATACTTTACCCCCTGCTCCAAGGAAACCAGACAGGTACTACAGAGTCCCTGACTCTTACAAATTTATTTTCAAAAATCCTACTGCTGACCCAGAGGTCATCTCTCAAGGGCCTAAAGGCATAAAAGCAACTACAGCTAAGAATCCCACCCCTTCAGACAAGGATTCCCGAGCTTTAGACAGGTGGGGTAAAAAAGTATACACCTCTGCAATTTTCACCATTAGGGCATTGAATTGCCAGTTCCACATGCTGAAATACCAGCAACATATTATGGAACTTATTAAGCAAAAATTATCTACCTTTCCTGACTGTGCAGAAAATAAAGAATTACAGGAGCGTATGCATTCTACAAGCCAAGTCAGCAAGCATACCTTGCAATGTGGGTTTGATGCCCTAGAAGCATCTTGCATGGCAGCAGTCACAGGTTCTGTACTTAGAAGGCATGCTTGGCTTAAGGAGCAGACCTTGCCAGACCATGTCAAATCAAAATTACTGGACGCTGCTTTGAACAAGGACAATCTGTTTGGCACCAAAGCAGAAGAGGTTCTAAAAAAGATGGAATAAAAGGCTAAGTCTATGCAGACAGTCAAAGATTTTTTTGCAAGTGTAGCCTCCAAGATTCAGTAGGCATTGCCCCTCGAAACATTTGTCCTTTCCAGCCCCCTCAAGGCCATCTCAAAATAGACCCAGCGGAAACAGATCCCCCCAGATTACTGTCTCAGGGTATGCAGAGCTCTAAACAATGGAGTACCTCCACTTCTAAAACAGGGAGTTCTAAGCCACCCCCTTATGGAAAGAATTCACAATGACTTCTCAGCTCCACTCCTCACCTCTGCCCAATTGCTCTTGGCCCTAGGAGGAAATCTGGCCCACCATGCAAAAAACTGGACCTCCATCACCAAAGACCGATTGGTCCTCAACATAGTATCCCAGGGGTACAAATTTTATTTCCACACACTGCCAACCCCAAAAGGATTCCCAGACCTTCCTCAAAACCAGTGGGCAGAGGCACAAAACCAAGTTCAAGCCCTCCTCTCCATAAATGGCATTTCAACCTGTTCCTGCAAAACAGATAGATCAAGGGTTTTATTCCAGACTTTTCCTGGTAACCAGAAAAGAGGGCACCAGGTGCCCAATCTTAGATCTTTCCATTCTAAACACCTTCCAAAATTCAAAATGCTCACCCTTCAGCAGCTTCTCCCTTTGCTGTCCAATGATGCCTGGTTAGCCACCATAGACCTAAAGGAAGCCTATCTGCACATCCCTATCAGGGACTTATGTAGGAAATGTCTACATTTCAGGGCAGGATCTATGCATTATCAGTTCTCTGCACTTCTTGTTGGCTTAACCACTGCTCCCAGAGTCTTCACAAAATGCCTGGCTCCAGCCATTGCCTATTGCAGCCAGAGAAAGATTCAAATATACCCTTACTTGGACGATTGCCTGATTCAGGCAGAGAGTCAGGAAAAGCTGTTGCAGCACCTGACATTTGTAAAGGACCTTCTAACCTCCTTGGGGTACACTGTGAACGAAAAGAAGTCAAAACTAGACCCCAGTCAACAGATTGTATTCCTGGGAGCAAGCTTGGACACAGCATCCCAGATGGCATTCCTTTCTCCAGGAAAAACAAGCCTGTCTGACAGGCTACTTCACTCAAATGGCCACCAGAACCCAGCTATCCACAAAAAAATCCTGCAGACTCTAGGGTTCATGGCCTCTTACAGTCTACTAATTCCATATGCCAGACTGCATATGAGGAAACTTCAGTGGTACTTAAAAAGTCTTTGGTGCCAACATTCTCAGGACCTGGAAGCCATCATACCTATCATACCTTGTCTAAGGACAGAGTTTCTTTGCTGGGCAGCAGCATGCAACCACAACAAGGGGCTTCCCTTTACACAACCCCACGCTGCCCAGACCCTAACCACAGACGCATCAGACTATGCCTGGGGGGGTGCACATCTGTCCGACAAGTGCATTCAAGGCCACTGGAGCCCAAGCCAAATTCATCTGCACATCAACCAAAAAGAGATGCTAGCTGTTCAGCATGCTCTGACAACTTTCATATCCCTACTGTCACCAGGACCCCTACTAATAAAAAACAACTCCACAGTGATGTGGTACATCAACAAGCAGGGGGGAACCCACTCTTACCCACTCTGCAGGCTAGCCATGACCCTCTGGAACATGACCTTGGCCATGCATATTCATCTGCAAGCTCAATTCCTGCCAAGCAAACAAAACTCTCTGGCAGACAACTTAAGCAGAAATCTCCTAGACCCACACAAGTGGCAATTAGACCTCAACACCTTCAGCCTTCTAACCCAGAAATGGGGGACCCCGAAGGTGGACCTATTTGCCTCCCCCCTACAATCACCAGCTCAGCAAATTCTGCACCAGAACACCTCACAGCAGGGCCTGGAAAGTGGATGCCCTATCCTTCCAGTGGATAAACCTCTCAATCTATGCATTTCCCCCTCTGCCTCTTCTTACAAGAGTATTACTCAAAATAAGACAGGAAAGGCCAAGGGCAATCCTGATTGCCCCAGACTGGCCACACAAGCACTGGTACCCACTACTGCTCAATCTGTCACCAGTGCCACCATGGCATCTACACCAGACCCCAACCCTCCTCAGTCAGCAGGAGGGACATATCATGCATCCGCAACTGCAAACCCTGAACCTTGCAGCCTGGCTTATTCCTTGAATTCTCCTCCAGTGGCCAGCCTAAGCAAGTAGGTGCTGGACGACATTCTTGAAGCCAGAAGACCCAGTACAGGGAAATCCTATGCTTATAAGTGGAAAAGGTATTGTTCCTGGATTCACTGTAAAGGAGCAGACACAGCCCTGTCCTCCTTACCTTTCATCCTGGATTACCTAGCAGATCTACTCCACAGAGGCCTATCCTTCTCTTCCATTAAGATCCATACCTTTGCCATCTCTGCTCATTACAGCACTGATCCACCTCTCTTCTCTCACCCTCTCATCAAACAGTTCCTGAGAGGGGCCAACAACTTAAGGCCACCAAGGAGAGCCCCCGCCCTTGTTTGGGACCTTAACTTTGTGCTGGAAAAGCTCACACTACCCCCCCCTCCTTTGAGCCTGCAGCGTCAGCAGAGTTAAAAATCCTCTCTTGGAAAACAGCCTTGCTTCTGGCCATCACTTCACCTAGAAGGGTGCTGACAGAGTCTCCCTCAGGACCAACCTTACTTTTATGCCTAAAGTGGTGTCCAGTGTGGCTCTCAACCAATCTATTCATTTGCCAACCTTTTTCCCCAACCCTCAAAATAAAGGGGAAAGGATCCTGCACTCTGTAGATGTGCACAGACAGCTCAGATTCTACCTTGATAGGACTAAGCCTTTCAGGAAATCTGACCATTTACTAGTCAGCTTTGCACCAGGGGCAGAGGGCAAGGCCATATCAGAATAAACCATCTCCAAAAGGATAACACTCTGTATCCATTTCTGTCACAAACACCATGGGAAGCCACCTCCTCTGGGGGTCAGAACACATTCCACTAGGGCAACTTCAACCTCTACAGCATTCCTCAGGGAAGTCCCTATCAGGGACATTCTGGAAGCTGCTATCTGGAGTTCTGTTCACACCTTCACCAAGCATTACCACCTGCCTATCTTTTCCAAATCCAGGGTGAGTTTTGCAACAGCAGTCCTGCAGGACATACTAGCCAACCCCAACTCTTCTTGACTGCCTCCACCCATTCTTCAGCTTTGGGAATCAATCCAAGTGTGATGACTGCAACAGTGAAACATGAAGAACATAGTACAGTTGTGTACAATTACCATAAATGTAAATGTTCGAGTGTATTCACTGTTGCAGTCCTGGTCTCCTACTCTTATCTCTGTTACTCACCCGTTACAAGGCTGTTGGTATTTACTTTTTACTGGTGGTGGTTTTTTTCCACCATAACTTACCTCCCTATTTGGGGGGCTTCTGACATTTGGGGCAAGAAAAACTGATGTAATGGCGTTGGCTGCCTGTTTTTATACCCCTGACGACCTGACATCAGTCCTGAAGCGACAGCAACTGACGTAGAAATACTAAGTCTCTGGTATTCGGGCCAACTGAGGGCTACCTGCAGGCAGATAACCCAAGTGTGATGACTGCAACAGTGAATACACTCGAACATCTACATTTATGGTAAGTGTACACAACTGTACTTTCTCATAAAGGCACAGCTACTAGGACTTTGCAAAATTTTCTTTGAATGCAGAAGTGACATTACTGAACGGCCAAACCACATCTCAGCAACAGAATTTATGCTTCTGAAAACAGCATCTTTGTTGCAAACTAGCTCTGGGTCAGAAGTAGTAGGATAGTGGATGGTTGATGGTCCTTAACAAGAAGATAACTTAACTGGGGTCTTAGCTGTATTACCAAGTTCTAAAAAGCAAACCGAGAGTGCTTTTTCTGATCTGAGCTGCATCCACTGTGTTGGGATGCACAGCAGTCTACATTGGTATCCAATTATTGTGTACAACAGAGGATGGAGGCACATACACACTCTTGATTTCCTATCTTGTAGTACTCTTGTCTGCTGTCATGGCAATGTATGATTCATACACATTTCTGCACCTGATGCCATAACTAAAGAGCTGACTGTGTTAATATGCTATGCTAATGAAAGGATTAAGTGATGCTGTAATTCCCATTTGTAGGAACTCATGCCTGTCACTGTGAGAAGATGTAATAATGTGTCAGTGCTGCTTTGGTGCTGTGACCACTTCACTGTCCTCTGGAGGATCATTGACAACAGCATGCTTTTTAAATTTCTGAGATTTCATTAATGTTTTGCTGCTGATTTATGATGCCCAAGTATGTCTTGTTGAATACCACATCAGTTCTTACCAGCCATCATTTGAAAGTTTGGTATGGTTAATCTACATTTACATACCCTTCCTTTAGGGTAAATTCCATATACAGAACTCCATAGTTCATGAGTTTGTGAATCACAAAAGATTGTGTGCAGCTTAATTTTCATACCTGCTCTATACCTGAAGTCTTCCAGGTATGCAGTTGTGTATGAACATTTGTTATGTTGTATTGCACTTATTATGAATTGTGGCAGGATGTCTTAGGTGTACCACTCACTGTCACTAGTGCTCTGCATTGATAAAAGCAGTAAGATGCTAACAGCATTTGTATCGGCAATCGAGTGGATGTTCTAATAGACTACAGTGATGCTCTATAATCTGGTTTCAACAACACATGTCCTAATCAAGACCTTCAGAAGCTGCCCTGGGTCAAGACCTTTACAAACTTCTCTGGTTAAGACCTTCAGAAAATAACAGCTATGCATGGCATGTCCATTTCTTCCACTCATTTTCCTTTTAATTGGCCAAGAGTACAGCTGAACTTGGAAAAAACTTTTCTTGCCTATTACACCGAGTTTCACAAGAAGGAGTATATTCAATATTTTATGGAAAAGTAAGCCAAATTCCAGACTACTTCCTGCAAAGCAACCAGACATTTCTGACTTTTCACAAGTTTTCTGATCTGCTTTTTCCCCTTAAACATAACTGCACACTTTGCAAGGAAAATATATCATATGTAAAGAATTAAAAATTAAGTACATGCACTATAATTATTGTAATGTAGGCAATCTCATAAAATAATCTGTGTATCACTTTGGATATTATTTCTTTGCTAGATTTTGGATAATCATTTAAACCACCTGTCACATATAGCAAAGGCTGACAACCTATTTTGAGCACAGAAATAAAAATTGATGACTTCTACTCATGTGGGATGTTCAAGTGCTATAGATGCAAACTCCTGGAATGATAATTGTGTAAGTGAATATGCACATGTATTTTAAATAGACAGAATATATAATTCATTACAGCCAGTAAATAAGATTTGCAAGACACTCTGTAAAAAGAGGAAATAAAAAGTAAGCCTTATCAAGACACTCCCCATTTTGGACCCCAGTGGATTACCAAGACAAGTGTGCCTTTAGCCTTTAGCTTTAGAAGAGTGTCTTTAGCACTGGTGTGAGGGACTTGCCAACCCCCTACATATATAGCCAAACATTCTTACAGCTCAAGACACTTTAGCCTGTCTTAAGTGGTGTAAATCTCATTATTTATGATAAACCCATTTGAAAGGTTCTTCTGTATGTTGCCTGGGCATCTGCTGCACCTGTAGACTTTCTGTAAACACACCAGTAATCTTGTAGTCAAGCAATTACTGTGTGAAAAAAAAACTATAACTTCAGCTTGGGCTCAGTGGGGAAAATTCAGGCATTTCTCTCTCTGAAGTAAGTATGCAGAGGACAGATACATTCAAGGCTTAAATTATAAACCAGTGGCCATTTGAACACAGCTTAAAAATATTAGTACATCAATTGTTTATACGTTGCTAACTGGCATCCTGGCATCCCAGCCCAGAAATGATGGATGAGAGCTTCAGAGGTATTAACTCTCCAGTCTTGACACCACAACACAAAGCAAAGCTGATAAGCCTGGAAGTGAAGAAGAGATCAGCTCCAAGGAAAAAGCCCTGGGCCTAGATGGAGTAACTACTGCTCAATATAATGCATACCTCTTAACTGCCCATGATTTTGTATAACATCCCTGATTTTGCATCATATTTTTGCCTTGTCTATTGTAAATTTTTTGATTTTCTGGACAATCAGTGAGGACTGCAGTCAGTTAATAATGCCAGGTGTTACAGTTTCGTACTTGTCAGTCTTCATACTTTTTAATAAAACTCAGAAATGTAGTTGGCTCAACCTTTGCCCTGTGCTGGTACTGTGATGTAGCAACCCTCCCCATCAGTTCTTCAAGTGAAGAGCAAAACAAATAATTTTACTGTATTAAACCAATTATTACAGATCTAAAAGCAAAAAAAAAAATGTTCAGATGCATAACAACCTCTTTTCTCCTGCTCACCCATTCAGGTCCTGTTTCTGTGACCTGCTCCCTTCCCTCCTGTGATACAGTCAAACCTGAGTACTGTAGCACTCCATGTGGGGTCTAAACTGCACCAACAGCTGCTACAGTTTATACCCTGCCTGTACTGAGCACTACAACTCTCGGGATTTAGTTAAAAAAAAAAAAAAAAAACTCCTCGGAAACTGTAGCAAATTGCTTGTTACAAATGTAGCAAACAGTTACAAGAATTTATACCCTGTCTGCAGAGAGCAATATGGCACTCATGTTTTAGTTGAAAAAAAATCCTTATACAGTTTATACCCTGCCTGCACTGAGCGCTACAGCAGTCAGGTTTTAGTAAAAAAAAATATCTTGCTTTCTTTCTTTTAAACTGTAGCAAACTGCGAGCTACAATATAGCATGCAGTTGCTACAGTGTAAACCTCACACAGAATGCTACAGCGCTCGGGTATGACCACAAATGCAATACCGGCTTTTAAAAGCCAGTATTGTATTAAAGAAAAATCGAGACCAGCTGACAGCACACCCAACACTTTGCACCTGGGGCAGTTGCACCTCTCACCCCACCCTAGCTCTGCTGCTGATAAAAGTGCTGTTCTGTTCACCTGAGTTAATCAGAGTAATGTTTACAAATGATTCCTGAATGTGGCCCTTTGTCCTCTCCTCCCCTTTATTTTTGACGTTGTTCTGAAACTTTTTCAGCAAAGAAGTTGAGAATTATGCTGTCCTGGAGATTAACGGTTTTCACTAATGCTTGGATTATGTCATGATTTTTTACACACAGTTGCTTATCAGTTATTTCTATCTTTCCAGAATTCATTAAGCCTCTGAGTAGCTGTCGGTCAGAATTGCACGACTCAGTACTACAAGTCCCAACATTTCACAACTTTAACATGCAATTCTAACAAAAAAAACACCTTTAAAGCATTTTCATGGAGGCTTTGCTCATCGTGTATCCTGCTAACATGAAAGGCCTGCAGCCCCACATCCCTGCTGCTTACATATGCTTACATATACTTACTTCAAAACTGCAGTACATTGGATTAGGTAAAATGTCACAAAGTATTGCAGCCTCATACATGGTATATTTTCACTTAGATTCACATTTGCAGTTCCTTTTACCAAAAACTGTAATTATCCATAGAGTATCAACTGGCATTAACCTCAGAACAAGCCAGTTAACTCAAGGCCAAGTGACATCTGCCGCCACTAAAGTTTATGCTGTTTTTCGAAAGTTGACAAACTGTATAATCCCTGTTTTACTCACAAGGATCAAGTAGCACTTGTTGGGCACACTTACCATGCAAGAACCCTAATATGGCACCCCCTAATTAAGTTTAGATACAAATTCCCCATATTTAGCAATAGCTATAGATTTTCAAAACATATTTAATACAATAATTCCTTTTGGAGAATAAAGAGGCATAACATGCTAAAATCATATACTGTATAGTTTTTAAACCATAGACATTAATGCTTCTGCCTCTGTTTGTATTCATGACATAGAGTCACATATTTTTTCATTAGAAAATGGAGCCAGACATTGGTGCCTTGTCTTTCCTTTACTGTTTCTTAATTATAGAGGCATTGGCTTGTAAACTTAGAATTTCAGTGACAGTAAATGTGTGCAAGTGTTAAAATAGGGATGCCAAGATCATGCCTTCTTTATCTGACTGTCTTGTCCTCACACTTAGGTTCATAGGTGTGTACAAGGATAATGGCCCTGGAACCTTTGCAAGCCTAGCCCATAGGATTACCCAGGCATCATGCCTCCCGACATTAGTTCCCAGTGCCTCTGTCAAGTAGAGCCACTGGAATGATCCCCGGGGTGAATTTTCCATTTCCCATCCACTTATCAAGATTTCTCTTGCAGAGGGCCAGTGAGGTGCCCTGTTTGACACGTATGGAAGTCTATTCCATAGCATGGGCAGTCTGTGGGTTATGAATCTGTCCCTCCAGCACATTCTGTTGATTGTGATAATGAGGTTGAGGTCTCTGGAACGTGTGGTGTGGAGGGATTGGAATTTCTTTAGATGTATCATTTCTAACAGAGCTGGGTTAGACATGGCTTTGAATGTCAAGCAGAGATCGCCTCTAAGTAGGCGATATGAGACAGAGAATAGTTGGAGTTTTTTTGAGTCTGTCCATATAGGACAAGTGTTTAAGGCCTAGAGTCCTCTTTCTGAGGTACTTTTGTGGCCTCTCCAGTTGTTGCAGGTGTCTAGTGAGGTACATGCGAAATGGGGCACTGTACTCGATGACTGGCCTAATGAGGGAAGAGAAGAGTAGAGGGAGACAATGATCTCTTTCTTCCTGGATGCAAAACCTTTAGTAATGAGATGTGCCACATAGAAGGACTTTCTGACCACAGTGGCAATGTGGTGGTCGAAAGAGAGGTTGCTGTCAACCTGTGTTCCCAGATCTCTTATAACGCTTTGTGTTCAGTGGACTACCATTGATGTGGTAATTCATGGGAACTGGGTTTTTCCCAAAGGGGATGACGACACATTTTTTGGCATTGAGCTTAAGGCCATGGTTCTGACACCAGTCAGTCTCAGTGAGGCCTTTCTGTAGGATGTCAACATCACTTGGGGAGTTAATAATAGCTCCCAACTTGCAATCGTCTGAGAACTTTGTCAGCCAGAGTCCCTTCGTGTTGGCCTGGACTTCAGAGAAGTAGATATCAAACAGGAGAGGACCCAGGACTGAACCCTGTAGAACTCCACTTGTGACTGGTTGGCAGTCTGACTTGTCAGTCCCAGCTGTAACTAAAATTATTGAGGAGTCTGCTTATGTCTCTTGGCTGCAGATATGGAAGACCTAATAAGACGAAAGTCAATGCTAGGCATGGTAAAATGTTGTTTGTTTTTTTTAACTCACAAAGGCTCCCAATCACAGCTTCTTTGTCTTTTAACGGAGTCTTTTTCAAATCTGAACTTTAAAAAATAAACTTGGGAAAGCAATGAATTATTTTGGAATTGTTAATTTGATGTCTTTTCAGAGTTAATTTCCAAAATGCCCAGTGAACTACTATATGTATAACAAAAGGCAGGTGTTATTCTGTAAGTGGATAAGGTTTGTTGATGCATATTTTTGGCATAGACCTTTTACCCTGATAACCTTGTAACTTTTAGGAGAACCATACCAACCAGATGACAAGCCTTTGATGTTTTAAAATTTTGGTTCTGTAGGTAAGGAGTAGGACTACTACTTATATCTTCATTTTCCTGACCTTTTTTACTCTGGTTAGGGAAACATTTTTTTCTGCACTGTGGAGTATTAGATAATAGTTTACTGGGTCAAAGAAACTTATTCACTGGTACAGAGAGTCCCTCAACCTACCAGCCTAGATTTCATTATTAATAAAGGATGAAAGCACATTAATCTAGGACATATCTAGCTTTGCAGGTATAAAGTGAGAGATTTCTAGCCTTCCTGATATAACATCTTTCATACAAGCGTCTTGGGGGAAGGGGACTATGCTTTCTGAGTTCCTCCATCATTGGACTCTTATTATTGGGCTTTAATTGTGTCTAGCACACCTTCTGTTATTCAGGAATTAAAAGACAAAGAAAATACTAAGTAATTTTTACAGTTATTTTGTATTTTTTTTTTGTTTACTTTCTTCTTGCTCAAGCAAATATAAGGTGCTTCCTATTGCATGAGATATTTCAGTCTTCTGTTTTTGGGAAATGTCAAGTTTATTCCAGAAGGAGGATTGCATTTCAAGAGGTAGATGTATACATAGTGCCTTTACCATGAAAAGGACAGTTCTTAAAAAAAAAAAAAACACACACACACGCAAGAATAGCACTAAATCTCTTTCTTGGAGTTATCCCTTGCCCACTTCCCTTACAACATGTATTTTTTTTCAGGACAGCACGAGAAATTTTTTTTCTCAAATCAGTGCTTAAAGAAAACTTTGTATTTTTCCATGCAACTTGCCATCAGCACATCCCAGTGCTCGTGTCATTTGTTAGACTCTCCCCCCGACTCACTCTGAAGAGTTTGGGCCAGTGAGAAGCTTAGGGCATTTTGGGACTGCACATCATTCACTGCAATGGAGGGTTTTTCTATTATGGCATAGCCTCACCCCCCCCCTTGTGTTATCTGGTTCTATATATATCCAAGGGGAGGGAGTGCAATGAGGACATGCTGGTGTATCTCCCCACCTCTGTAGCAGCTCAGCCAGTGTTTGACCCCAATCCCCTCTTTTGATAACACCACACCTTATGCCCCCAGCTTCCACTAGGGATCATATATGGGGAATGCCTTGCAACCACCCTTCTCCCCTGGGATGGACACTACAATTTCTGTTCCAGCAGTTGAGATGCCTGAGCTGCTAATCGAACTCTGGTCACTTGGGCCAGAGTCAGGGCTTTTATCTTTCTATGCCATTGTGCTGAAGTAAAAAGATTTCTATTCAGGTTACTAGACAGACTTCCTGTTAAAATAAACCTCCATGCTTCAGCCTATTCTGAGAACTTTAAAGTTTTAAACACAAAAAAGGAGCTACTGAAGCCACTAGCAGTAGTCCAAAACACGCTGGTACCAGTACCAGCGTGTTTTGGACTACTGCTAGTGGCTTCAGTAGCTCCTTTTTTGCGTTTACAGCGTTTGTCTACTTAACTTTAAAGTTTTATTAGCCAGCACAAACTCATTTTCACATGATGTTGAGCAAGGGTAGGGTTCTCTTACAAAGGCTATTTCTTCTTTCAAATTGATTGTGTTTGTTGAACATTCTTTCTTGTCTCAACCAAGAGGGAGAAAACCAGGAGACTATTTAAGCATCTCAAAGTCATATAGTTCCATCAGTTTTCCCTGGTTGGTCTGAAGGTGGATGGATGGCATTGTAAAATACTTTTCTGGCATATTCAACATCAAAATAGGTTCCTTAGGTTCCAGGTAATGAGATGAGATTTCTAGTTTTACACTTGGCAGATTTGCCTGGAATATTCACCTGATGCTGCTTCTAGCCTTAGGACAGCTAATACTGAAGTAAGTTCATGTTTAAACCAGTCTAGGTAACAATTATATTGAGCCTGAGTTCAGTCAGCATCTGATAGTCAGTATAAATCTGGAGATTCCCTGTCCATATTCCATAAGATTATGTCAAAAGAAAATCAAGTGTCATCTCTAGAATGGAAATGTTTTTAGGTTCAGCCTAAAACGCATTATAACGGAAAGTTTTTTCTGACCCACATAGAGTGGCATGGTCTCTTTCACTGAATAACATCATTTTGTGAGGTCACGTCTAAAAGTACCATGATTGTACAACATGCCAGCTTTCGTGAGAAAATGTAAACATTACCTGTGGAATCTGGAAGCTCAGAATTTAGATTCTTTGGATCAATGAACAATCTCTAATTGAAGTCCTGATAAGCGAGTTTCAGTGGTGTATGGACACAGCAGTCATAAACCTAAGAATACCATTTTAATCACCCACATTGACTGAATATTCCAGTTTAAGATATGCAGTACTTATGCAGACAGAGACACTGAGGGGCTTGGTCTCCATCTCTCAAAAAGATTCATATCTACCAAAAAGAGACAGTGCCATTTTTCTTAGGTGAGATAGTGTTGCAAGCCAGATGTTGGAGTTCCCCAGGTACCTTGGACATCTGAGCTGTAAAGCTATAATACAGTACAAGGAGGCATGCTGTCAGACCATTTGTTCAGATTAATGTTGAACATTTGGGACCTAGAGTTGTCCATGATGCCTCTGTTGCAGATATTCTACCTGCCAGGCACAATGTCTTACAGGACATTCATCTGAGTAGTTAATCTATTCTCTAGTGATTACTATAGGTAGTGCACTAGAATAGGACTCCAGCCAAGTCCTTTTTTGCATCAGTACAAAATTCTGTTTTACATAAATGTTGGGCCAGAATATAGGATTCCCCCTCAAGGGCTTCAATACACAGCCTGTTTTTATTTTTCCAGATATTTGATTTAAAAAGTCTGTTAAAAGAAAAAGAAGATGCAATTGATTCCCAGTGCTTCATTTTGATCCAAATAGCCATGTTCCTGCCTTCTCATGGAGTTTACAAGCAATTTTCTTCAACCTTCTCTTAGCAATTTTCTTTAGATCCAGCATCAAGGTTGGTATTTCTTCCTTCTATGGACGCTCTTCCATCCCTCAGTGTAGATGCTGAAATTCTGATCCCCAATAAGGAGTTATTACAGGTATCATAGTTCCTCCAAGAAGCCATTAATCCTTGTACCTAGGAAAACTTACCTGACAAAGTGGAAGACATTCTCAGTGGTGTGATAAATAAAAGTTAATACCTAGTCCAGGGATAACTCCACTAGGTCTTCAGCTGCGTCAGTCATTACTTTCCTAAGTACCTTGCTTGCTCATTGATTGAGACTTATTCATTGCCTTATGAGCTTTGCTTTACTGTGATCCTCCCATGGTCTCTAGGTCTACTGTCAAAGTACTTACTAATGGGAATGTTGCATATTAAGTCTTCTAAGTAAAGAACATTTAGTTTTGAAATGAAATCTTATTTTCACCCTAGTTTCTTTGATTAAACCTGTATTCTCTGTGCCATGACCATTTCCTTGATGGAAAATGATCTTATTAATAACAACAGCGTCATCTAGGATGATGTCAGAGCTACAAGCTCTCATATGGTCTGAACCTTCCTTGAACTTCACTAAAGTCAAAGAGGCTAAGCTGCCATATGCTCCGAGCCTTGTATGATCTTTCACAAAAACTGTCTCATTCTTCTAATCATACTTTTCTACTGAAAGTTATTCAGAACATTGCAGTGACTCAAAATATTCAACTCTCATATTTCTTCCCTGCAGAAGAAGAAATTCTTTTGAGGATGGGCTATAGAAGGCAGTTACTTTCATTGATTTCCACAGCTAGAAGTATCAGAAAAACAGGTCTTCATCTTGTTTTTCACACACCTAATAAATTGCCTGCTTCCTTGGATTAACATCGTATTCCCTGTTGAACTTCTGGGATGATGATCTTGCTCTGTTTTCTTCAGATAATCCTTTTCAATAACAAACAGAGGTCACCTACTTTTATAGTGATTACCTCCTATAACTATAGTTTTCTGTACAATTAAATGGCCTCTTTCAGATAATTATATATTTCCATTTCTATGATGTGGAATTCTAAAAGTGCTCAGAGATCTTGCTGCTTGTAAAATGTAAAAGTAGCTAAGAAAAAATTGCAGCAGTCATCCCTGTTGTCTAATTCATGTATGGCCAGTACAGAAAAAGCATTGCAGTTGACTGAATTAACAATAAAAACATTTTTTTTTTCTATTTGCAAGTTATATACCCGGTGAGGCATGCCCCATGTCTCATATATGAGAATGTACTGGCATATGTACTTTGTTGTCTGTTTTCCTAAGTCATGACACTTTAAAAATAAATAAATTAAATATGAAACAAATCATATGCTATCCAAAAGTGTGGTGTTTATTTTTTGTGTGTATGTGTTCTATATTTTAGATAAAAGAAAAACTGGCACAAGTCACTGAAAAGAGAAGTGAAATGATGACAAAATGGGAAGCGCGTTATGAATGGCTTCGCATACGTAAGTATAATATGCATGTCACTGTGCGAGATATAATGTCTAACATGCAGTCTTAATGCCTTTTGTCCATCAGCTGAGAAAGTTATCTAGGCATGCTTGTATGATTTTAACCCAACAGTCTGTAAGGATCAACGCCATATCCTATAAAGAAATCAAAAGCTATAGCTATATACAGGGATCAAAAGTTGTAGAAATAAAATTATTGGGCTTATATCAATACATCTGTTTTTGACAGCTGTAATGTTTTAATTTACAGTATAGTAATTTTACTACTAGTTCATACATGCTTGTCTGGACATTAAATGTCTGTACGTCTTTGTCATTAACTAAAGTTAGGGGAGAAAAAGATTTATTTTGGAGCAACCCACATACTAAGTTCATAAACAGTAAATTAGCTAAGTATCATATTTGTGTAAACTGTTGCACAGCAACTGCAGTTTGTTCATGACATCTTTTACTATGTGCCTGCTGAACTCAATAATGTTGGTGCAATTATGAAACTGCTGTAATTCAAGAAATTAATGTGGCAACTAAGATTGAATGCATGTAAGCTGCTTAAGTTGGATGAGTTTATTACTATGTCTAGCATATTACAATTAAAAAACTAACAAATTTTATTTATTATGATAAATTATGGTTGGTGAAGAATTAAATTTATATGTTTCTAATTAATTTGTGAGGTTGCAATATTTCACAATGATATAACATCTGTGTAGATGAAGTACAGTACCAAACCACATAAGAAACATCCAATGTTCACGAAAAGCTGCTATAACAGGAACAAAACACGTTGGCAATTCTTGGAATCAAGCAAATAGTTTATTGGAAGTAAAAAATGAGCGCTTTCGCGTGGTCCATCCACGCTTCATCAGATGAATCACTTAAAACTGTTCAAAGTTTATATACAACCGCTCAAGCGCGGGAAAGTCTGCTCATTAATCAATTAGCATCTAAATGATGCTAAAATCATTAAAACCATTAAAAACATTTAAGCATTTGAATATGATGTTAAACTCAAACCTTGAGCTACTATATACTGTTATACTTTCAAAGAACACATATGCGTGTTCTTATATAAATATCTGTAATATTGTTATGACCAATAAATAAATAAAATAAAAAATATATGTATGAAATAAAGCATTATAACACTTAATTAATAATTTAACTCATTAATAAAAAATTTTTGTGTTTATACAGATCAAAATTTACAAAATAGTGAATAAAATCCATCACTAATATATACAAATAAACACTTTTAGCCAGTCATGATCATATTTAAGAAAAATCACTATAGATGTTATAGAACCTGCCCCCTAGCTATTGAGCATGATGTTATAGATATATGCATAACATTATGGGGTGCATCAATAAATGTCAAGTGAATTTCATATAAATTCAAGTGACATAATGTGACTGCTTTTTAACTTAATTATACCAAATATATAATATATTAAATTCATCCTTAGGCCAAGTATATATATATATATATATATTGTTAGATACAAATGAATTAACAAGCACACATCTGATCAAATAATAAATAATTAATAAAACCAAATAGAAAATGTTATTAATAAATATATATGATATAACATCGTGTGGCAATAAAAATAACGTTTTTTTTACATGTTATACATATAATTTTAGCTAGAACTGTGTGTTTACTAATTATCATTTAACATTTTAGAATTTAGGGCAAAATATATTTTATGAGTAACAATGAAATAGTTTTTAATAATTTTGTATGTTTAAATCCGGTTATCTGGTATTTAAGTGTGCTACCTGAAGTATTATACAACTCTGATGACATCTGAATTATAAAGCTGAAAGCACTCAGTTGTACAGCAATTTGCAGTAGTATTTTTTTATTTAATTTCCATCAAATATTAAAGTTGCTCCTCCAAGCCAACTATTGTGGTTACTTTTCTGTGGAGACCAGTTTGTTGAATTTATAAATCGCTCAGGTGCTTGAGTTTTAGTTATTAGTTGTGTTTTCCTTGACTGGTATGGCTTCATTGAATGACAACCCTTTAGTGCACTGGAAGATTGTTTGCCTGGAGATTTCGTTGACGTTACTGCTACAGCAGAATGAGTCCCTTGTGAGGGTATAAATTTTACAGAGTGTGAATGGTAATTCTTTTATTGCATCATCCGAAACTAATGAAAGAACAGACACTTTAGATGTGACTTTACATAAGGAAAACAGTGTGGGTTGTACTACAAGTGGGAATTCTAAAGTGTTGAGAATTGGTGGTTTTGAAAAAAATAGACTCATGGCTGAAAACTCCATTTCTTTCTTTTTCTGTTAAAGAAGCAAGTAATATAGTGAGTGTGATACCATTCATGTCCAGTTGACTGAATTAGAACATTGACTGGTTAGGAATTTACAGATAGAGAATGTATATTTATCTGAATTTGTTTGTTTCAAATGAGTTCTAAAAGGCTTACAGATGTGGAAATTTCCTTTGGGGTTCAGTTGAGTTCTGTTTTCCATCATGAATTGTTGGAGCTGTTTGATAATACTGGATGTGAATTCAAGAAACTTATGAAAGGAAGTTAAGTTCCTTAAAAAGAGATATTAAGGAGCTTAATGAAAGTGTTATGAGAGACCTTTTTACGATGCATGTTTTGGACTATAATAAGATATTTGAGAAGGAAGATGAAACAGCAAACATGAACAAAGAGAGGAAGCAAAGAAAACTACTGAGAGATAAAGAAGAATATGAATCCCATAAAGCTAATCCTAAACCAGCAGTATATGGAATTGGAAGAACTGAATTTGAGCCTGTGTATAAGAATGGGAAGGAAAAAGAAAGTAGAGGTGAACATTTGTATACCAATGAAGAAGTTCTTAGAAATCGACCAAGTGGGCAGATCTGAGAGATTAGCCCAACAAAAGGCCATTCATTACCAACCTGAAACAGCTGGGACAGACACAACAGGAAACAGAACAAAGGTTGTGGCAGAGGGAAGGAATGGTAGAATATGGACCTTGTGTGCAGATATCGCATTCTTCCTCTCTTGTTAAAAAATCAGGTTACTTTAAAATATTCAATTTGACCAGTGTTAATTTGCCTGAGAGTATCTACAGGCTACTTATTTGTTTGTTTGTTTGTTCAACATTTGTTTACTGGGAAAGTCTGACTTGGAACAAAGCCAATTTTCAGTGGAGGCCTGGGGAGAAATGCTCTAGATATGTCTTTGTAATGTGGGAGGAAATCCACACAAATGAAGCGAAGACATGCAGACTCCTTACAGAAGGCATCCCAGCTGGGAATTGAACCGGAGAACCTCTGCTGTGAGGCAACAATGCAACCACTGCCCACTGCACCATTTGTATAAATTAAGGAAGGTTTTAATTTTGTCCCAGCTGCCAAGCTGAATATAGTTGCTGCTTTAATTCAGCTTCAATTTTATGCTAGGAAACTTAACCTGAAATTGTTTTTTTCTGACAAAATAACCACCCCATCCCTTTTAGATGATAAGCTTGTCATATATAACAATAAAAGCATATTCATTCCCCTTTCAGATCCTATGGTCAATGTACTTTAACCGAGATATGAAAACTAGTTCAGAAAAAGTTCTGGGGGGCAATGGCACTTGAATGACAGACAACCTTACTTAACAAGAAAGAAAAGGGTTGACTGAATTAATCACAGATAAAACCATGTGGATTGTGAAACCTGATGAAGGTGTGGGGGGAGGGTTAGTGGATTATGTGGTATATTCAGGCAAGATTATGTCTATATTAAGTGATAAACATACGTGTAAAATGTTTTCTAAGAATGAGATTAACATCACTTATCAAAAAATTGATTTTTACTTCAAGATATGATTTTTCAGGGAGCTTTATGGATGATGTACTGTTGGATTATGTAGTAGTCAAAACGCTTGTAATTCCATTAATATTTGGGATTCCAATAATTCATAAAATAGGGTGGATCCTCCTTTAAGACCTATTGTGGCAGCCAGAAGATCTAAGACTTAGCCTTTGGCAATGTATATAGACAATGAATGTTAGAGTTTATTACAATCCAAGATATGTATTTTACATGACTGAAGACATTTACTAACTAGTCTTAATACATTGACACACTTAGACAATGTCATATTTATTACCTTAGATGTTAATTTATTTACAGTAATTCCTCATACAGAAGGCCTTGAGAGTTTTTTTTTTTTATCAATGCTTGATAAAATGAATTTTTTGCTTCTAAATCATTTGTGTTGTACACACTTATAGAAATGGTATAGTACAGCAATTATATTTATTTTGAGGGGGAATATTTTCAACAGAGAGCTGGTATAGCCATGGACACAGCATACTCCCCATTATATGCAAACCTGGGCCTAATAAAATGGGAAGAGGAATATGTATTCCCATTTCAATATTTTAGATACATACACGTGTACTACAGATTCTTAGATTAATATTGTGGAAAGGAAGTTTGGAAGTCTTTTTAGGTTCAAAATGTACCTTGAGGCATAATTTACTTATTCCCAAGAGTAGTACATTAATCATTTCAATATAAATATAGGAAAAAGTCCACTAACAAAGTCTTTTACATTTAACATATATCATAAGGAAACTTTTTCCAACTCTTATTTACATTGTCACAGTTGTCACCCCATCACCAAAAGCATAATATTGTGAAGGGGCAGATAAGGTTATCTAGACTTATTAACGTGGATGAATGTTTTTTAAGGAGTTAGAACATTTGATTTTAATGTTTGTGGATAGAGGCTATCGATATTCCCTTTTGACAAAAATAATAAATGAAATTATAATGGGTAGAGATTTTCAGTTTTCCTCCTTGTTGGGGTCCCATATGTTAGAAAACAAGGTTAAGGATTTATTGGATAATCCTGGGTGCGATAAGAATTTTTCACTAATATTTCTTTTTGGCACTGATGATTATCGATATGCTTCTTTTGTGAGAGAGAATTGGAAAACTTTTTTTTTCTTCAGAAACAAAACCAAAAATAGGTGAGGCTCCCACTGTAGTGTTTGCAAAAGATAGAAGTATTAAAAATATGCAAAGTAAAGATTATGAAGGTAGACATTATCATAAATGGAGAATGAAGAAATGTTGAATATGGAAATACTGTAGGTGAATAAATGATGAACATTATGTAATGGGTAGTGTATATGATAGGACTATCACTTGCCCAGGATTGTGTAATTGTGAGATTACATGGTTTGTATTTTAAGCAAGTTGTACAGCCTGCACTACCTTTTTTGTAGGTAAGACAAAGAGTAGAGTAAGGGTTAGAATGTATGAACACCTGTATGATTTGAAAAATAAAAAGTCAACTAATGCTTTATATAGGTATAGTACTGTGCGTGTGTGTGTGTCAGTTTTTCAAAGTTCACATTTTTGTTATAGATAGAGTGCAAAATGATGGCAGAGGGGCTGACTTTGAAATTTTTTGGAATTAATGGAATTAATGTGGCAGCTAAGACTGAATGCATGTAAGCTGACCTAGTTGAACAACACTGTATCTAGTATATTACGATTAAAAGCCAATACATTTTATTTATTATGATAAAGTATGGGTGGTAAAGAATTAAATTTATATGTTTCAATATAATTGTTGTGAAGTGGCAATGTTTCACGGTAGTTTAACGTTGTGTGGCAATAAAATACACATATAAAGTTTTTTTGTACATGTTTTACATATAATTTTAGATAGAACTGTGCGTTTATAATTATTGTTCAACATGTTGTTAGAATTTAGAGCAATGATGAAACAGTTTTTAATAATTTCGTATGTTTACATCTGGTTAGCTGGTATTTAAAGTGCTATCAGAAGTATTATATAACTCAGATGAAATCTGAAGTTTAAGGAAGAAAGCATTTATTTGTATGGCAATTTGCAGTAGTTTTAAGAAATTATTTCTCTGAGCTGACTATCATGGTAGTTTTTCCATGGAGACAAACCAGTTTATTGTATTTATTAATTGCTCAGGTGATCGAGTTTTGATTGTCGTGTTAATGTTGGTGTGATACAAAGCTTTTCTCTTGTCCAGCACAATAGGCAGAGGATGACTGATAAATATGTTCTTCAAAATTATTATTATTATTTCTTTTTTTGTTTGTTTTGTTTTGTTTTGACATACAGGATGGGGGTTCGGCATTAAAGGGGTAAGGGTTGACATACTGGTTAAGGTTCATAGGCAAACACTAGGCTAGCTGCCCTTGTGGGCCATTTTAAGCAGAGCCAATTTCCCTTTCAAAGGTGAGAATCAAACTCTGTACCTTGCGACTGCAAGGAAAACACCTTAACCTTTATAGCAGCCCAAAACTTCACTGATACAAGGTACAGGGTGTTATTCTGACCATTGGTCATTACCTAGATTTGTAATAATCTGCATACTGATAGCCTAGTATTTACATATGAATGTCTCACAATAACTTTTTTGAGGGAAATTGCCTAGGCATTACTTAAAATGACCCACCAAGGCAGCTAGCCTAGTACTTAGCAACCTAAGGTAGGGCATTTGTGAATGCCTGTTTTTACGTAACTTTAAAAATGTTATATGGTATTGTGAATATGCTATGAAAGATCCACTCTAACTAGATCCTTCTGCATTGTTTCATTCAGTCACCTAGCTATGTTTATCATTTTATTTCCCACATTGTACTACTGTTTTTTTCTACCAATCCCCTCTGAGGGACATAATTGGATACTTTACTACATTTCAAAACATATCCACCCTGTATGTGTTTCATCAGTAATTCGGACACAGAACTGAATTAAATTTAAGACCTGTGCTTCATAAATTTGTGTTGCCTTTCATTAATCTGTTTTATGATTATTATTATTATGACTAACTTAGCCCTTAAATCTTTTTCAGACTTGCCCCTTGTATGGGTAAAATACTTGCTAGCCTGCAATTATAAGTTATTCCAGTTATAGGGAAACAGTTTCCTGTTTGAAATTATAATCTGTATAATTATAGTAGAAGTTTTCCAATAACTAGTACTCCCTCTTTTAACACCACAGGAGGTATGCTACATTGGAGTTTGTTCTTTATCCCCTTAACACCATGAGCTTTTTCATTGTGTCATTCTTAGGTGCTTTCTCAATGGCCCAGCATTCAACCTTCAAAGCAGTTTCACTCTACTATACAGGCATTATTTCATTCAGTACTAAACTAAAAAAATGTATTTAAACAGCTCGGTCTAACGTTTATTTAACCTTTGCAGTGATGCATGCTTTTTGCTTCTTCTGTGTTCTCCAGTACATTGGGCAGAAATATTTGCTCAGTATTTATCTCCTTTTCTATAACCATCTTTGACTCACATATAAACCTTGCTGTATTTTTGTGGCCTCTTCACATGTCTTATTGTATCTAATTGACAAGTATTCATTCATCCAAGGACTAAGCTCCTGTTTCACAAGCACATTCCAATACATACTGCCTGCAGTGCTTCCACCACTGCTTCATCTGCCGTCCCTTTCACAATCCTCTCTACCCTCATTTGTAAATAAGAACCCAAGAAACCAAAACACTTCTACTCTTTCTTAAAATAGCTGCACCCCTCTCTTTGGTAGTGAGCAATCTACTTGTTTGGGAAGGAGTATTACTTCTGATGTTGAGGTACTCATTCTCATCCCAGACACCTCTCACCAGTGTGAACCCCCTCCAGTGACCAGTAAGAGATCACAAGGCAGTACACCATGAGGAAAGCATCCTCTGCAAGTAATAGGGATGCGATCCTTGTAACCTAAAATGAGTAGTCTCCATACCTCAGCTACACCTTGATATCCTGTGCATGAAAAGTGCAGACATGACTACAGACATCTGCAGCGGTGTCCTTTGCTGTCTTAAAAGTATTCAGATTGATGCCAAGAATGCAGAGCTAGATGTTAATTATTCTCATGGTTGCAGTAGCCTATTGGTTGTATCCTACCAACGATACAGCAGCCGGCCAGCTTCCAAAAGTTTTCATCCCCTGCCACACTTGTCACTCTAACTAGTTATAAGCGGATTCCATTTTGGAGGGAGATATGCGAGCAACTAGAATGACTAAAAATCTTCAGAACTTACTTGCTACCTCAAGGAATAACAGCTGAGAGGCTTCACAGGAAACAGCAACTGGCTACAAGTTACATTTCTAGCTGAGAAGTCCCCATAGGGGAACTGTACCACAAAGAAAACATTTTTAAATACTCGGTGTTTTTTTCTATTTTAAAGAATATATAAAAAGTTCACTGTGGTAAAAACGGAGTCAAAGCAGGAATGTCCCAATAAAACCTGTATTTATTCACAATAAAAACAATAAAACAAGATGAGCACGCTTTCGCTAATACAGCTTCATCAGATCCATATAAAAAAACACCATTATGACACACACATATATATAACTAAATTCAAACATTTTTTGTCCAATCAGACCTCATGGTTAATTAAATGCTTAAAGGAATATCTCATGTTGATAGCTTACTACTACACATTACTATAAAATGAAAATGTTTCTGTTAGCAAATACTGATATTGCAGCCAATATATACACTATACATACAAGCAAAACTATATATACAGTGTACTACAAGAAACATATACATATATATATATATATATATATATATATATATATATATATATATTTCATACTTTATATTACAATCATCTAATGTTGCGGCGTTTTCTCAGTAAAGGTTTTATAGATGCCCTTTCATTGAGCCCCTTACCTCTGTCGGCCCTAAGTGTTATAATCCAGTCATTCTCTCTGGATTCAGTGTGGTTCCTTATGTCACCTCCTCGTATACTAGGAACTATAACTTCTAGGGCTCAAAAGAGGAAAGTATGACTTACATCTTTCTGTTTAACATGTTTAGCTAATGCATTATGTTCTAGTTGTTTCTTAATGTGGTATACATGTTCACGTATCCTGTCTTTAAAAATCCTATTAGTTTTCCCAACATAAAAGGAAGTACAATGTTGACATACAGCTAAATAAATCAAATTAGATGTCATACAATCTGCTTTGGCTGATGTTCTAAAATTTCTACCTAAGTCAGGGTGGAGAAAAGTTTCACTGGTATCTATATACTGACAAAAATTACAGTGCCCACATGGTTTAGTATGTGAATCACCATCTTGTACTGCCTTATTCTTAGGATAACAAAGAGTTCTCTTCAAATTCTTCTTATTACGATATAAAAAATATGGTCTCTCACCTACTATCTCTCTTATATCCTCATCTGTCTGCAATATTGACCAATTCTTGGAAATTATTCTATTCAATTCCACTCTATCACTGGTGTAGAAAGTTGGAATCTTGACTATGTGTGGTCTGTTATATAACACATCCCTATATGTGTCAGAACTGGGACCAAAGTATGGTGCAGCTATACCTTCCCTATGACTAGCTGTTACTGCCAGTTGCTCATCAACTTCACCTTCACTACATCCTCTATCTATCAATTTCTGCCTTAAGGTAGCAAGTTCATTTATAAACCCTACATCTGATGGGTTTAGTCTAGAGGCTCTCATTCCTTGGCCCCTAATAATATTTCTGAATACAAAACTGGGATGCATGCTAGATCTTACTAGCAAGCTATTCCGATAATAAGACTTACGGTATACCCCAGTGTTAAAAGACCCATCAGATAATCTTTCAATGTACAGATCCAAGTAATCTATTCTAGACCTGGAGCTCTGAATAGTAAAGTTAAGATAATCAGTTAAATCATTTATTTTCCTAAAAAATACTTCTAATTCCTTTTCATTTCCATTCCAAAGAATAAAAAGGTCATCTACAAACCTTCGATAGAACATAACATGTTCTTTGAACTCTTCAATCCTGAATAATGTAGTCTCTTCCCAATAAGCCAAGAATATATTGGCATAAGTATTGGCACATGGGGTGCCCATTGCCACCCCATCTTCTTGCCTATAGATAGCATCCTGGAATATAAAAAGATTGTTCTCCAATATCAACTCCAGGAAATATGCTATTAAATCTATTTGCACAATGGTAAAGTCACTATAAATCTTCAGATATTCAGTAATATACTCTATCCCTAAATTATTCGGAATGATTGTAAACAAAGACTGTATATCAAGGGTAACCAGTATAGTATTTTCTGTATTAGTAGCCTTGTTTAAACAGTCATAATGTTGAAGTAGAAATGATTTAGTATCTTTGAGAACATGTTCACTTTTCTCTAAAAGTGTCCGTAGATGTTTCTCAACATATACTGAAAGATGTTCAGTTATCCATCCACCTCCAGCAACTATAGGTTGTATAGGTGGATCAGCCAAGTCCTTATGGATTTTAGGGAGGCCGTGAATTTGTGGTATGAGGGGATTCTTAATTGTAAGATAGTCATAGACCTCTTTCATTATCATTCCACTATAATAAATATTCATCAAACTACCTGTAACATATAGAATAACTGATTCTACTTCTTGTTTAGAAATAGTCTTATAGAATTTATCATTCAAAAGTCTTTCCATAGAGATAATATATTTATCCATATCCATAACAACTATTCTACCTCCCTTATCGGCTGGTCTTATTATACTTGATTGCTGTGATTGTAAATGCTTAAGGCACTGCCTTTCACTTTTACTGAAATTGTCCGCTCCATGACGTCTATTATATATAAGCCTATTTTCATAATACTTAAACAATTCATCTTCCGTTAATTTTAAATAAGCATCAATGAGTGGATGATTCATAGGAACGTAACTGCTTAAATTCTTAAACCTAAAATGTTGTGTAGTCTCTTCAGAGGATTTATATATTAACTTTAGCATAACATTCCTACAAAAAATTTTTAGGTCAGTGATAGTGTCCGTAAGATTACTCTGACTCTTAGGTATAAAATTGAGTCCTTTATTTAACAAACTTACTTCAGCGTCTGACAATACATATGAAGAAATATTACAGACTAAAGATTGTTGTCCTTGCCCCACATTTTCTTGAGAGTCTGATGTGGGGTAAACTCCCTTGAAAACTTCCTTTTTTGCCAGCCTCGACTCATTGAGCGTGACCGTCGCGGACCCCTGTCCATACGCATGGGTAAAGGGAAAGAAAAGCCATCACCTATATCTATTGGTCCATCAATAGATCTATTATTAACAATTTATCTCACTACCATTTCTCCCACACTTTCAACAGGTTTATTCTTAACTATCTGTACTTCAGGATATAAATTACTTGTTACTTTAATGTGACATCCATTAATATCATTATCCAAAGCTGCTGTACTTGAAATATGCTGCTTGTCTGGCTCATGTACCACATTATCTACTACTGTCAAGGGCACTTGTTCAACTACATCCATAGCTGCTAAAATATTATCTGTCATTACTGTACTGGTATTTGCCACATTAACATTATTAACTGCATTCATTTCATTAAAATCTCTATACATAACATTACGATGTTTAGAAGGATTCATTGCATTATCAGCATTCTCATTCATAATATCGTGTCCACGTCTGGGCCACATGAATACATGGCCCAATTTAAAGTCGTTAGTGTCTCGTAAAATCTTGTTCTTTTTCTGAATTAGCAATTTACGCTCAAGAGCAGCCACACCATCGAGCAGACTCTCGAATAGTGGCTGTATCACAGCATGTGTAAAATTGTCAAAAATGAGCTGCTTCTTAATTTTAATGCTGTCAACAAGTCACGCCTCTTCAGGCCTGAAAAAGTCTATTAAAAGTTCTAGGTACTTGCGACTCACCTCCAAATTAATTTGCTGCCAACGGGTGAGTAGCACTGGATAATACATGTCTTGACTGGGCTTATTGAATACACGCAGCCCCCTCGGTACAATTTTCTTGTCGAGGCAGTACTGAAGATGCAGCCTCTGTGTCTGCAACCGTTTAAGCTGCATAAAATCCTTCTCCAGTTCATCGAACGCCTTCTGCACCTTCTCCAGATCTATCGACGCACCATTGATGTCATCAGAAGTAGAGGTCAGGTCAAATTGCCAGGAAACACTTTTGGTACAGTCTAAGTATTGAGTAAACCTTCGTTGCAAAGTATTGTGCATTCTATCCCTTTTCTCAGGATTATAATCCAATTCTAAACTTTTAACTTGTTGCATATTCCCACTCCAGATGGCAACAGTAAAAAATATATATAAAATAAGGAAAGTCAACAGAATAACTGCTAGCCAAACTGGTGAATGCTCCGTTGCTACGTAAATAATATATAAAAAGTTCACTGTGGTAAAAACGGAATCAAAGCTGGAATGTCCCAATAAAACCTGTATTTATTCACAATAAAAACAATAAAACAAGCGTGCTTTCGCTAATACAGCTTCATCAGATCCATATAAAAAACCACCATTATGACACATATATATATATATATATATATATATATATATATATATAAAACTAAATTCAAAAAAATGTTATCCAATCAGACCTCATGGTTAATTAAATCCTTAAAGGAATATCTCATGTTGATAGCTTACTACTACACAGTACTACAAGAAACATATACATATATATATATTTCATACTTTATATTACAATCATCTAATGTTGCGGCGTTTTCTCAGTAAAGGTTTTATAGATGCCCTTTCATTGAGCCCCCTCAAGGCATGTATTATCCAGTGCCACTCACCCATTGGCAGCAAATTAATTTGGAGGTGAGTCGCAAGTACCTAGAACTTTTAATAGACTTTTTCAGGCCTGAAGAGGCGCGACTTGTTGACAGCATTAAAATTAAGAAGCAGCTCATTTTTGACAATTTTACACATGCTGTGATACAGCCACTATTCGAGAGTCTGCTCGATGGTGTGGCTGCTCTTGAGCGTAAATTGCTAATTCAGAAAAAGAACAAGATTTTACGAGACACTAACTACTTTAAATTGGGCCATGTATTCATGTGGCCCAGACGTGGACACGATATTATGAATGAGAATGCTGATAATGCAATCAATCCTTCTAAACATCGTAATGTTATGTATAGAGATTTTAATGAAATGAATGCAGTTAATAATGTTAATGTGGCAAATACCAGTACAGTAATGACAGATAATATTTTAGCAGCTATGGATGTAGTTGAACAAGTGCCCTTGACAGTAGTAGATAATGTGGTACATGAGCCAGACAAGCAGCATATTTCAAGTACAGCAGCTTTGGATAATGATATTAATGGATGTCACGTTAAAGTAACAAGTAATTTATATCCTGAAGTACAGATAGTTAAGAATAAACCTGTTGAAAGTGTGGGAGAAATGGTAGCGAGATAAATTGTTAATAATAGATCTATTGATAGACCAATAGATATAGGTGATGGCTTTTCTTTCCCTTTACCCATGCGTATGGGCAGGGGTCCACGACGGTCACGCTCAGTGAGTCGAGGCCAGCAAAAAAGGAAGTTTTCAAGGGAGTTTACCCCACATCAGACTCTCAAGAAAATGTGGGGCAAGGACAACAATCTTTAGTCTGTAATATTTCTTCATATGTATTGTCAGACGCTGAAGTAAGTTTGTTAAATAAAGGACTCAATTTTATACCTAAGAGTCAGAGTAATCTTACGGACACTATCACTGACCTAAAAATTTTTTGTAGGAATGTTATGCTAAAGTTAATATATAAATCCTCTGAAGAGACTACACAACATTTTAGGTTTAAGAATTTAAGCAGTTATGTTCTTATGAATCATCCACTCATTGACGCTTATTTAAAATTAACGGAAGATGAATTGTTTAAGTATTATGAAAATAGGCTTATATATAATAGACGTCATGGAGTGGACAACTTGAGTAAAAGTGAAAGGCAGTGCCTTAAGCATTTACAATCACAGCAATCAATTATAATAAGACCAGCCGATAAGGGAGGTAGAATAGTTGTTATGGATATGGGTAAATATATTATCTCTATGGAAAGACTTTTGAATGATAAATTCTGTAAGACTATTTCTAAACAAGAAGTAGAATCAGTTATTCTATATGTTACAGGAAGTTTGATGAATATTTATTATAGTGGAATGATAACGAAAGAGGTCTATGACTATCTTACAATTAAGAATCCCCTCATACCACAAATTCACGGCCTCCCTAAAATCCATAAGGACTTGGATGATCCACCTATGCAACCTATAGTCGCTGGAGGTGGATGGATAACTGAACATCTTTCAGTATATGTTGAGAAACATCTACGGCCACTTTTAGAGAAAAGTGAACATGTTCTCAAAGATACTAAATCATTTCTACTTCAACTTTATGACTGTTTAAACAAGGCTACTAATACAGAAAATACTATACTGGTTACCCTTGATATACAGTCTTTGTTTACAATCATTCCGAATAATTTAGGGATAGAGTATATTACTGAATATCTGAAGATTTATAGTGACTTTACCATTGTGCAAATAGATTTAATAGCATATTTCCTGGAGTTGATATTGGAGAACAATCTTTTTATATTCCAGGATGCTATCTATAGGCAAGAAGATGGGGTGGCAATGGGCACCCCATGTGCCAATACTTATGCCAATATATTCTTGGCTTATTGGGAAGAGACTACGTTATTCAGGATTGAAGAGTTCAACGAACATGTTATGTTCTATCGAAGGTTTGTAGATGACCTTTTTATTCTTTGGAATGGAAATGAAAAGGAATTAGAAGTATTTTTTAGGAAAATAAATGATTTAACTGATTATCATAACTTTACTATTCAGAGCTCCAGGTCTAGAATAGATTACTTGGATCTGTACATTGAAAGATTATCTGATGGGTCTTTTAACACTGGGGTATACCGTAAGTCTTGTTATCGGAATAGCTTGCTAGTAAGATCTAGCATGCATACCAGTTTTGTATTCAGAAATATTATTAGGGGCCAAGGAATGAGAGCCTCTAGACTAAACCCATCAGATGTAGGGTTTATAAATGAACTTGCTACCTTAAGGCAGAAATTGATAGATAGAGGATATAGTGAAGGTGAAGTTGATGAGCAACTGGCAGTAGCAGCTAGTCATAGGGAAGGTATAGCTGCACCATACTTTGGTCCCAGTTCTGACACATAGGGATGTGTTATATAACAGACCACACATAGTCAAGATTCCAACTTTCTACACCAGTGATAGAGTGGAATTGAATAGAATAATTTCCAAGAATTGGTCAATATTACAGACAGATGAGGATATAAGAGAGATAGTAGGTGAGAGACCATATTTTTTATATCGTAATAAGAAGAATTTGAAGAGAACTCTTTGTTATCCTAAGAATAAGGCAGTACAAGATGGTGATTCACATACTAAACCATGTGGGCACTGTAATTTTTGTCAGTATATAGATACCAGTGACACTTTTCTCCACCCTGACTTAGGTAGAAATTTTAGAACATCAGCCAAAGCAGATTGTATGACATCTAATTTGATTTATTTAGCTGTATGTCAACATTGTACTTCCTTTTATGTTGGGAAAACTAATAGGATTTTTAAAGACAGGATACTTGAACATGTATACCACATTAAGAAACAACTAGAATATAATGCATTAGCTAAACATGTTAAACAGAAAGATGTAAGTCATACTTTCCTCTTTCGAGCCCTAGAAGTTGTAGTTCCTAGTATACGAGGAGGTGACATAAGGAACCACACTGAATCCAGAGAGAATGACTGGATTATAACACTTAGGGCCGATAGAGGTAAGGGGCTCAATGAAAGGGCATCTATAAAACCTTAACTGAGAAAATGCCGCAACATTAGATGATTGTAATATAAAGTATGAAATATATATATACGTATATATTTATATGTTTCTTGTAGTACACTGTATATATAGTTTTGCTTGTATGTATAGTGTATATATTGGCTGCAATATCAGTATTTGCTAACAGAAACATTTTCATTTTATAGTAATGTGTAGTAGTAAGCTATCAACATGAGATATTCCTTTAAGGATTTAATTAACCATGAGGTCTGATTGGATAAAAATTTTTTGAATTTAGTTATATATATATGTGTCATAATGGTGTTTTTTTATATGGATCTGATGAAGCTGTATTAGCGAAAGCATGCTCATCTTGTTTTATTGTTTTTATTGTGAATAAATACAGGTTTTATTGGGACATTCCTGCTTTGACTCCGTTTTTACCATAGTGAACTTTTTATATATTATTTACGTAGCAACGGAGCATTCACCAGTTTGGGTAGCAGTTATTCTGTTGACTTTCCCTATTTTAAAGAATGCTGGCAATGTTATTAATATTAGACTTTTCTTGTCAGAAAGTGACATTTTTAAAACAGGGTTTATTACTGAATACTAGAGCTTTTTTTTTTTTTTTTTTTGAGAATAATGTACTGCTTTTGAGACATTTTAACTGAAATATAAGGATTAAAAGCTTGGCATTTGTTTTATAAACTTGGAATACTATTTGATTGTTTTGGTGTTTGTGTAAACTTCATTATGTCTTTCCTTCATTATTGTACTGCTTGAGACATTTTGCTAGAAGTTGTTATATTTAAAGTGTGTGAAGTGTTCTTCAGGGCTAGAAATATATTTTATGTTTGGTGCTTAAGTACACTTCATGACATCTTTTCTAAATTTCTTGTTTTCTTTCTGTGCATTTTCTTTGAAAGGGGCTTATAGCTCTGACAGTTTTAGTGTACTGCTTGTGCTTTTACATTTGGATTTTGAAGGGATCTCTTATTTAAATCAATTGACTAGACGTCTTAAACTGTGTTTATGATTGTGTTGATACTGTTTCTGGGGTTTCTGCTGCAGTTTTGAGAAGATTTGTCAAAGTACATAACCAAATGTTTTAAAAGACTTAGAAATCTGAACTCTCGTCTATATAGAAAAGTTTTATTTGGGCCTTCTGCTATGCAGATGCTCAAACAATGGTGTGAGACAGGAAAACTAATGAAATGTTTCTAGGATTTTTCAAGTACCTAAGTTATTTCCCAAATCCTCTGCTCTTTAAAAAGTATGCTGCTTGCGAACACCCACCCTTCTGATTTCTTACATTCCAACAGACTCTTCCCAGTGCATTCAGGCATCTTCCCTGGCTATAGCACGGATACTTTCACAGTCCTGCTGTTCCTTCCTCCAACATACCTAACAAAATAAATAAATAAATAATAAAACAGTCAAAGCATGAACCCTTGCCCATAGTGTGGACTTGTTCAGTGCCTCATCTGATGATAGGTGACTCTGCAGTGGCTTTGCCAGACATTTTGGATAGGGGATCACACACATCCTCTTTGGCTGTTCCAGTGTCCAATGTGGGCATGGGAAAACCATCCATTTATGGTGGTGGTTTCATCCCAGAAGGATTGCTTTGGGGTGACCAGGGAAAACAGATCATTTGAAGTATGCTTTCCTCTTCTCAGTCTTCATCCACAGAGATCCCTAGGAATACAAAACAGAAAAATAATCATTGAGACAATGAGGATATGGTTTCTGTTGCTAAAAATGATGTTATTACAAGAGTTTATTCATGGCTTTTTACACTTGGTTTCAAGTGCTTCATGCTGTTCCTTACTCTTCTACTTCTGTGGATGAGGATGTTTGTGCAGAGGTTTCAGACTTATACAGATACAGGGTAATGTCACTTAAGGGGTCCATAGCCCAATACACTGACTCTTTAGACAATGAGTCTGAATTTAAACATTTAGATAATTTCTCCTTTTCTGAGACTGTCTCTAGTCTGAAGGATGTATTTGCTTGGAAACAGGTGGATGTTCTCCCTGAGTTAGACAGATATTGTGATTTCTTAGAAAAGGAAACCCTGCACATAGCACCCATGGATCCTCGTTTGCCAGCCTTTGAGGATGCTTTTAATGCTGCCTAACAATGCTCCTGATTCTAAACTCTCTCTACCTGGAGCAGACACCTAAGAGGAGATGGCAGGAGGGGACTAATGAAAATTCCAAAAAAGAAAACTATTTTTTCCAAAAAAAGGTCAGGTGTTCTTCTCAGAATGACTATGCCTGAATGCAGGTCATCCCTGTCCCTTCTCCTACCCCTGCACCTCTTCCTCTTTCACACAACTGACTCTAAATACTTCATTTTGGCAACTGATTGTTTCAAACAAATGGGTTTTGAAGGTGATTTGGGGGAGTACAGGTGGCAGTGGGTAGAAAAGCCCCCTCCTCTTCCACCCATTCAGACAGATCTGTTTCTGACAGGAACATGTTCCGACTCTAACATATGTTAGAAACAGCAGTTATAGAGCATGTTCCTGCAGATCAAATAGCAATGTGCTTTTATTACAGAATGATTCTGGCCCCGAAGAAGGACCACTCTTGGAAACTAGTTTTGGATCTTACTTCTTTCAATCGTTTTGTAAAGATTCCAGAGTTCAAGATATTGACCCTTAAAAAAGTGTTAACTCTACTCCCAGATCAGAGCTTCATTTGGTAGCTTTACATTTCAGAGATGCTTACCATAGCATTACACATTAAGAAATTTCAAAGATTTTGTGTGTCTATGTCACATTATCCATTCTCTACTTTACCCTTTGGGCTCTGCACTGCACCAAGAGGCCAACTGCAGAATGCAGGGCATCCACATTTTCCTTGTTTAGATAGCTTGCTTACTTGTGCAGTCCTTTCCCACTTGTCAGGAGTACTTCACAAAGGTATCTTCCCTCCTACTGTGGATAACATTCCATATGAATATGCAAAACTCTTCCCTTACTTCATCTCACAGGATTGTGATTCTAGGTTGCCTAACAGACAGGGGGTCTCAAAAGGCTTTTCTTCCCCAGGAGAAGTGGATTGTATTTGGATGCTTTTCTGGACTTCTCACTATAGTTTCAAACTACAGCCAAAGAATTAATCAGGATGTTAGTCCTGTTTCTATGATTTTCATGATTTCTTTGCTAGGTTACACATGTGAAAGCTTCATTGGTACCTCAAAAACATGTAGACCCAAAATTCTCATCGCTTGGAGTTTTGGAGTTAAATTTTGGGCTTTATCAAATCAGAACTGCATTGGTGGAGGTATCAGTTGGCTCACAATTTAGGTCTCACTTTTTCTCTTTTTCACTTTTTCTCCCCCTGCCCCAGCACAGTCTGTACTTACTGTTTCCTCAGATTTTGCTTGAGGTGCAGTTTCAAGGGGGTTAAAAGTGCCAGGATTGTGGGACAGTTCAAAACAGATCAAAGCACATCAATATAAAGGAAATGTTGGCTGTGATTCATACCATAAAGTCTCTGTATTATCTCTGGGACCTAGGTCCCTTACATATTGTGACAGACAATGTTACACTAATGTAGTACACAAACAAACAGGGGCACCAAGTTATACCTGCTGTACTGGATGACAATGATAGTTTGGGAGTTAGCTCTACAGCGCTCCTTAACTCTTCAAGAGTTTTACATACTGTCAGAACAGAGCATAGTGGCAGACAAATTAAGTAGATACTGATAGACCCTCACAAGTGGAAACTCATTGTAGAGGTCTTCCAGGAGTTGACCCAGAAGTGGGGAACTGCTCCAGTAGTGGTGTTTTGCCTCCTTTAAAACAGACAATTAAATAGATTCTGTTCCAGGACCCCTGCAAGCAGGCTTGGAAAACAGATGCTTCTTTGATCCCTTGGTTGTAGATGTTCCTTTATGCATTTTCATGCTATCCAGTGATTTCCAGGGTAATTCTGAAGATTCAGAAAGACTCCAAACATCATTGTGTTGACTCTCTTCTGACCCAGACAAAATTAGTTCTTCCTCCTTATGGAATTTGTCAGGGGCAACTTCCATAAGCTTCCTTACATACTGGATCTACTCACAAAGGACAAAGGGAGTTTGATACACCCTGACATCAAAAAACTGCAACTTGATTGCACAGATGATTCAGTTTTGAAAGAAAGCTGTTTAGGTACCACATTCTGGAGGGTGTGCATCAGGTACTGAAGAAAGCAAGAAAGCCTGCTACTAAAACATCTTGTATTGGCAAGTGGAAGACATTTTCTCGGTGGTGCCTGGCCAAAAAACAGCGATCCACCAAAGATTTTGCAACACTAGTGCTTAAATATTTGTGTGGGTTACTATCATCTGACCTACATTATGCCTCTGTAAAGGTACATCTTGTAGCTATTTCTGCATATCTGCCCATAGATCCCCCCTCTTTCTTCTCTGTTTATTGCTAAACACTTTCTACAAGGAGTTTTATACCTGACACCTCTTCATGGACAGATTCTTCCTCCTTGGGATCTCAACTTCGCGTGAGAAAAGCTCACTATATCACCCTTTGAACTTGCCTGTTAGGATCTGCCATCTGCAAGAAGACTGTCTGAGTTGCAAGCTCTCACAGTAGGAAAACCTTTGGTTTTCCGTAGAGATAGGGTAACTTTGCATAGAAATCTTTGTTTTATGCTCAGTATTGTTTCGGAGTTAAAACTGAATCGCGTTATTAATCTCCCTGTTTTCTGTTCAAGGCTAAAAAACAAGGTAGAAAAGATTCTACGTAGGAAAGCTAAGCAGCTCATTGAGTTCATAGGTCAATACTAGGCTAACTGCCCTGAAGGGTCATTTTAAGCCTAGCCAATAACCAGAGGTCAGAATCAAACCCTGTACTTTGTGTTTATGAGATGAAAACCTTAACCATAATGCCAAACCCATCATTGTCTCTAATCTGTGTCTCAGCAGACTATTTCTAGCTGGTTGTCCTCTACTATTTTTTTCCTTTTGTTCCCATCATGAAAAATGCATTTCAGGCAGTGTTAAGGCACTTTTTTACTAGAGTGTTAGCTTCTATGATGGCATACTGGAAATGGATGAACTCTAGGATTATTCTAGAGGTAGCAACTGGGTCCTCCATGTGTACATTTACAAAGCACTACAGCTAGATTCCTTTTCCAGTTCCAGAACTGGTTTTACTAGCACCTTTCTCCAGGTATTCCTGGAAACTTATCCTTTCCTCCTCCCAGTTTGGATAAGCTATGGTAGTCTACCAACAGACTGTAGTAGTGAGAATAATGAACATAATACAGTTATGTAAGTTGCACGTATCCATAACAGTCGATGTACAAATTATTCACTGCTGCAATAGACAAGAGGAGGTTGACTTACTTCTTCCCACCCTCCATCCTCCTTGTTATATTTAGTTCTTATGGGATACGATGTTAGATTTCATTATTTATATCTTACCTTGTTCAGGGTGAGTTACCCATTTTGTTTATGTGCAAGAAAATCCTGAAGATTTTTCCTACAAGCAGCCATGTTGGGGTCTATATTACAACGTCGAACTCCTGTCCAAACGTTGTTATATCGAACCCATATGTTCAAAGTACGAAAATAGCGCAGCCAAGGAACAGCAATTTTCTTCCCAGAGGAAAAAAAATCAGTGGCCCGTTTTCATGGCTTTGCTATTTCCTCCACTGTTGTGCGATCTCAGAGTTGGTGTATTTAAATAGGGGGGTGTGGGGGGGGTACAGCCCCCCACATTAGTCTAAGTTTAAAGTGTACGTGTTTTTTTTTTTTTTTTTTTTTGTACCGGAACAGCAATTTTCTTCCCTGGGGGAAAAAATGGCTGTTCTGTGTTGTCGTACTTTTTGGGTTTCGAACTTAATGGTTCGATATTACATCGTTCGAACTCCTGTGAGTTTGACAATGTATATAGACCCACCAGGATGACAGTGTGGGAGAGTGTGAAAGCTTTTGGAAACTCTTCAAGTGCTATGTCCTTGGCAGGGTACAACCCATAAGCTACTGCAGCAGTGATGAATTTAAACATCTAATGTTATGGGTAAGTGCAACTTGCACAACTGTACTTTCCTTTCCATAATGTCCCCTGTATGAGAGGTCACCTACTGGTTTGGTACAACTACATGCCTCTCTGTTATATATCATTTAATTACATAATTGAACCATCCAGGAATCCACTCTGCTTAATACAAAAAGGTATATATTTTCTTAAAGCAGCAATACTGTGTACAGCTATGTACGTATTTCTATCATTTCTGTAAACCATTCTGATGAGAGCGATCACACACTGTGTTGCAATATGTCTGTGTGTTTAGGGGATGTGGTTATGTAATATTTATATGTGTATAAGAGAAAACGCTATGTATGGATAGATGACACTAGGTACTGACAGAAAGGTTGGTTGTTAGATATTGAATATGTATATTTTAGTATTGACAATATATGCATAGTAACTATATGGCTTACACTTTTTTACACTGTTTCTATGGGTTAAATAACTTAGCAACACAAACACATTTACCTGCAGAGATTTAATTTTCAAGCAAGTGCCAAGACCTATGGATAGCACTGTTTGCAGATGAATGCATACTAGGGTTAAGTCATCATAAGACACCCAACCCCTCCAGAATGAACTCTCCATATTAAACTCATGGTCTATTAAAAAATAGACTGAAACTAGATTGTAAAAAGTAAAATATCATCACTTTTGTTAGAAATCACTACTACCCTCATCATACTTTATACACAAAATACCACAACAAAATGAAAATGTGGTTATGGTCCTAGGTACATAAGTTAATAGCATCCTCTCTCTTCACCATCATGTGACAATGTTTCTCAGGAAATCCTTTTGATTAACCCACTAATTACCAAGGGAATATCATCAAGGTCTAAAAGAAGCAGTCACTCTTATATACTCTGCATTGATCAGGCTAGTTTTTGAGTACAGTGTCCCCTTTGGGATGTATCTCACTAACATGTCAAACAGTTAAAAAGGTCCCAAAGGCTCCTATTGAAATCAAAGGCCTAAAATTGCCTTTAATGCGAGTGAGACTGGAAGCTCTATCCCTTTATTCGGTGTCTTATGGATCTTTGAGGGGAGAAGCCTTGCTTGCTTTCTGGTCCATTAGAGACCCACTTGTCGTGTTTCTCTGCAAGTCCAACATCTTGCCAAGTACTAGAACCAGGGACCTAAGTCTTCACCAAGAGGACAAACAGTGGAGGGACAGGATTATAACTAAACTTCCCATACATCTTAAGCAGTGCGACTCATTATCTTATTGTAAACATAAACGATATGACTTGATGAGTATCTACAGAGTAACTCCAGGATTGACTAGTATAGCTCTCCTGGATAAAGGAGATGTGGCCTTCGGGGGGGGACTCGGCGCTGTAAGGTGTGAATGGTCATAAATCTCAGTAGCTGTAGAATATCTGTGAACTGATGTAGACACCAGCATTACATCACCACAACTCGGTACCAGTGGCTGTGTTGGCACAAGACCAGTACTGATGTTTGTAGGGGAACTCTGTCAAAAATGTCTTTACCAACGCATTTCCACAGGGGCAAAAACTAAAACCATAGTGACCTATTCTCAAATATTTGCTGTTAGTATGAGTACTTACTTCACAAAACTGTACTTTCTTCCAGCTTTGACTACAGCACTGTTTTTCATTCCAGTCACATGTGTAATTGTCATGGTTATGTTTAGCTTTTTGTTCATAGGTTCATAGGTTCATACTAGGCTATCTGCCCTAGGGCATTTATACGCCTAGCCAGAATGTGTTTGGCTTTCGCCACCCATTTTAAATTAATTTTGCTGTGCCCTTTTTCGAGGTTAGTATACTGTGTCTCTGTCTAACAGTGACACAGAAGTGATACCCGGGTTAAACCTACGATCTCCCATCCACTCATCAAGATTCCTCTTGAAGAGAGTCAATGAGGGACTCTGCCTAACCTGGACTGGGATTTTATTCCAGAGTGAAGGGAGCCTCTGGGTTATGAATCTGTCCCTCCAGCATGTCCTATTTATTTCAGTGCTGAGGTTCAAGTCTCACGAGCACGTAGCTCGATGGGATTTGGATTTTCTGAGGTGCAGCATGTCCATTAATTCTGGGTTGGACGTGGCTTTATACGTCAGGCACAGATCGCCCCTGAACAGGCGGTATGCCACTGAGTAGAGCTGGAGTTTCTTTAACCGGGCAGCATATGGCATCTGTTTGAGCCCTTTGATCCTCTTGGTGAGGTACTTTTGGGGTCTTTCCAGTTGCTGCAGGTGTCTGGTAAGGTACATCCCAAAAAGGGCATTGTACTCAATTATGGGCCTGATGAGGGATGAGTAAAGAGGCACGATGACCTCCCCTGATCTAGATGTGAATCCCTTCATGATTAGATGGGCTATATAAAATGTTTTTCTAACCACTTTGGCCATGTGGTTGTCAAATGAGAGATTGTTATCAACTTGGGTCCCCAGGTCCCTAATTACTTCTTCTGTACTTAATGGATTACCACCTATGTGGTAATTTGTGGGCACTTTGTTTTTGCCAAAGGGGATGACTATACACTTTTTGGCGTTTAGCTTGAGGCCATGGCTCTGGCACCAGTTGTCTGCTTCTATGAGGCCCTTTTGGAGGATGCTTGTGTCGGCTGGCGAGTCTATTATGGCACCCAGTTTGCAGTCATCTGCGAACTTGGTCAGCCACAGTCCTTCCGTGTTGGCCTGTACCTCCAAGAAATATATACCGAACAAGAGAGGTCCCAGGACTGAGCCTTGTGGGACACCACTTGTAACTGGTTTGGAGTCTGACATGGCTCCAGCAATTCTAACCATGTGGGTTCTGTCCTTGAGCCAGTTTGCAACCCATCTAGTGACATAGGGGTTTATATTTAAGCTGGTGAGCTTATCTATAATGCCCGAGTGGGGTATTGTATCGAAGGCTTTTGCGAGGTCCAGGTAGGCTGTGTGGACCACCTTCCCCTCATCAGTGACCTTGGTGACTGTTTCAAAGAAATCAACCAGGTTTAAGAGGCAGGATCTGCCCTTAACAAAGCCGAACTGGGTAGGATCCAGTGTCTGTAGGTCCCCAATATCTTTATTTATGAGGTCCGTGATGATCCTTTCCATAGCTTTGCAGATCAAGCTAGTCAGGCTTATGGGGCGATAGTTTCCAGGATCCATTTAGGCACCACCTTTGTGGAGAAGGACCACTGTTGCTGTACGCCACTCTTTGGGTACATATCCTGTAGTAAGGCTGAGACTGAACAATAGTTTTATGTTTGGGTTTAGCTCTTCTTGGAGTTCATGTAGGACACAGCCCGGGACACCGTCTGGTCCCATTGATGCTGTGTTTTTTGCTTTGGAGAGGGCGGCTGTTACCTGAGCATCTGAGATGTCAGGGGGAGCAGCACTCTGCTGGGATAGATATTTGCCCTTTTGGTGGGGAGGGTTGCAGTACCCATTCACCAGTTACTCTAATTCCACTAACCATAACCATTTGCCACTCCTGTAACAAACTGTTAAAAGACCATAATTTTGTTTTAAACCTTACTCACAACTGAAGATGTTAGACTTGCCTCTGAGAAAACCATAAATCCTTTCATCCCTTGCATGTGCACACATATAGAGCAGATTTGGAGCTCTGTGTTAATCTCCATACCTATGGATTTATACTGAAGGTCATTAAACTCTTATCTATTGTTGTTTTTTTTTGCTTTTCCTTTTTGTTTTCAAAACCATATGTCCTCCATTGTACAGATTAAATCCAGCTATCATTTCTATGTATACAAGACCCCTTTCTGCTTTTACTGTTCCATTTGTAGGCTTATAAGTAAGTACTAGTCTAGCTGCCCTTGCAGGACATTTTAAGCCTAGATAATTTCCCTTTTTGTGCTCAAAATAACTTACCCCATTTGGTTATAGATTGGCTTTACCCATTCTGTGGTCGATAATTATATATAACTGGTGTCATACAATAAATAATTTGAGGGGGCCCATGCCTAGGATAAAGCATTTAGGAGCTGAGCCTGTCCATTAGTAGCACGGGGGCAATCCCGAGGTAAATTTTCTTTTTCCCAACCATTGATCTAAATTACTCTTGAAAATGGACGAGGATGAACTTGCTTTATGTGGATGGGGAGTCTGTTCCATAGCAGCAGTATCCTCTGCGAAATATACTTGTCCCTCCAAACCATTCTGTTGATGTTGAAGAAGAGGTTTAGATCCCTAGACCGAATATTTCTGATGCCACTTGACTTATTCCTCATATATTTGTGGGATACTCAGTAACTTTCTCTGAATTTCACCAATTCCCATCTCTTTAACTTCATACTATATAACTGTTCCAAGAACTCACTAACCCCTTTCTTTAGAATGTCTTCCCATCCTTCGTGATTTGTAGCATGTCGCTTACAAATAAATTATTTTCCTTTCCAAAGGTTTCCATTCTGCTGTAAATGTCATTCCATTTATCCTTGCACCACCATTCCAACCATTAATTTCTCTAATTTATTGTTATACTTTGCATTTCCCAGAAAAACTAGCCAGGAGGAGTTAATGATCTTAAAATTATTCTCGTTTTAAAACTTTACCACCACCCTAAACCTAACTTCTGCTGCCTTTTTACTGTTTCAGTCAGTAACATTAGTAAAGTAACAGATGAGCACTTTAAAAAATGCAGTGAGTAATTTCCCATATCTTTCGTTAGGGTTCTAGGTTCTTCCAGGAGGTGTGTAATGTATGTTCCATCACTGAAGCTGTCCATCACTCCATCATTCTGCAGATTAGGAAGCTCTTTCTTCCCTGATGCTGCTTTCTTCTGGTGAATCATAGGGAATTACAAGCAATGGTCCGTTCTCAGACTTTGTTTCTATTTCTCACAATAGCTCTCAGAACTCGTGGCTGATTTTAGATAACTTGCTTTTTGTTGCATTTTTCATTGGCAAAAGGGGATCTGCTGTACATTCCGTTCAGTTTTTTCCCAGCCATGCTTTAAAAAATCCTTAACCTAGATCGCAAAGTTTGGCTTTGTTCATTACTTTCCTAGACCTCTTTAAAGGGGTGTCTTAAATTTAAATATCTGTATGGAAGCTTACAGTCTCTTCGCCTTTTGACCCTTATTGAAATGTTTCATTTTTGGTCCTTTGCTGGGGCTTATCTCATTTTCCACTCACCTCCAGAACTGCATGCAATTCTTCAGATACTTATACAGAGTTGGCCCTTGTTATGTAAGAGGGGTACAGTTCCCAAACTTATCTGCATTGCAGTACCTATTGGTAGGCTGTTGCTTTTGCACATGTTGTTAAAGCAGTATCTGCAGGGGTGCTGTTTCAAGGCTTTCCTTATGATCCTGAACTTTACAGTTTTGAAATGTTCTCATCAGTATTTTGAGACAGATTCCTTAGTGGCTGTAACACTCTGGAACTGTCACATATTTGCCTTCTGAAAGGTTTTATTCCTAGTATCTTTCACAGCACTCATAAGAATTCTAGAGCTACAGGTTAGCTTTGCTGCCCTACACGATTTTGTTCTTTAGTTCATTTCCCAACTCAGACCCTTCTGTGAGGAGTTTTCAAATCATCCCTTTGTCTTTGTGGATTTTGGCAGGGATTTCCAGTCTCTACCCTAATACCAAAGGAATGCCTTTAGGACAACTGGCAACATTCCAGATTGACAGTGTTTGTGGATATGTATGTGTATATATATATATATATATATATATATATATATATATATATATATATATATATATATATTGCCCAGATAAGTTTCATCTCCCCAATGACCATGAATTTAACATTAAATAATCCTTTTACTATTTCACACTGAGTGTGTCCTTGAGAATTATGTTCACACTAGTTATAGAATTTTAGATCAGCAAGAAACAGGTCATCTTTATTTAAAAAGGTGTTTTATTGATAACCTGTCTGCAGGGATTTACATATGAATGCTACTTTCTAGGTCAGCAATAATATATGGGAATTTGTTGCCGAGAGCTGCACCTGTACCCTTCTCATGGCTGCTGATTAATACTGTCAGGGCTGGCCTTAACAATCTTAAAGCCCAACTTCGACCATTTTGGTGGAGCCCCTCAGCTGTCTCCATCCCCACCCTACCTACCACCCCAACCCTCTCTCCATGCTGACATCCTGGATTTGACTATTTCAGCTTAGCTATCAGGAATGTATGCTATTACTGTTTATTAAAAATAAAAGAATACGTTTTCTTATTAGCTTTTATTTTTTCATAAAACATGTTAAAACAGAAATGAACTCCTGGACCTGCTGTATTGTCCCCAGGAACAAGTTCTCTTCTAGTTTCTTCTCAGTCTGTGCTTATCTCACTCAGGCACATGCTATAAAGTGGCCTATTTCCACTGAGGTCCTGTGTCTACAACATGCTTCGTCAGGTATGTGCATTCTGGCTTGACAGTAAACATGTCCCCAAACTCCTGTAGTACTGTCTGGATTTCCTGAAGCTGGGTAGGAGATAATCGCACACTTTCCCCTTTTTCCTCCCATACTTTTTTTCCTCTTTTCTGTCTCCCTCCATTCCCTTGTTTTCCCTCTTTGGAATCATGCCTTATTCTCCCTCACATCCCATACTCACTAATAGCATGCACTGTAAATAATTTTTGTATTATCTTCTTCACATAAACATTGTACTATATGTTACAACCGTGTGCAGGTACTCTTCTTACTGGTTTTACTGACTAAATTCTTGTATCGCATGTACTTATGATTGTGTTCATTAATGCTACATGTTATCATAACTCACACTTCTCTACGTGCATGCTCATACACTACTACTGTTGCATGATATTCATTAAAGTTTGTCTGTGGTTGTATTCCACTCTGCTGACTCTGAACATGATTTAGTTTGATTATTGGTCTGTTTTATTTAACAAACTTTAAATAAATAACTCCCACCCCAGTGCCTTTGGGATGTACTCCAGACAACACCAAACAGACTGTGCTACAAAAAAGCAGGCTCATTTTGTAGTTTTTTTTTTTTTTTTTTATAGGTTAATTAGTAGTAGCTGTCTGCCATTATGAGTCATTTTAAGCCTAGCCAGTTATATCATTTGAGAATCAAACCCTGTGCCTTGTGTTTGTGACAAATGGCTTAACCATTATGCCAACCCTTCAGAGCTGAAACCTGGTAAAATTTCTGACACATCACATCCCCATCTCTCATCTACCAAACCCAATGTCCTCAGATGCCAAAACATGCTGGACAAATGAGACAGTGGGGCTATGCCTAATGTTCGTGGGAAGACTGAGGAGCCAAGAAGAGCATTAAAAAATTTCTAACTTCCATAACACATTCTTATCTCGTATTACCCCTTTTTTTCATCCAAGGGCTTGTAATCATCTTCTGCACTTGCTCTGAATGGTTGGAATTCCTTACCCACTTAATTTTCATACCTTGTTTACAGCAATCATGCTTCCACAAAACCACATAAAACTGCTGAACGTCCTCAAAATGCTCATCATCAACAGTAATAGTACTAATCCCAGGCCTCTCCTTAGACATGGAATTGCTCACGCACCCATCCCACTTACAACAATTTTTAAAAATGAATTTGTATTAATTTAATTATTTGTTAAACTGGGTAAGTGGACTGATGCATGCACATGTCTTCCAGCCATTTCATAGGTCACAAGAGCAACAGTAAAGATTACCTGCAGGGATAATTTAGAGTTGTCACTAAGCATCATGTTTTCTTCAGGTGGAAGGAAATCAGAATGCTTTAGGGCAACCCACATGGGTATATCGGTAACATGCATATATATTTCTATAAAGCACTTCCCTCCCAAAACTCCTCCCCAGTCTAGTCCACTCATATTTTAGCTTTTTATGTTTCTTCTTGCCCCAGTATTGTGTTTGTCACACTGAAACTGTGATATCCTTTTAGTACACATATGAGTAAAACTGCTTCTGTTACCATTTTCCACTTTCAGCCAAATTAATAATTTTTCTGTTCACCTCTGCCTCCCACCACTCTGTATACACATACCTCTGATGCTTCACTTCTCTGGGATTATTTTGGTCCTATCTGTGACAGCAGCAGCCATTTTTCTACTGTACTGTTGAATTGGTAACAGTCTGTCACAAGTCTTTTTGATTATATGTTATACATTTCAGCTGTCCTGATGTTCACCTCCTATTTTTGGTATGCTCCTCGTGTGATTTTCTGAATAATCACAGAATACTGAAGTCACTAAATAATGGCATAGATTTGCGTTTCAGACTTCATATCCTTCAGAAAATGCATACTAGCACAAATCCTGTTATTCTAGCAACCTTCCAAGTTTACAAGAGCAATATTTAAAATTTGTCCCTGTTTTTGGACCTTTCTCGTCTCCACCCCCGTTACTTTAAGCATCATCCATATTTTCTGTGCTAAGAGATTGAGAGTTATATTGAATACTGCACATCGCAATATGTGTTGTTTTATTCATTTTTAATGCTTATTACCATCTGTTTTAATTTTATATGAGACTTGGCAATTCCACAGTTATTTCTTGTTATTATAGTCAGTAACAATAAATTGTATATCTCATGTTGGCAAAAGAAGCAAAAGAAAACACAGTACCTCTCTTATCAGTCTTCAAATTAAAGTCTAGTGTTGTTGTCTTCATAGGTTCATAGGTAGGTACTAGGCTATCGGCCTCGGGGCCTATACAAGCCCAGCCAAAAAGGTACCCTGGCTTTTGCCACCCAAGAAAATTATTTTCCTGTGCCACTGTCGAGCAGAGCCACAGAAGTGATCCCCGGGGTGAATTTCCTATTTCCCATCCAATCATCAAGATTTTTCTTGAAGAGTGCTAATGAGGAGCTTTGTTTAATATAGATAGGTAGTTTATTCCAGAGTATGGGAAGTCTCTGGGACAGAAATCTATCCCTCCGGCATGTTCTTTTTATTGTGATGACAAGGTTTAGGTCCCTAGAGCGTGTAGCTTAGAGGGATTGGGATTTCTTTAAGTGGAGCATGTCCAACAGCTCTGGGTTTGACATAGCTTTGTATGTTAGGCAGAGATCACCTCTTGAGTAGGCGATATGCGACAGAGTAAAGCTGGAGTTTTTTGAGGTGGTCTGCATAGGGCATCTGTTTGAGGCCGGTAATCCTCTTTGTGAGGTATTTCTGCGGCCTTTCCAGTTGTTGTAGATTTCTTGTGAGGTACATACCAAAAGGGGCGTTGTACTCTATAATGGGTCTAATGAGTGATGAGTAGAGGGGAACAATTACCTCTTTTTTTCTGGATGAGAAACCTTTTGTGATGAGGTGTGCCACGTAGAAGGATTTCCTGACTACTGTGGCAATGTGATTATGAAAGGAGAGACTACTGTCCACCTGTGTCCCAAGGTCTCTTATCACACTTTCGGTGTTAAGTATACTACCGCCTATGTTGTAGTTCATGGGTACAGAGTTTTTACCAAAGGGGATGACAATGCACTTTTTGGCATTGAGCTAGAGGCCATGACTTTGACACCAGGCATCTGTCTCAGTGAAACCCTTTTGTAGGATGTCCACATAGTTAGGAGTTTCGATTATGGCTCTTAGTTTGCAGTCATCTGCGAACTTCGTTAGCCAAAGACCTTCTGTGTTAGCCTGTACTTCAGAGAAGTGGATACCAAACAGGAGAGGACCCAGGACTGAACCCTGTGGTACTCCACTTGTCACTGGTCTGAAGTCGGCTTTGGAGTCTGCTGCTTTCACATTGTGGGTTCTGTCAGTGAACCAGTTGGCAACCCATCTTGTGACATAGGGATTTATACCTAGTTTAGTGAGTTTATCTATAATTCCAGAGTGAGGGATGGTGTTGAAAGCCTTGGCAAGATCTAGATAGGCTGTGTGAACCACCTTACCCTTGTCTACAGCTTTGGTGACTGCTTCAAAGAAGTCTATCAGGTTTAGGAGACATGATCTGCCTTTTACAAACGCGAACTGGGTGGGGTCCAGAGTTTGGAGATCACCAATGTCTTTGTTTATAAGTTCCATGATGATACGTTCCATGGCCTTGCAGACCAGGCTCGTCAGGCTAATGGGGCGGTAGTTCACAGGGTCCATGGTAGCTCCCCCTTGTGGAGTGGGATAGCCGTCGCTGTGCACCATTCAGCAGGCACAAAGCCTGAGGTGAGGTTATGATTGAACATGGTACTTAGGTGGGGTGCCAATTCGTTCAGTAGTTCATGTAGAACGCAGCCTGGGATGTTGTCTGGTCCCATGGATGCTGTGTTCTTGGCTTTGGAGAGTGTGGTTTTTACCTGTGCAGCCGTGATTACAGAAACTTTGCATTCTTCCGGTATAGAGATGGGCTCTTCAGGGGGTGAGAGGGGGGTAAAGTTAGCACTGAACCTATCTGCCAGGATGTTGGTAATATCAGTTGGGTCTGTATATTTAGTGCCATTGTGCTGTAACTCAGAGCAGATCTGAGTGTTGCCATTGAGATTCTTGACATAGCTATAGAATGCTTTGTGGTTGTCTTTAGAATTAGTAGTGATTTTTTTTTCGTAACTAGCTTTGGAGGATTTTTATCAGGGATCGCAGCTTCTTACTGAGGCTGACCAGGGAGCTCATCCACTCATGGGATTTTACTCTCTTTTGCAACAGTTTCTTCCTTCTGTTGTACAGTTTGTTTATGGCAGGGGACCACCAGATTGGCTTCCTTTTTTTGGAGGATAGGGTCTTGGTTCTGTTTGGGATAGCACGATCCATGCACTCATTTAAGTGCTTATAAAGTACAATTGTGTAGGATTCAGTAGTCGTAACTGTATTGTCCATCTGCATGGGTGTCATGAAGTTCACCACTTCTGTCTTAAGAAGCATGAAGTTGGCTTTGGAGAAATTTTTTACCATGGTTTCCTTAATGGGGGGGTAGGGGCAGGATGTGGATATCTAAGGTAATTAGCTTATGGTCAGATCGGACCAATGAGGCATTGACTTCAGGTGTGGGACACCGGTCACTCATGTTGGTAATGACTAGATCTAGGATATTGTTGCCCCTGGTGGGGGTGTGGATAGAGTGATCCAGGGCATTGGAGTGTATGAATTCCAGAAAGCGTTGAGCGAAGGATTTGGTACATGAATAGTTTTCCCAGTTAATATATATGTCATATATATATATATATATATATATATATATATATATATATATATATATATGTCTTCCAAGACAGTAACTAGGAAGGTGCGCAAAACCAGATGTTCAATCCTACCAGTTTTGTTTAAAAGCCCTGTTGAGCACTCAGCATCAGCAACTGGCCACTGTAGGAGCATAACCAGTTGAAATGAATCATACACAAGGCATGAAACTGCACTTTTAAGTAATTCTGGGCAACCCATGAGTGCAATGCACCATGGGAAATGTTATCCTTTCCACTAATGAGACTTGTTAACTATTACAAGAGCAGGACTTGCCAGTGGGAAAATGCCTTGCAATTTGCTGTACTTCTCTCAGGTAACTTTCTGGGAACATAAGGCATAACCATCTTATTAGACTGTTAAGGGGTCCCTTCAGGGAGTGGGGCCCTGTTGGGCCAGATTGGTCCAGTTGGCTTAAGGTCGGCCATGAACACTGTGCTATGCATTATTTGTATATGGATCCTTCTCCTTATGTAGTTAAATATTAGAAACATTTGGTCATCTACAGTATTAGTTGTTTATGACACACCACCTTTGTTATGCACAGAAGGACAACTCAAAGCCAGCTGTAATGTGCCATAGTTTTATTCCAAAGTTGAGCATTTTCATTCTTACTATTTTCAGAACTTCATCAGAACTAAAGTCATGTATTAAAACACTGTTTTAATAACCCACCAAGAGGTCACATGATATAAAAGTCACATGATAAAAAGAACAAATAAAATTGCAAACTGTCAAAATGCTTGAATTTTAAAATTGAATTAATTGAAACAGTCTCATTTAAACCAGGGTAACTTGTGGCATTTAACTCAGTTTGCCACCTCAGTTCACAAGCATCCAAATGTTCATCCATAATCCCACCCTGAATGTCCTTCCTAACTTATTCAGTAATTGAAAAGCCGAAGCTGTGAGTATCACAAATCATAGCACATTTGTAAAGAGCATTGGTAAGTTTTTTTCCAAATATCTAAACAATGCTCATATATATGATCTCTTAACCTCCTAGAGGTTTTTCCCACATAAAAGGCAGGGCATTGTAAACACTGGGCTAAGTACACCACATTTGTAAAACTATAATTGAAATGCCCTCTTATTTGATAGGTCACTCCCTTACTGTAAAATTACTACCACACACAATCTTAGAGCAATGTGGGCAAAAAACACATTTTCTCATACCATATTTCTTATAATGTGCTTCTTCCTGTTTTGCTGTTTCCAAATCATTTTTAAAAGTTCTGTCTCTCCTATAAACAAATTGTGGTTTCTCCTCCATTTTGTTTAATATGCTAGAATTTGTATAAAATATATTCCAACTTTTGTTAATGCATTAACTATAATATGGCTGTCCGTGGTAAATGTAAAATGAAAAGTCTCTTGTTCATGTCCTGAGTGCCTATGGAATGCTTTACTGTCCCCATACCTATATTACTGGTATTATTCAAAATGGGTAGTCAAAAGCCCATTTCACTTTTGTTCACTACTTCCTGACATATTTAGTTTAGAAAATCAGTAGGGTAACCTTTGAAAAACATATTAATAAGTACATCACACTCATAAAAAAAATAATCTGGTACAGAAACCATCCCGGTAAGTCTAACTTATTGGTCTTTAATCACAGATTTTTTCTGATGTTTCGGATGCCAACTAGAAAAATGAATGTATGAGTTCAAAAACATTGGCTTACAATATATACTGGAAGAAAATGTCTGATTGACAGCATCTTACTTATCTCCACATCCAGAAAAGTAATTCTGTGTCTATCAAAATTTGAGGCGAAAGAGAAAAACGGTGTAGTGTCGTTAATATAATTAAGAAATTCCTCCAGCCTTTCATTAGTGTCATTCCATAAAATAAAAATGCCACCCAAAAATCTGATATAGAGAATCCAGCTCTCTTTGTAGTTAGTGGTGAGCAAATATTGATTTTCCTACTCAGCCATAACATAACTGGCAAACAAGGGGGCGCATGCAGCGCCCATGGCCACACCAGTGGTTTGCCTATAAAACTGACCTTCAAAATGTATAAAATTATTTTTAGTGCTATTTCCAACAATGTAACCATATCTTCTACTTTGTTAGTTCCTAGGTCAATATATTTAAATAATAGGTTCTCAAACCATTTTAGGCCCGATTCATGCGGAATGACTGTAAACAAACTGTGTACATCAATAGTTACAAAAATGATGTCTGGAGAATGAGAATGATGAGTATATAAAGGGCAAAACATACCCTAAACATCCTGGTTTCCAAGGAAATAGCCCTTATTCCACCAATCAGTCTGAGTCTAAAGGGGAAGTTCTGCCTCCACCACCATCAGGAAGTTTTAATAGAGCACAGAATGCTGATCCTGCCCTTTTAGTAATGGAAGCAGTCAGGAGATCTGAGAGAATCAGGAGCAACAAACAATGAGTGAACTCTCGGAGATACACCAAATCCAGTGAGATCTATGTGTGAAGCAAGGGGTGAAACCCAAAAGGAACCACTGGAACAATCACAGCCTGAAATAACGGTTAAAGACTCTCTTTTAGATGAGACTGTTACAGTGACTTATAATTCACTTGTAAATAATACTAGTGACTTTATTCACCTAATCTTCTAAACAGGTCACCACTTCACATGCAAACATTTTGGCTAAAGGCCTTTCATTTGTGCCTGCGAGGAGAGTGGACTTGACAAAAACTATTACTGATTTAAAATTGTTTGCACGGAAATTAAACCTGGTACTTTGGTTCAGTAATAATAAAACATTTGGTAATAGCAATTTCCTGCATAGGCCTAGTGTGTTTAACCCCCACCCCCCTTTACAACAGACAGTGCAGGTTTTTGAAAAATTTTGTGAACTTGATATCCAGTATCTCTTAAGTGCACCATGTGGGGTTAAGTTTAGTTATGTAAATAATAGTGAGAGAAAGTTGTTGCATGAGATTATCCAGGATTCTAGTATACATATTATGAAGCCTGATAAAGGGGGAGGGCTTGTTATTATGGACCAGGTGGATTATCTCAACTCTATGAATACACTCTTACTTGATGAGACTTACAAGGAAGTTTCTAGAAATGAAATTCACGTGGCTTACTCCAGGATTGACAATTTATTAGACAACATGTTATTTTAGGGACAAATCAGTAAAAGCGATTTTGACTTTATGCATAACATTAGGCCTGTTACAGCTAGTATATCTGGGATCTCCAAAATACACGCTGACATGGCCCATTCTCCTATTCGCACTGTTATGGATACCTCACGTTCTAAGACCTACTTTACAGCCAAGTTTGTGGGTAGTATTTTGAAGGAAGGTATTAGTAATATTGAACAGGTCTGTAAAGATTCATAGCATTTTTTGAGGCTTTTAAATGGTATTAAATTTTCTCCAGACATCATTTTTGTAGCTATTGATGTACATGGTTTGTTTACAGCATTCCACATGAATTGGGCCTAAAATGGTTTGAAAACCAACTATTTAAATGTACTGACCTAGGAACTAGCAAAGTAGATGCAATGGTTACATTGTTGGAAATATCACTAGAAATAATTTTATACATTTTGAAGGTCAGTTTTATAGGCAAACCACTGGTGTGGCCATGGGCGCTGCATGTGCCCCCTTGTTTGCCAGTTATGTTATGGCTGAGTGGGAAGATCAATATTTGCTCACCAGTAACTATAAAGAGAGCTGGATTCTCTATACCAGATTTTTGGGTGGCATTTTTATTTTATGGAATGACACTAATGAAAGGCTGGAGAAATTTCTTAATTATATTAACAACACTACACAGTTTTTCTCTTTCTACTCAAATTTTGGTAGATACGGAATTACATTTCTGGATGTGGAAATCAGTAAGGATATTGTCAGTCAGAAGTTTACTTCCAATGTATATCACAATCCAACATTTTTAAACTCATACCTTCATTTTTTTGAGTTGGCATCCAAAACATCAGAAAAATCACTGGTTAAAGACCAGTTAGTTAGATTTGCCAGGATGGTTTCTGAACCGGAGTCCTTTTATTATGAGTGTGATGTAGTTATTAATATGTTTTTAAAGAGAGGTTACCCTATTGATTTTCTAAATGATATACATCAGGAAGTAGTGAACAAAAGAGAAATGGGCTTTTACCTTCCAATTTTGAATAATACTAGTAAAAGAGATAAAATCTGGAAATCATGGCAGAAAAACAAAGACCCCTCAACTCTATTACATTACAAGCAACTCTGTAACCAGGCAAAATGTTTAATAACCACTGATAAAAAAGACCACTACTTCCACCTACAAAGCCAACATAAAAATAATCCCCAAAAATTCTGGTCCACCATCAGCCAACTATTACACCCAGACTCTCAAAGCAATCCATCACCTGACCCACAACCCCCCCCCACACACACACACACACTGAACTTGCTACCTTCTTCAATTCCTACATCACTGACACCATAGCTATCCTAATCGCCACCTTTCCTACAGTTAACACTACCACACCAAGACAGCTGATGACCATATCATCCCAGAAAACAATTCTACCCTCAAGTTTAACCTAAACATTTCCCCCATACCCACAACTACAATAAAAAAAACTTTTACTTAAGCTAAAACCCTGTACTCTGACCCCTGACAATCTACCCCCACACTTCCTGCAGCTAGCAGCAAACTCTATAGCTTATCCCATCAGCATACTCATTAATAGATCAATTAAAGAATCCCTTGTCCCAGACATCTGGAAAAAAAAGCATTCATTCTCCCCTTACACAAAGGTGGCACCAACACAGACACCACAAACTTTCGACCCATAGCAATTCTCTCACCCCTCTCTAAAATACTGAAAAAATGCATCCATGCCCAACTCCTCAACCACCTGCATAAAAATAAAATTTTATCACCCACTCAGCATGATTTCAGACCAGGACACAGCACCACTACCACCCTCCTGTCCTTCCTTGATACAGTTAACCGGGCACAGGATTCCGTTAAAATAATTGCTTCACTTTTCCTTGACCTCTCCAAAGCTTTTGATACCATTTCCCACACTATCCTACTCTCTAAACTATCCACCCTCCACATTTCTCCCCCTACCCTACAATGGTTCAACAGCTATCTCTCCAATAGGCAGCAATCCACCAAATGGCAACAGTCTTACTCTCCCTTCCTCAGTACTTCCACAGGGCTACCCCAAGGCTCCATACTTTGTCCTCTCTTATTTAGCATCTTTATTAACAACTTTCACACCACTCTCCCACAGTGCTCAGTAATCCAGTATGCTGATGACTCTACAGTAATATGCACTGCAAATTCCAGCTCTGAACTCCAGCAAATTACCCAGAATGTCCTCACATCTACTGAATATTGGGATGCTTAACAATCATCTTGCCTTAAATCTAAAAAAAAAAAACTAAACTAGTAATTTTTACTCGTACGAAAACCAATCCATTTGGTAAAAAACTCTTCACTATACAAGCCCAAGACAATACCACTATAGAAGTTGTCCCACACACTAAATTACTAGGCATTATTGTAGATGAAAACCTTAACTTTGACCTACACATAATCAAAAACATCAAAAAAACACACCAAAAGCTTGGTATGCTCTTCAGGCACCAACAATTTCTTAGCCTCTCTACTAGACAAACCCTTGCAACAAACTTTTTATTACCCTCTCTCCTTTATGGTGCCCCTCTCCTCACTAATGTCTGAAATTCTACAAAATCCAAACTTGCTATGTGTTACAACAGAATAGCAAAATTTGCCACCAAGGCCAAATTCTCATCCCACCACTGTAAGTTACTGAAACAATTTGGGTGGCTGGAACTCCCCCACCATTCTCATTCACCCAACTAACTACTGTGCACAAAACAATCTACAGACCCACAGACTGTCCTGCTGTCTCAACTCTGCTTGCCAAATACCATTCCAACAGGTGTCTAAGATCTGAAAATCATCTACTTCTAAAAGTAGATAAGCCCACCTTACCTGCTGGTCAACTCCTCTATTCCTTCACCGTCGCCAAACTATGGAACTCACTTCCACCTTCTATAAGAAACACTGGCAGCACCACCACCTTCAAACAAATACTGAAAAATCATCTCAACTCTTCCTGGCTATGTTCCTGCTCTATAACCTAACCTCTTCACTCTCCTTATATGATTACTAAACTCCTATGTCTTTTGCTACTAGTGACTGATGATACTTTCTCCATATTTATTTTTAACTTCACTTGTTGATACTGGTACAGTAATACTGATCTCTGTTTATACCACTCTGATTGAATTAATTGAATTCTGCTTTATGTATATTTTCTGTATATATTACTGTAATCAAACAAACTAGATTCCTGCTTTTATGTATATATTCTGTATATGTTACTATATTTACTAACTGTAACACTGTTTCTGCTTCTGTACTAATTAATGTTTATATTTTTTCTGTATCTCGTTGGAGCTTTTCTCCCTGGGCCTCCACTGAAAATGGGCTGTTTTAAGCCCAATGGACTTTCCCGGTAAACAAATGCAATAAATAAATAAATATATATATATATATATATATATATATATATATATATATATATATATATATGGTTTAGTATTGTTTGTTCGAAAGTAAAAACATTTTCTGTTCAAATAAACAAATAGTTATACCGAAAGTTAAAAAAACTAACGTTGACAATGTCGAAACAGATGCTTGACGCATTTCACTCGACATTGTTGTCAAAACCACCACGTGATAGCTGGATAGGAACTGATGTAATTCAGACTCCTATATGACAAATCACGTTTTTGCTGGAGGGCAAGCCCCCCTGCACCCCCCCCCCACTTATATATGCTAACTCCGAGATCACACTACAGTGGGGATGTGGATGAATTTCCACTGCCCACTGTACAGCGATCTCCGTGCAGATAGTCGACTTACACTTATGTTTTATGTATAAGTGGAGTCTACTGTCTGGTTCACAAATGTTTGTGAGTTTGACATTCCGATTTTCGGCAGATTGCAGCCGACAGAATGTTATTCGCACAAACGTATGTAAACCTATACATACATATATATATATATATATATATATATATATATATATATAAAATATATTTATATATATATATATATATATATATGGGAATGGTAAAACAATCCATAGGGACTGAGGACATGAAGAAGAGGCTTTTCATTTCTACTTTTACCCTGGACAGCCATGCTATAGTAAAATGCATTAACAAAAATTGGAACATATTTATACAGATTCTAGCATATTAAACAAAATAGGGGAGAAACCACAATTTGTTTATAGGAGAGACAAAAGTTTTAAAAAATTATTTGGAAACGGCAAAAAAGGAAAAAGCACATTATAAAAAATATGGTATGAAAAAATGTGTTTTTGCCCACATTGCTCTAAGATTGTATGTGGTAATAATTTTACAATAAGAGGGGTGACCTATCAAATCAGAGGGCATTTCAGTTGTAGTTCTAAAAATGTGGTATGCTTAGCCCAGTGTTTATGTGGGAAAACCTGTAAGAGGTTAAGAGATCATATATGTGAGCATTGTTTAGACATTAGGAAAAACAACTTACCAATGCTCTTTATTAACATGTCATGGTTTGTGATACACACAGCTTTGGCTTTTTAATTACTGAGTAAGTTAGGGGGGACATTCGGGGTAGGATTATGGATAAACTTTTGGATGCTTGGGAACTGAGGTAGCAAATTGAGTTAAATGCTACAAACTACCCTGGTTTAAATGACACGTTCTTGTTGTGTCTTTTGGCTTTTCCCGGTTAGGGGTCGCCACAGCGGAGCTCCGGTCCGCTAATGATTGGTAGTTGATTTTTATGTGCCGAGTTACCAGCCCTGACACACAACCTTCAACGAAGGTATGCCCATTCACGCATGTCTCCACGCAGAAGACGCTCTAGCTGAGAATCGAACCGGACAGCGTCTTACTGTGAGGCGACAATGCTACCGCAGCACCACCACCACGGGCTCACCCTGGTTTAAATGAGACTTCACCCTGGTTTAAATGAGACTGTTTCAGTTAATTCAATTTTAAAATTCAAACGTTGATGGTTTGCGATTTTATTTGTTCTTTTTATTATGACACTTTTATATCATGTGACCTCTTGGTGGGTTATTTAAACAGTGTTTTAATGCATGATTTTAGTTCTGATAAAGTTCTGAAAACAGAATGAAAATGCTCAACTTTGGAATAATGACACGTTACAGCTGGCTTTGAGTTTCCGTGCATCGCAAAGGTGGTGTGTCATTTGTTTCTTCATTTGTGTATTTGCTTGGGTTCGTAGTATTAGTCATTTGCCATACCTCAGATAAAACAAAGTGTGCAGATGTTTGTATGTGTCAGTGTAAGCAAATAAACCAAATACCGTTTTTAGTTATTTATTAAATTGTCTTTTTGTAACAGTACTTGAGGTGTGCCAGTTTGCAAGGGATGCTTCACTTGCAGAGGCATGGCTAATTGCACAAGAGTCCTACCTTGCTAGTCGTGACTATGGAAATAGTGTGGATGAAGTTGAGAAGCTGATAAAGAGACATGAAGCCTTTGAAAAATCAACCGTAACATGGGAAGAGAGATTTGCAGCACTGGAGAAACTAACCACAGTAAGTGATCCTAATCTAAAGAATGTCTCTTGATGACAAATTTGCCTCTTGATTAAAATAAAGCTGTGCTGTATATAATTTCATGAAAATTGTTTTAGTTCCTCCAAGGCAAAACAGTTTATGTAGTTTAGATTGACATTGATGTAATTCCAGAATTTAAAGCATTTGTAATTGGCTACTCTATTGCTGGAGAAAGACTGATTTCTTGGATGTCAGTTGTCTGCAGCTTAGATACTTAGGATCAAAGCACCTCCACAGGAAATTATTCTTGGTGACGTGGCAGCAGTGATGCTCTTTCTGAGGTAATCTCCTCGAGTTGGTGTGACTGTGATGTTTATATATATTCACCTTTATACTCATTTTACAAAATGAAGTAGCCTTTTGGTGCTCATCATATTGATCATTGCTGCAGTAACCTAAGCTATATGAGTTTTATCTGCATAGGAAATAACAGCCAGCCTGCTTCCAAAACTTTAGCATACCTTCTACTTGCCTAACCATTAGTCAGCTTGAGGTAAGCTGACTAAAAGACAGGTTTTAGCGACAAAACCTTCAGAGCTTTCCTGTCACCAAAGAGAGTGCTCCTCCCTGGGCTTCAGAGGATCAGTGGTCAGCTTGTGCTATTCCACTGTTGGGCAAATAAGCTCCCTTAGGAAAAACTCTTCCAGATGCTTTCCTGTGGGAAAGTACATTTTTAGTTAGAAGTATGTGCTTTCTGACTGTCACATGACTGCTGTACTTATAAACAGGTGCATACCTTTGTGTTTGACAGTTTAAAAGTTGATTTAAACATTCTAAAAACATTTTGTCTGTGGACAAACTCTGTTTAATTTACTTTTGGGAGCTGGCATGGTGTATTAGATTGCTTTTTCTGTGTTCTTATTGGGAAAAGTGACTTTGTACTACAAAGTTTCCCTGGAAGGAGGCACCATTTTCAACTTGACCTGGGAACAAACTACTCATCTCATGGTCGGTCCTTCTTCCAGGCACAAGAAGATAAAGTTAACTAAACAGCTTTTGCCATTACAGCAGGCTAGCAATTTGCCTCAACCACACCTCAGTTACTCTACTGTACCCACAGCTGGTTCCTCAGGCCACTTATCTTTTTTCCCCGGAAACAACTGGTGTTGCCCATACAGCCACTATGGACCAGGTGTTAGCAATGTGCTTTGTAGCTGTTGGGGTCATCTCAGTTGACAAGGGAGAGGCAGATTTGTCAATGTTGGAAGAAGGGGAAGGGAAGGTGCCCCTGCTTAACCAGAATGTTGTGTCCATACCCGGGGAAGCTGTTGCCGCCGTTAAAAATCCTGTTTGCCCTATCTTTCCTGTCAAAAAGATTCAGAAAACTAAGCATATAGCTTCAACTGCTCCAATTTCACTGGAGAGGAGTAGTTTATTAAGTCTGGTTCAGGATCTTGCACAACCTGTTGACCCTTCTTATCAGACGGTTTTGGTAAGTGAAAAAGGAATTCCCAGAAACTCCTCCCTGCCCATCTAGTGTTGCTGGCATTGGAGGATGTGTTTGTCACAGTCTGTGGTTTCCCTGATAACCAGCCTACTATATGCAAGACGTTTCTCAGTCTTTAAAATTTCTATACACTCATCCCAGACCTGACCCAGTAGCTATAACTTTAGTCAGTCCAGATGTTGCTAAGCATTTTGTTAAGCCTAATTGGAAGGTAGAACAATTGATAAGTTTATGAAACAAGTATATGCTTCTGCAGTTTTAATTTTTAGAATTTTGCATTGTTAGGCTCATGTGTTTAAGTTTATTCTGACTAATTGTGAAAGTATAAGAAATGTTTTATCTGTAGTTTCTCCCTATGGGGAAAAACTGCTTTGTGTGGTTTAGTTTCTCCTATTTCTCAAGTTACTACTCATAGTTTAAAGTGTGATTATGACTCTGTAAATACTACATCCAGGTCTATTGCCACTGGTGCTATGTTGAGATGTTTGCCTAGCTGTGTTACCAGAACTTCCCAGAGGATATAAAAATGAGATGTTAAATTCACCTTTGGATAGAGATTTATTTTTTGTCCCTCTGCTGCAGACGTTATGAAAAGTGTGACAAGAGGGTTAAGCTGGTACAAGGGATCTCTTAGATTTTTCATCCCTCCTCCAAATTTTCCAATATTTATTCTGCTCCCTCATTCAGTTTTGGCAAGAAACAAGAGAGTCTTAGCAAAATGCTGGTAAGTAGGTGTTTAAAGAACAATGGCAGGGAGGTTCCAAAAAGCATGCAGGAACCACCCAGCGCAAAGGACATAAAGGACAGTCAAATAAGTCACAATGACTATGTAAAAGACGAGCAAGGGAGAACCAGGTGTTACCCCCCCCCCCCCCCAATGCAGACTAGCCATGTTAGCATGAGCTTTACAACACACTCTCACTCTACAGGATCCCTACATTCCAATTAGAGCAAAATCGTGTAGCAGACAAGCCGAGCAAGACAAAGGCAGACCCTCACAAATGGAAGAGTGATCAGGTAGTCTTCCAAGAATTGATCCATCTGTGGGAAGTTCATCAGGATGACCTTTTTGCCTCTTTTCTGACCAATCAGCTGGCAAAATACTGCTCCAGGACTCCATGCAAGAAAACCAGTGGCAAGAATGCTTGTGTATGCTGTGTCACCCTTTCCATTGATACCCAGTGTACTTCTGAAGATTCAGAAAGAATCCTCCATCCTAACAGTTGTTGACTCCCTTCTGGTCCAGACAATAGTGGTTTTCCCTTCTTTTGCAAATGGCAAAGGGAAATTACCACAAGCTTCTTCACAGATTGTATCTATTCTCACAAGAACAGGAGTGTTCAGTACATCCCGACCCTAAAGGACTTCAGCTGACTGCCTGGATGATAGTCTTAACACATTTTAGGCAGCTGTTTACTGACAACTTGCAGGCACTTCTTCTTTCAGCTTTTCCTGGTTAGGGGTCGCCACAGCGAATCACCTGTCTACTCATGATTGGCAGTGGAGTTTTACGGTGTAGAGTTACCAGCTTGGCGCCCAACCTTCCACAGAAGGCACACACATGCATGCACTCACACCTAGGGACAATTTAGAGTGTCCAATCCACGTACAGCATGTCTTTGGGAGAGTCAAAAAAGCCTGCTGCTAGAAAGTTATATATATGAGCAAAAGGAAAAAGTTTTCTAGTTGGTGCAAACAATATAACCAGCATCCATTCAGGCTAGTGTTTCTCTGGTTTTACAATGTTTGTGTGCGTTACTTTCCTATGGTCTGTCATACTCCTCTGTGAAGGTTTATTTGTTGGCCATTTCAGCATATGTTCCCATGGATACCCCTCTTTCAAGGCATTCTAATGTCAAAATGTTTTTGAGAGGGATATTGCATAAGAGACCTTCAAGGAAACTGGCAGTTCCTCCTTGGGATCTTAATTTTGTGTTAGTGGTACTAATATTTGCTCTATTTGAACCAGCTCATCTGGATGACTTGAGGTTTTTAACCTAGAAAACAGTTTTACTGGTTGATATAACCTTTGTAAGAAAAGTATTTGAGTTGCCTGGTGGGTCAACCTTATCTCATTTTCAATGGAGAAAGGCTTTCCTTGAAAACTAATTATCCAAGTTTACTTTAAGCTAAGCCATCCATCTCCCTGTGTTCTTCCTTGAACCCAAAAATGAGGGAGAAAGGATACTTCATACCTTGAATGTCCACAGACAACTCAAATACTGTCTTGATAGAAGAAAATCTTTCAGAACTTCTGATCCAAGGTTCGTTTCTTGTAAAGGTAAGAAGGGACAATCTGTGTCAAAGCAGACAATTCCAAATGATTGTCTTGGACTATTACCTTTTGTTGTTGCCAACACAGCAAAATTATTCCATGCAGAGTGCAGGCACATTCTGCCAGAGCTTTGGATTCATCTGTGGATTTTTAGAAAGGGTTGGACTTGTAGTATTCTAGAAGCAGCAACTTGGTCCTTAGTACAACCTTTTACAAAGTACTACAAGCTAGATTCTTTCTCCATGTCTAGGTCAGGCTTTGCTAGGACCATTCCACAGGAGCTTCTGGAACTGCCTCCTTCTACCTCCTAGTTGTTCTAAGCTATGATAATCTACCCATATAGCTTAGGCTACTGCAGCAGTGATCAATATAGGTTCATAGAAGGTTACTAGACTTACAGCCCTATAGCCTTTACAAGCTTAGTCATATTTATACCCAGTTGCCCCAGTTGTCGGTGGTTAGGTAAGTGAGGTTCACAGAGGTAAGGGTCTATGGTAGCTAATACTGAATTCCCCTGTCCAAGAGGGACATGGGCACTACACCAGGAGTGAATTTGCAGTCACCCATCCATTGATCTAGGTTGCATTTGAGCAGGTGCAGGGAGGGACTCTGTTTCACGTGAATTGGAAGCTTGTTCCAGTGAAGTGGCAGTCTCTAGGAGATGTATATATCTCTCCAGCATGGCCTGCTTATGTGAGAGACTAGGTTCAGATTCCTGGAGTGAGTGACCCTCGTGCAGATTGATTTACAAATGTGTGGCATTTCCATCAGGGCCAGGTCAGAGACTGCCCTATAAGCCAGGCACAGGTCACCCCTTAGCAACCTGTAGGAGACAGAATACAGTGACAGGGCTTTTCAGTCTTTCCATGTAAGACTTGTTTTGTGTACCCTGTAATTTCTCAGTGAGAAACCTATGTGGTCTCTCCAATTGTTGCAGGTGTCTGGTGAGGTACATGATAAAGGGAGCACTTCACTCAGCTATAGGTCTGATGAGGGCTGAGTATAATGCAGTTATAGCATCCTTAGATCTACATATGATGCCTGTACGCATAAGATGTGCTACATAGAAGGATTGATTTCCTTACTAATGTGGATACATGGTGGTTAAAGATCAGATTGCTATCAGCCAGAGTACCCAGGTTATGTACCACTGTGTCTACACTTAGTAGGAGGTGCTAATTAGCAGGGATGACAGCTTCCCAAAGGGAATAATAATGCTTTTTTTTTTTTTTTTTTTTTTTTTTTTTTTTGCATTTAGCTTTAATGTGTGGCTTTTGCACTAATCATTTGTCTGTGTTAACCCTGTCTGCAGTATATTAACATTATTGGGGGACTCAGTGATTGCTTCCAATTTACAGTCATCAGCGAACTTGGTCAGCTATAGGCTGTCCAAGTTTGCCTGGACTTTTGAGATATAATTTCTGAACATTAAGGGACACAGCACAAAACCCTGGTGATTGGTCTTTTGCTAGAGGTGAAGTCACCCACATTGACAGTATGTGTCCTGTCGGTATGCCAGTTTGTTACCCATGTGGTAATGTAGGAGTTAATTCCCAACTGGGAGAATTTCTCTATAATACCTGAGTGTGGTATTGTGTCAAATGCCTTGGCTAGATCAAGATAGGTGGTATGCACTGTCTTTTCCTAGTGCAAGGCCTTGGTGACTCGTGAAGAAGTCAGCCATGTTTAACAGACATGATCTGCCTTTAATGAATCTGAACTGGGTTGGGCCCAAAGTTTGGAGATTACCTGTGTCATTGTTAATAAGGTCCATAATGATTTTTTCCATGGCCTTGCAGATGAGGCTAATCAAGCTTATGGGCCTATAATTCCCAGGGTTGGTTGATGGTCCACTGTGCACAGGGATTACTGTTGCTGTCTTTCATTCCACCAAAACATAGTCAGCTCACAGGCTGTGGTTAAACAGGGATCCAAGTGGGTCTGCTAGGTCATGTTTTAAGTTGTTTAAAAGGCAACTTGGGAAGTTTTCTGGTCCCATTGATGTCATGTTTTTGGACTTGGAGAGCACCAAGATGATGTGCTCTCTTGAGATAATAGGCTGAGGAATGGTTGCAGGTATACTTTGGGGGATGTCTGGAGGGGACAGGGGGTGAAGCTTGCTCCAGATCTGTCAGCTGGCAAGTTGGCTATTACCTCCTGTAGACTATGGTTGGTGGCATCCACAACCAGTTCAAGTGCATAGCTGGATATTCCCTATCAGATTTCGGACGTAGTTAAAAAATGCCATGGAATTATCCTTAGTTCAGTAGGTTATTATTGCTTCATAGTTAGCTTTCAAGAACTTGACAAAATCTCTAATTTGTTTGGTTAAGACAGAGAGGGATTTCTTCCTCTGCTGAGCCACTTCCCGCTTGTTCTTGGACATTAGTTTCTTTCTTTTGTTTCATGGCCTGTTTATACTAGGGGTCCACCAGGATGGCTTGTTTTTTCAGCAAGACCTGGTTTTAATCTGGTCAGGTATAGCTGATTCTGTACAACTACTTAACATTGGTGTACACCTCTGCATAGGAATCTGTGTTATCTGCGTTCGAGGGGGCTTTGAAATTTCTTATGCCATCACTTAGTAGGTGGTAATTTGTCTTTGAAAAATTCTTAAGTGTTTTTGAGCTTGATGGGGTATCTGGTCTTATATTTACATCAAACAAGACTGATTTTTGGTCTAATCTTGCCAGGGAGGACATCACACGGGGGGGGGGTGCAATGCTCTCCCATGTTAGTGATTACTATGTCCAGTACTTTTGAGCCTCTTGTGGCTGTGCTGACTAGCTGTTCCAGAGCATTTGCAGTGACAAAGTCCAAGAACCTCTGAGCCAGCATATTTGTGGCCATGTATGTTTCCCAGTGAATGGTAGGATAATTAAAATCACTCATGAGTAAGGTGTTGGGATGTATGGCAAGTTAGTCCATTAAGTCCAGGCATGCGGTCTGCTTTTCCTGTTTCATGGTGGGGAACCTATAACTAGCTATGATGTGGTAAGGGGCTTTGCCTGTAGTTAATTGGATATAAGAGTAGCTCAAAAGAGTCATACTGTTTGACCAGTCTCAAGGCGTACATATCCCTAATGAAGATAGGTACACCTCCTCCTTTGGTTCTTTCATGCTCAGTTTGTGGTCTGAACATATGGAAGGCATTGTGGCCCTGTATAGCCAGGGTGCTTTCTGCTCCTTTGAACCACATCTTAGTGACTGCACAGATGTCAGCATCTTCCAAAGTGAGGAGTGCTTCCAGGGATTGCAGTTTCTTGTTTAGACTTTTAGCACTAAGCAGTAGTACCTTGAGTTTATCTAGAGAGGATTTAGTTATGTTGGGAGGTTGGTTATATTGACACTACCTAAAAAAGTCACACTAAGATTGGCTAATGGCTTGGCCAGTATCTGTAAGCCTAGAGGAGACAGGTGTAGACAGCCTTTGGCAAAACAGCATGGCCTGTTGACTATTTCTTCCCAGGCTGACAGATATTGGATCCCTTTGGACTGACACCAGAAGCTAAGCCAATTCTTAAAGTCAGTCATTTTCTGCTTGTATTGTGGCATCATCCTCAGGAAGGCAGAATGCTCTTTAATGTTAGGCTTATACCTGCCTGTGACACACAGTCTGAGAGCTCAGTCTTGTCTCTTTTCATATAGTCCAATGAGGTACTTCCCAAGTTATTCACACCCACATGGACTATAAGGTTGTCATGTCGGTACTTGTGGTTGAGTGACTTGAGGGATCCTGGCAGCTGATAGGCAACTAACCATAATCCGCTCTTTATCCAGCCTGCTGTGGGAAACGTGTGTGTCTTACAATGGAATCACCTAGGATCAATACATTAGGTTTTGTGGTGTTATGCCTTATGGGTTTTTTGTTGAGACACTGGTGTGTGTGTGTGTGTGTGTGTGTGTGTGTGTGTGTGTGTGTGTGTGTGTGTGTGTGTGTGTGTGCGCGTGTGTGTGCATGTGTGGGGGTGTGTGTGTTATTTTGTGTTGTGGCTGTTTTTTGCATTGTTATGTCTGTAAGTGGTTTCTATTTGGGAGGCCTCTTATCTTTTGGTAAGTTACTAGTGAGTACCTCTGCATATATGGGTTTATGTGTTGTTTAATTATTTAGTGTGGGAAATGTGTGTGTGTGTGTGTGTGTGTGTGTGTGTGTGTGTGTGCACGTGTGTGTGTGTGTGTGTGTGTGTGTGTGTGTGTGTGTGTGTGTGTGTGTGTGTGTGTGTGTGTGTGTGTTTGTGTGTGTGTGCATGTGTGGGGGTGTGTGTGTGTTATTTTGTGTTGTGGCTGTTTTTTGCATTGTTATGTCTGTAAGTGGTTTCTATTTGGGAGGCCTCTTATCTTTTGGTAAGTTACTAGTGAGTACCTCTGCATATATGGGTTTATGTGTTGTTTAATTATTTAGTGTGGGAAATGTGTGTGTGTGTGTGTGTGTGTGTGTGTGTGTGTGTGTGTGTGTGTGTGTGTGTGTGTGTGTGTGTGTGTGTGTATGTGTGTGTGTGTGTGTGTGTGTGTGTGTGCTGACAACCAGTTTGGCATGCGAATTGTCCTTATGTAAGAGTCTTGCTTCCAATTTCATAGTGTAACTACATCTTTCACATAAAGTATTTGCTTGTTTCAGGAGTAAATGGTTGTCAGTATACAGGAGAGAATTGCTGCATTGCATCAGGATGCCTATGACTATCAGACTGTCCAGAGAGATGATGGGAGAATGCCCATACATGATAGCAGGCTCTTACTGTATGTTTTATTAGGGAAGGGAATGGGTTAATTTGACTGGACTGTGCTAGTAGTGCCGAGACTACAAGATGGACCTATACTTTGTGTAGGCTAAGGTTGATCAATAAGGCAAAACTGTTCGGTGCGTAACTGAGTTGCTTCTAGAGCAGCAGAAAAGCTTGGAAGGGTTTCACTGAACTCTTTAGGGAAAAACTGAACTTTTAAGATTTTGCACCTGTACAGGGCACTGCTGACCACAGCTGTGTGAAGAACACTATCTCACAAATATGAGGCTTTAATATGAGCAAAGAGAAACATGTTTTACGCTATCTACCAATCCAGAAAGCACACACTAGGCCTACTACCAGCAATCCCCAGCTCAGGTTAGATCAGCACACTTCTACCAAAAGGTTTCAGAAAAATACCTTAATGTAATAGCTGGTTTGGAGCAAAGGTGTAACAAGAACACACAAACTATCAAGAACATGCTTACAGCTAACAGATACAATGTAATACAATGCAATTAAGTACTTGAAGCAGCAGCAGACAGTACAGGTTTTGAAACTGCTAAAGTACAGTCACAGTATATAAGAGAAGTGCAGAAAAGTACATGAAGCCATTTTGTGTAATTCCCAGTTTAGATAGACTGGGTAAACACCTGCTGCCACTAGATGAATAATCACATTCTTCCTAATGTAAAAGCACAGTAAAGGAGTGTTTGGAGTGAAATGCTACCACAAGCAAACTTAAAGTTAAGGATACAACAGTGTACTTTAAACAGCTTATAAAACTGTGATTATTCAATAAAGGTACTTAGGTTTGTATAAATTAGTCGAGCCATTTAATTGTACACAATTTATAAAGGCACTTAAGATCAGCTGATTAATAAGCCGTCCAGCCAGTAAAACTACATGAAGAAAACTCAAGTGTTTCCCCAATCTAAATAGACTAGTCTACCTCTCGGTGCACTAGGTGGAAAATCCACTGACCTCTTCATGTAAAAACAAGTGTTTGCTAGAGTATAAAAATTCACAAGTTTATCCATCAGCTCTATTAGCTAATGAATCCAGAGCAAGTAAATCAGTGGAACAAGGAGAGACAAAGTCCGCTTTGTCATAGGGTTGACACCTCTCCCATTTTGTTTTCTGGACTATCTGGAAATCAAACTGATTCTCTGGTAGTCCGGAAAACACTGTTCAAACTCCAGTATTCTGTTTCAAAAAAGGAAACAGACTTTCAGAGTTTGTTAAAGCGGCTGATTTACTATGCTTTTTTACAGAAAGCATAGTAAATCGGATGAAAGCAGGCATCAGGAAAGATACATAGGGTGTTCCCATCTGCTGATGTCATAGTGATGTCTCATAATGGGCAGGAGAGGGGGTGGGAATGGGCAGGGTTACTGGTGATGTGAAGGGTGTGGCCTTACTCTGGTTTTAGCCACAGTGAAAGGTGGCAACCCAACTTTGTCAATATAAGCACAAGGAAAGGCAAATAATTCAAGATATCAACAGCAGGTTAGAAAGGGAGGAGCTTATTACGCTCAATTTACTGTAGGGGTGGACAGCTTAAAATCACCAGTTTTAAAAAGCAGATCAACGAAGGAGAGAGCAGGTGGGAAAAACTAGCAAGGAATCACCAGCAGTACATTTATGCAGGCTTGAAATCTTTTCAGAAAAAGATATGAAATATGAAGAACATAGTACACTTGTGTAAGAAAACTTACCATAACAGTAGATGATTCAATGATCTGTGCAGCAGTAGCAGCTCCCTCCCTCCATTCCCCCTTGTTTTTGTGTGTTTTTATGCCACAGTGTGAAAATTTATTTTTTGTTGTTCCTAGCAATTTTCTCTCAGGTCTAAGCCTCCCACTCTCAGTCAGCATGAAGATGTGATGCCCAAACCTATCTTCTTAGTCATCTCAGCTCTGACTAATGGTTTGGGCATACACAAAGTGTACTGAGGCTTTGGAAGCTGTCTGGCTGTTTTATTCTATACAGGATATAACCTATATAGTTTAAACTACTGCAGCAGTAATCATTTAAACATCTACTGTTATGGTAAGTTATATTTACACATCTGTACTGTACTTTTATTTTCTTGTTCATTCTCAAAGCTGTCATATCATCTTTAGAGAAGAGATGTTTAACTGTAAATTAAGATTTCATGTAAAACTGTAATGTCAACCCTGTGTTATTTCACATTCTATCAAATTTAACAGGAATATGCACCAAATGCATTTTTCTTATTTTAATTGACCTATTTATATGTTTGTGTGTATGTGTGTGTAATTTTACCTTTTACTTTTTTAACTGAATTTTCACTGCAATTGTAGATTTTTTTATCATATTATGCAATACCATCGTTCTTCAATAGTATTAGATAAATGTAAATGCATTATCTTCATATTATATTGTTGTTCATGGAGCTTTTCTCCCAGGGACTCCATTGTAAAATGGGCTCTTCTTGCCCAATGGACTATCCCAGTAAACAAACTGGAAAATAAAAGTAAAATAAATAAATGTTTAGACAGAAAAAAATGTTTGTGTTTTACTGTGTTTCTATAACGTTTATTTAATTTAGTAAACATCGTAATAATAAAGCATGTTCCCTGACAAGGAAAATCTGTCTGCACTTATCTAACTACATTTGTTTGCTGTTTTACTGCTTACTAGTTTAGTGAAGAATTGAAAAGTTACTGGATAGTTGTTAATGATATGTACATCTGGTACCTTAACAGTTGTATTACCACACTACTTATTTGTTGGCACTTTGCTGGCATAGCCCACTTTGGCATGCTGCTTGCCATGTCTGTGTTGCACCAACTAGGCACTTTGTTGCATCAGTGCTGGATTATGGACCTCAGGTATCTAGAATTGAATATTGTATGGGACCTATTTATTTGCCATGCAAAATAGCATAGGATTTCAGCTAAAATAGGGAATAGAAGCAGCAGGACATATTTCAGATGTGGGTCTGGAGCTTCTGCTCCCAAAACCCCCTTGTATTCTGGGCCTGTATTGTACTCATGATCTCACATAGCCTCATGAATACTTCTTACTTTATAAGTTATACTAACAAAGCTGCTTCGCTGTAGTTCCCTGGTGTGTCTCTTGCTTATAATGTACTACTATGTCTTTTCTCAGAATACCAGCACCTTGCAGGTTCTAATGCATAGCTAAGCAACTACGAGCTGCATTGTACTGTGGAATCAGAGATACTTAACACTGAGCCATTGTGCAGGAAATGCTTCTGAATACTCACTGGTCTTCAGTCATAGTTTTTTTTTTTTTTTTGCTGCATTCTCAAAATGGTTTCACGATTTCTTGCGTCCATTTCTTGAACTTATTAACAAATTGCTTAATATTGGTCAGTCAGGCATAATTCTCTATGTCTAGTTATTCTTTTATTCATATTTCTTTGCTCTGTATAGATAGTTATCACTAAAATAATGCTAGAGGTATAACCTTTTTTTAAACAAGACTGCTTTATTGCTAGCACAGGAAAACTGTTCTTATTCCCAGCTGCCATATATAATGGAGTGATCCTAGGATAAGTTTTCTGATAGAGCAATTCCAAACAAGCAATTTTTGATTTTATTTATTTTTTAATTATATTGTTTTTTTGTTTGTTTTTATGACCTACTGGATGAAAGTTAGCTTTTGTTGGCAGTATCATCTTAAGAGTAAGAAAGTCAGGTTAGACATACATTTACAGGAAAATAAACACAAATGAAGGCAATCAATCTGGTTAAAAACGGAAGAGGGGAACAACCCTCGCTTCCTCCTTTATTATAAAGCACATGGTCATGTGACCTCTCTTGACCTCTCCACACCAACGACGTCAGTGTAAGAGCACACATACAATAATTAACTCTCTGTATTATTATCAGCCAACACCCCTACTTGCTCTTACGCTGTACACAAAATACATTTTAAAAACGTATTCTTGGATAAGTTTTCCTTCACATTCCTAATATGTAATACATGAACTTTTCAGTCTTCGATTTCGTAGCAGGTTTAGTAAAGACATCTGCAACCATGTCCGTTGTTGGGCAGTATTCAGTGCTTATTTTGTCATCATTAAGTGCTGACCTGACAAAATGATACTTAATGTCAACATGTTTACATCTCTGTCGGCTTACTGGATTCTTTGATAAAGTGATTGCTCCTTGATTGTCCTCAAATATTGTTAATGGCACATACTTGCACTCTTCATCCATTCCACTCAACAGCTGCAGAAGGTACAAACTCTCCTGTGATGTTGCTGCTAATGCCATGTACTCTGCTTCACATGTAGATAAAGCTATCTTGTGTTGCTTCTTTGATTTCCACGAAATAATAGGCCTGTCTCTATTGAGGCTAAAGCAATAACCTGTTGTACTACGTCTATCGTTTTGATCTGTTGCCCAATCTGCATCACTGTATGCTATAAGCTGAAGTTTCCCTTCACTTTTCTTGTAACACAGCTCTCTGTCCAATGTACCTTTCAAGTATCTTAACACATGTTTAGCTAGTCTTAAATGAGATTCACTCGGTTGTGACAAATATTGTGAAACTTTACTTACAATCCAGCTAAGATCAGGTCTCGTGCTTGTCATAACATATATCAAACTACCCACAAGCTCACAATATTGGATCTGTAAATTCACTGTCACACTCAAAGTTTGTTTTTTATTCGGAAGGGGTACTTCTTACTTTACAATTAGACATACCAAATTGCTCAAGAATTTTCGTAATGTACCTCTTTTGGTTCATCTTTACTTCACCTCTATTCTGGGTAAAATCAATGCCTAGAAAATGTCTTAGCTTTCCCAGATCTTTCATTTTAAATTTAGCCTTGAGGATTTCCTTTACATCATTTAGTGATTCATTGTCACTAGCTGCTATAATGAGATTGTCAATCCATATAATTAGAACTGTTTTCTCATTTTCAGCTTGTCTAGTGTATACACAATGGTCTGCGGGGTTTTGGATAAAACTATTTTCACAAAGATAATCATGCAACATTTTGTTCCAGTTACGCCCTGATTGTTTCAATCCGTATAATGATTTATTCAGTTTACAAACCAATTTTTCATCGATATTTGATTTTTTTTCAAAACCTTCAGGTTGCTCCATATACACCTCACAGTCTATAGGAGCATGTAAATAAGCCGTTTGTACATCCATCTGGTGCAATTCTAAATTGTACTGAACTGCCATCTGCATTAGGCTTCGTACAGATGTCATACTCGCATTTGGTGTAAAGGTTTCATTATAATCTATACCAGCGACTTGACTGTAGCCTTTAGCTACATGTCTAACTTTGTAAGTCTCTGTATTATCTGCATTGTCTTTTACCATGAAAATCCACCTACCCCCCCCACTGCATTTTTATCTTCCGTCAGTGTGATGAGTGTAAATGTGTTGTTTTCCTTTGAAGACTTAAGTTCCTCCTTCATAGCTTTGACCCAGTTTTCCGAGTTAGACGAAGACATGGCTTCTTTAAAGCTCTGCGGTGTGTTGCATATTAATCGGTAACAATAGTCAACATTAACTGCCACATAATTGTCGTTTTCAACTTTGCACTCATAGTCTTTCAAGTATGCAGGTGGTTTTCTCTCTCTTTTAGAGTAGTATCCTGCCTTTCCTCTTCTTGCCTTACTATTGTGTCTTGACTGTCAGCCTTTGATTCTGACTTAACATGCACACTTCTTCTGGTATTAAGATCTTCATCTATCACTTCTGGGTCAGTCTGAGTCTGGCATTCAGCTACATTCTTAGTACAAAACTTGACTAACCTGTGTCTAAGGACCCTTCCTGTGTCAGGATAATAAACCAGATATGATGGGCTGTTTTTATCACATCCAACAAAGATCCCCTTATCACATCTTGGATCTAACTTCTTTTTATCTTGTCTGTATGCATAACACACTGATCCAAATTCTCTCATTCTTGAAAGATCAGGTTTCTTCCCTGTTGGAATAAAGACTGGGGTCTACCCCACAGGCCTGTTATAACATCTGTTGTGAATAAAAGCAGCAGTCATTACTGCATATGTCCAGAACTCTTTAGGTAAATCACTCTCTATCAACAGACACCTTGCCATTTCGAACAGTGTTCTCCAATTTCTCTCTGCCGTCCCATTCTGATGGGATGAGTAAGGTGCGGACGTTTCATGTCTTATAACATTTTTACTCAATAGTGACTGAAAGTCTTTTGACATAAACTCATGTGCCATTATCTGATCTGATACACTTTAACTTCCCATAAGGAGCTGAATCTGCAATAAACCTTTCAGTTGCCTTGACTGTATCACTCTTAGCTTTCAGAAAGTAGACAAATGTTACACCCGAGTAATCATCAGTAAATGCTAAAGTGTACTTAAAGCTGTCTTTTGCTACTGGCTCAATTGGGCCTGCCAAATCAGTATGGACTAGTTCAAACACAACTTTTGCTCTTGCATCTGGTTCTCTGTTTCTGCTCTGTACAAATTTCCCTTGCATACAGGTTTCACAATCTAGGTTAGGTCTCTCAGCTTTACCTTTAATTTTCATTCCTTTTTCCACTTTTTCTAATTTTGACACATCTTCGAAATTACAGTGACCAAGCATTATATGCCATGCTTGAATGTCATAACAGCTCTGAGATGCATCATAATGTATTTCAGTATTGTTTTCTTCATCGTATGTGTCTAAATAATAGTCTATCACACTCAATTATGTCAAACCTAGGACCGTTTTTGTATGTTTCTAAATAATAGAGTCTATCACACTCAATTATGTCAAACCTGGTGCCGTTTTTATAGATGAGTTGGTCCCGGCCTTGTTTAAAGTTGATCGAGGCCCCTTTGGACGTTGCTGCCTTAACAGAAAAAAATGCTTTGTGGATACGCTGGGATATACAGTGCCCGAGTCATCATCACCCCTCTGTGCCTAGCAGCCATACCTCTGCATTACCTCTCTTTTGTGTGGCCCCACAGGTTCTCGTTCCATCAGCTAATTCCACAATGTGTTCCTCCGGTTGGAAAGTTGCATCAAATCATTTAAACTTTTTCAGGTCATTAATTATGTGTGACGTGGCACCAGTGTCCACCATTAATCCCTTCTGTTTTAACTCACAAATTTGTTGCTTATTTGTTGTGAAGACAAATGTGGGATCATCCGCATCAGTTGCTTGTTTCACATTGTCTTTCTTCTTTCGTCTACAGTTACTGTCCCTGTGGCTAGAGTTTTTACACAAACTACACCACTGTCTCTGGCCTTTATATTCTCTCCGGCATTCTCGTGCCTTATGTCCCTTTTGGCCACAGCCATAGCATATAATATTTGCTTTTACTCTTTTCCCAAGGCCACTTGCTTTCATCACATTATCATTACTTACGTTGGCATTAAATTTCTCGGTATGTTCATAGCTTCTCAACCTTGTTTTGAACTCACCAAAGCCCAACTTATCATCATCTTGCGTGATGTACACTGCAAATAGTTTAAAGGTTTCAGACAACCCTTTCAGGATTATCGCAATTAGTAATCCATCACTGAGCTTCTCCGCCGCATTTCTAAGTGCCGTAATGGCCGTCTCATCCATAATAATACAGTCTGTGACACTTTCACTGATGGCCTTCTGGAGGCTTGTTAATTCAGTGTATAGGCTAATTACCCTTGGCTTCCCTTTCCCAGCATAATTGTCTCTCAGTATCTGAAGCGCTTCTCTACCATCGTCTGCAGCCTCTCTCATGACGAGGTACAAACTTTTGTCGTGTAAGAACTGTATTAGTTCTGCATATGCCTCCTCATTTTTCTCAGCATCGTCGTTGCCTTCCTCCTCGTTCTCGGTCGTCTTTTGCATCCTGCTGCACATTTCACAAAATGGCGCCTTTCAGCCCTAGCAAACGTAGGTGCCCCAGAAACTTTGTCTCCCACAACTCGTAATTCTTGTCATCTCCATCGAAACGTAGTCTGTGCCATCAGCTTCCTACTTCCCTCCTGGGCCCATAACCTGTTGGCAGTATCATCTTAAGGGGAAGAAAGTCGGGTTAGACATACATTTACAGAGGAAAATAAACACACTTGAAGGCAATCAATCTGGTTAAAAATGGAAGAGGGGAACAACCCTCGCTTCCTCCTTTATTATAAAGCACATGGTCATATGACCTCTCTTGACCTCTCCACACCAACGACATCATTGTAAGAGCACACATATGATCATTCACTCTCTTTATTATCAGCCAACAGCTTTTCTTATTCAGACTTTTTAATTACTCTCTGCAAAAAAAAAAAAAAAAAAAAAACTGCTTCCAACTGCTGGAATTCAGCATCCAGAATTAAATCTGGGTTGTTGAATTCATTTATGTACATTTCAAAATCCATCTGAGGGGGATTGCCAATTTTTCTTATACATGATGCTTAGAGTTGTTTCCTTTTTTTGATAACCCTGCTTTACAATGTTTTTCACTTGACCGGTGTTTGTTAAAATTGTTTTCTTGTTTATGGCAGCATTTTCAAGCAGTCTTTCTTCAGGAGGTAATTCTTGTTTGGAGTAACTCTTGGAAATGTGGATTGATTACAGCATCTTTCAGCTGCCATTAGCATTCTGTTTTGGCTGCCTCATAGATTTATGTTCTGACGTTTAAACTGCCGTTAACATTCTGCTTCAGTTGCCCGAAGAGATCTATGTTATAATGAGCTCTGCACATTATTTTAATTTTATGCATATAAAGCATTTGATGTTTAACCCCATTTAATATATTTTATATCACCAGAAGTCTGAATGTGTAAAATTATACTGGTTCAACTTCATTCATGCCAGGCTTACTTTGGTGAACATCGTCGTCTTCTCATTCTTATTTCCAGCTTTAACAGTGGGGAAAGCATGATGGATATTATTTTATTCATTTTTTTATTTATATTTTGTTTACCAGGGTAGAACATTGATCAAAGAATAACTATTTGAAGGATCAACCCTTGCTATATTCAAAATAGTAACAACAGAAAAGATCCATGTCAAACAAAATAGTTAAGCAAAGACAGTGATTCAGCAACATACAATTAGACGCACTCTGTTAAGCATTAGATAAACTAACAAAAAGCATAATCAGACTTAAACAATGAATGCAAGTCAGTATGGAAATATGTACATGTTTACATGTGTCAAAAGCTGTCAGGTTACAAAAAAGCATTGAGGCAGCAAAGGTATGAGAAATTAACCCCCTTGTTTCCTCCTATTTTAAACCATATGCTGTATCAGGGAGTAATAGAATTTATGGAGAGAGAAAACTTGGGACAAAGGGGGCAACCAATTCTGGCACAAAATGTTTGGGACTACCATTCTCTTTCTTTTGAGGACATTTTATCTGTTTTTGTGCTTTATATCTGAGAAACCGGAATAGCACTTGTGGGCAACAAGGACTTCGTGGGCCATCTTTTGTTGGACTTTTTCCACATCTGCAAAACAAACAGCATCAGAACTACCAGGTCAAAAGACTTAAATTTTGTTTGCGGCATAAATAGGACATGTTGGAGAGACAGATATGCTTCTCAGAGAATTCCCATTCTCTGGAAAAGGCATACTCGGAGTAAACTACAAAATAATCACACCACATTTTTATATATAAAACACCAGTTTTGCAGCAGCCATACAACAATCGTAATTTATTAATTAAGACTATAAATCAAATAATGTATAGTGGCACAAAACTCATCAGGACATCTACAAATGATTTAGCATGAAGTTCACCACAAATGTGTGTTGCACTGCTGGAGAGAGGTGGCCCCCTGCCATCCGTGCTCCGACCCAGTGATGGGCAGAGCTCCTTACCGACCTTGTGGCTGGCTATCCCTGGCCAGCTGGATATCTGTGACATTGTCGTATCATTACGTTTAGACAGGATTCTGACTTAGAAGTGTTCAGTCATATTCCACATAGTAGCTTCGCACCACTGACTCGTCAGTCAAGCACATACACCAAATGTCTGAACCCGTGGTTCCTGTCATACTGAGCAGGATTAGTATTGCAACAACACATCATCAGTAGGGTAAAACTAACTTGCCTCACAACATAAAAATGTGGTGTGATTATTTTGTAATTTACTCTGATGATGCCCTATGATTTGGAAGGGGAGAAAGCATGAAGTCTTTTCTTTATTAAAACTTTTCCTCCCATTTTATCTGTGCCATTTTTGTTGTTTCTTAGTTTTTCCTGCTTGGCATTAATGTCAGGTTTTTCGTGATTATTACTCCTCATGAAGCCACTATTTGCTGAAGTATAGACACATCCTTCAAGACTGCTCATAGGTTCATAGGTAGGTACTAGGCTACTGGCCCTAGGGCCTATATAAGCCTAGCCAAACAGGTACCCTGGCTTTTGCCACCTAAGAAAATTATTTTCCTGTGCCCCTGTCAAGCATAGCCACAGAGGTGATCCCCAGGGTGAGTTTCCTATTTCCCATATAATCAAGATTTTTCTTGAAGAGTGCTAATGAGGAGCTTTGTTTGATATAGATAGGTAGTCTGTTCCAGAGTATGGGAAGTCTCTGGGACAGGAATCTGTTTATTGTGGTGACAAGGTTTAGGTCCCTACAGAATATATCTCAGAGGAATTGGGATTTCTTTAAGTAGAGCATGTCCAACAGCTCTGGGTTTGACATAGCTTTGTATGTTAGGCAGAGATCGCCTCTGAGTAGGTGATATGTGACGGAGTAAAGCTGGAGATTCTGAGAAGGTCTGCATAGGGCATATGTTTGAGGCCGGTAATCCTCTTTGTGAGGTATTTCTGCAGCCGTTCCAGCTGTGCTGTTGTAGATGTCTTTTGAGGTACATACCAAAATGGGCATTGTACTCTATAATGGGTCTAATGAGTGACGAGTAGAGGGGAACAATGACCTCTTTTTTCCTGGATGAGAAACCTTTTGTGATGAGGTGTGCCACTTAGAAGGATTTCCTGACTACTGTGGTGATGTGATTATCAAAGGAGAGACTACTGTCCACCTGTGTCCCAAGGTCTCTTATCACACTTTCGGTGTTAAGTAGACTACCACCTATGTGGTAGATCATGGGTACAGAGTTTTTAGCAAAGGGAATGACAATGCACTTTTTGGCATTGAGCTTGAGGCCATGGCTTTCACACCAGGCATCAGTCTCAGTGAGGCCCTTTTGTAGGATGTCCACATCGTTAGGAGCTTCGATTATGGCTCCTAGTTTGTAGTCATCTGTGAACTTCATTAGCAAAAGACCTTCTTTGTTAGGCAATACTTCAGAAAAGTAGATACCAAACAGGGGAGAACCCAGGACTGAACCCTGTGGTACTCCACTTGTCACTGGTCTGAAGTCGGATTTGGAGTCTGCTACTTTCACAGTGTGCATTCTGTCAGTGAGCCAGTTGGCAACCCATCTTGTGACTTAGGGATTTATACCTAGTTTACTGAGTTTATCTATCATTCCAGAGTGGGGGATGGTGTCAAAAGCCTTGGCGAGATCTAGATGGGCTGTGTGAACCACCTTACCCTCATCTACGTGACTGCTTCAAATAAGTCTATCAGGTATAGGAGACATGATCTGCCTTTTACAAACCCCAATAGGGTGGGGTTCAGAGTTTGGAGATTACCAATGTCTATGTTTATAAGTTCCATGACTTTCCATGGCCTTGTAGACCAGACTCATTAGGCTAATGGGGCGGTAGTTCTCGGGGTCCGTGGCGGCTCCCCCTTTGTGGAGTGGGATAACCGTCGCTGTGTGCCATTCAGTGGGCACAAAGCCTAAGGTGAGGCTATGACTGTACATGCTGCTTAGGTGGGGTACCAGTTCATTCTGTAGTTCATGTAGAAAGCAGCCTGGGATGTTGTCAGGTCCCATGGATGCTGTGTTCTTGGCTTAGGAGAGTGTGTTTTTTACCCATGCAGCTGTGATTACAGGAACTTTGCATTTTTCCGGTATAGAGATGGGCCCTTTAGGGGGTGAGAGGGGGGGTAAAGTTAGCACTGAACCTATCTGCCAGGGTGTTGGTAATTTCAGTTGGTTCTGTATATTTAGTGCCATTGTGAGCAGATCTGAGTGTTGCCATTGAAATTCTTGATATATAGCTGTAGAATGCTTTGTGGTTGTCTTTTGCATCAGTGACAATTTCGTTTTCATAACTAGCTTTGGAGGATTTTATGAGGGATCTCAGCTTCTTACTGAGGCTGACCAGGGAGTTCCTCCAATCACGGGATGTTACTCTTTTTTGCAACAGTTTTTTTTGTTCTATTGTAGAGTTTGTTTATGGCAGGGGACCACTAGATTGGCTTCTTTTTTTTGGAGGATAGCATCTTGGTTCTGTTAGGGATAGCATGACCCATGCACTCGTGTAAGTGCTTATAAAGTGCATCTGTGTAGGATTCAGCAGTCGTACCTCTGTTGTCTGTCTGCATGGGTGTCGTGAAGTTTGCCACTTCTGTGTTAAGAAGCGAGAAGTTGGCTTTGGAGAAATTTTTTATGGTGGTTTCCCTAATGGGGGATGGGGCGAGATGTGGATGTCTAGAGTGATTAGCTTGTGGTCGGATCTGACCAATGAGGAATTGACCACTGATGTGTCGCCCATGTTGGTAATAACCAGGTCTAGGATATTGCTGCGCCTGGTGGGGGTGTGGATAAGTTCATCCAAGGCGTTGGAATTTATGAATTCCAGAAAACATTGAGCAAAAGAGTTAGTACATGAGTAGTTTTCCCAGTTAATGGTAGGGTAGTTGAAATCACCCATTATTAGGGTGTTGGGTTGTACCCTAATATTTTCCAGTGTATCAAGAAATGAGGAGTGGGAATCCTGGGGCATGGTGGGGGATCTGTAGCAAGTTACCATTTGGATTGCGGTCTTGCCCAGAGTTAGTTGCACTTGGATAATCTCAGATGCATTATGCTGAGCAACTAGCCTGGAGGTGTGGATATCCTTAATGAATATGGACACGTTTCTGTCTTTAGTGTTTAGGTCCAGGTTAGGTGGCCGAAAGGTGTGGTATGAATTATAGCCTAGTAATGCAGGGGTGCTCTCTGGAGCCTTGAACCAGGTCTCTGTCACTGCACAGATGTCGATGTTCTCCATTTTAAGCAGTGCTTAGAGTGAATGCATTTTGAGGTTTAGACTTTTAGCATTTAGTAGCATTACCCTCAGATTTTGCTTGCTTGTACCTGTTACTGTGGTGAATTTGTCATTTGAACCTTGCCTAACAAGGCACTGTAGGGGTGGCAAGAGCCTTAGCCAGTATCCAGAATCCCAAGGGCAACAGGTGCAGGCCATCTCTGGCAAAGCATCGTGGTCTGTTGCTCATGTCATCCCAGGCAGACAGATACTGGATCCCCTTAGAATGACAACAGAAACTTAGCCAATTGTTGAAGTCAGTCATGTTGTCTTTGTACTGTGGTATCATTGTGGGTGATTGCTACTCAGGGCTAGGGTCATACCTGCCTGGGCTCCAAAATCACAGAGCTCCTCCATGTCTCTTTTCATGTAGTCCAGTGAGGTACGTCTTGGGTCATTCACACCAACATGGACAATGACAGAGTCATATTTTTACTTGTTGTGGAGTGACCTGAGTGCATGTGTTATGTTTCGATCCTGGCACCCGACAGGCAACTGACAGTAACTTTCTCCTTGTTTAGCCTGATGAGTGGAACATCAGTGTGCCTGACTATAGAGTCACCTATGACTAGAGTGTTGGGTACATTGTTATGCCTTATGGGCTGTGGTTGAGTGGCACACTCAGTTTGTGGGCTATGTGTCATTTGGGTTGTGTTGGGGGTGGAGGCTGCTTGTGTTTCTACTTTGGAGGTCTCTGTTGTTTGGGTAGATTTTTATTGAGAGCCTCCACGAATGTAGGTGTGTTTTGTGTTGCTATGTGTGTGTTTCGGTGGTGTAGGTTTTGAGGGACTATGTGATGAGTGTGGTGTGGTGCAAGTGTTTACCTTCTCCTCTTGACTGTGTAGTTCAGTCTTGGGTGAAGAGAGCTTTGCTTCCAGTGTGGCTATATAAGTGCATCTCTCACAGGTTGTAGTGTTGGGTGATAGGAGGTGAGGGCTGTCTGTGTACATGAGGCAATTGCTGCATTACCCCAAGATGCCCAGATACATCAGGTAGACAGGAGAAAACACCGGGAGCTGACCCTTAGATATGCCTGGATAGGTGCTTATTTATTAAGTACTAAAAACTGTTTTCCTCTAGACAAGTGAAGAAAGTTGAGTGATGTAGTAATTTGTACCTTATTTAGCACTTACAATGAGTTCTGAACAAGTGCTGAGCTCAAAGAAACAGATTTATGTGCTAAAACTAAAAAACTGGGTAGTTCTAAGGAAAATTTGCAGAGCAGACGTTATGGCGCTGGGAATAGGTTTAACCTTAGCTAAGCAGCAATGCATAAAGTGTATTTTTTTAAAATATAATAGTAGTAAATGAGCAAACTGATTTAAACAAATTAACCAATTAACCAATAAAAAGCTAAAAACTAAGAACCGTTCCAGCAGTCTTCGATCAGGCAAATTTTAACTCAACACTCCTGCCAGTAGGGTGCAGGGGAACCTTCTCCAAAAAAAGATGGTCTGGATTAGTGCTCAAGTTATACAAACAAAGTTAGATTCAGCAGGTCTGAATTTAGTCTATACTACAGCAAACAAGGCTTACCAATTTCAGAAAGAAACAGTTCAAAAAAGCAGGCACAATAAGCCTTTAACCAGAAACTCCCAACTCAGAAGGGCAGAATCTACCCTCTCCTCCCACAAGAGTGCAGACCATACCTTCTCAATGTAAAATAACTGGCCCAAACCCAAGTGCTTAAACCAGAAATAATAACACTCTGCTTTGGGCAGAAGAGAACCATTCTTGACAGGACCAAAGGAAGATAACTTCCAACCATTATAGAGCTGTAATGAGGAATCAGATATGCATGGAAATGACTGGATGTCTGTATTCTCCTTTTCCCTCAAGACTCCTAAGTACAGGACTTCTATTCAAAAGCAAGTATCTGCTCTTTCGATTTCTTCATCAAGTAAGTCAAGAGAATAATTTGCATAAAGCATTCCAAAATCATCAAACTGTCTTCTCCAAATAGAAAAATAAAGAGGTTTCATATAGATATATATATATATATATATATATATATATATATATATATATATATATATATATATATACTTTTTTTTTTTTTTGACTGACCAGTGGAGGATTATATTTTTTTTTCTGACAATTGGTAGAATGAAATAGCTGTTTCAGTGGGAATAAAAGAAAAAATCCAACGATTCAGCAGTGATACTATGACTTATTACAAGAAAATTCTCTACACCCAGTGGCTATTCTGTAGTTTTAACAGCCTTAGAGAATGCCTTTAATGCAGCTAGCAGCTCTTCAGATATCCACCATCTAACTGATTATAAACTCCTTTTTAGAAATCATTGAACTGATCTTTCTTTGGTTCCTCCTCTCCAAATCAACTACATCAAAACATCTTATGTTTTCTAACCCCATTCCTTCAGATAAGGATTGTGGAGCCTTTGACAGATTTGGGATAAAGGTGTCTATTACTTCTGCTTGAGCATTCTGAGCCATCAGCTGTCAAGCCCATGCGTCAAAGTTCCATTTAGTTCCCTTGACAATATTAAGAAGGTAATTGATTTACTTCCCTCTCCTGAGACTAAGGCATCTTTAACATCCTTTTTTTTCTTCAGTTACAGAAGTGGCCAAACACACTTAGATTTTCCTATGATATTGATGATGCTGTTTATACCATGTTTGTCTTGGCGGCATACACAAAATCCACCAAATTGTGTTAAAACAGAAATTTTTAATGTGCCCTCTGGACAAAGACGTTTTGTTGGGTCTTCCTCTGGCTGATGTTCTCAAGAAACCCAATGAGAGAAGAAATGAATACTGGTTTTAAACAAAATTTTGAATATCCTAACCCAAAATACAACAGAAATTTCTGTTCTATCCTGACAGACCCCTTTCTAAGAAGTCTTTTAAATAGCCTCTGCAAAAGACAGCAGAACTTTTAAAAAGTGGTAGTAGGGCAGTTCCAAAAAGAAAAGAGCAGTTTTTCAAGCCTAAAGACAGACCAAGAAAGAAGACAGACTGTACCCCCCCCTTCAGTCTCCTCCCTTCCCACTACTGGTAGTCCTATAAATCTTTCTCAGAGCCTGTCTGATCACATATCTCTTTGTCACCAGGATACTTCACACTATTGGGTTCTAGTCATAAACCAGAAAGGTTGCAAATGGCAGTGGAACTTCCCCCTCTTCAAATAATCACATCCTATCAGTTCAACCCCCCCCCCCCCCCTCATTGTCTTCTATTCCAAATTATATGCTCTATCAGGGAGTAATAGAAGTTATACCTATGGAACAAAATGAAAATTATTTTAGCCAAACATGTTTCTGGTGTCCCCCAAGAAAGAAACTTGGAGACCTGTGGTGGATCTTTTCTTTCTAAATATTGACATCATAATTCCAAAATGCAGAACAGTCTCTTTATAGTCTGTTGTTACATATTCCATTTTCTTTACTGCATTGAGTTTTCCAGTTGCCCTAGATTTAAATGATGTCTACTATCATATTCCAATTCATAGGTTCATGGGAAATTACTAGACTAACTGCTTATGAGCTCTTACAAGCCTAGCCATTATTGTCCAGATTTTACCCAGTTTTCAATCCTAAGGGCTAGAGGATGGCTTGGGTATGTGTCTATGCTTTTGAGTATTTCACAGACTGCCCCTGTCCACAAGGGACATGGGAGCAGTGCTAGGAGTGAATTTGATTCCCCTTCTATTGATCCAAGCTGTTTTTGAAGAGGGTCAGGAAAGGACTCTGTTTCACTTGAATAGGAAGCCTGTTTCAGAGAATGGGTAATCTGAGACATACACATTTGTTTCTCTCTCTCTCTCTCTCTCTCTCTCTCTCTCTCTCTCTCTCCAGCATCTTTTGTTTATATCACAGACCAAGTTTAGATCCTTGGATTGGGTAATCCTCAAGCAATTTGTCTTGCAAATGTGTATCAGTTACATCAGGGATGGATTTGAGTGCCTTGTAGGTTAGGCATAGATCACAACTTAAGAGTTGTTAGGAGACAGAGTAAAGAGATAAGGCTTTTAATAAATCCATATAGAACATGTTGTTTACACCATGTATTTTTTTTCTTTTTGTAAGGAACCTCTGAGGCCACTTCATTTCTTGCAATTGCCTGGTGAAGTACTTGCCAAACTATGCATTGTACTTGATTACTGGTCTGATGAGGGCTGAGTACAGTGGGATTATAACTTCCTTAGATGTGGATGCCATGCCTTCACTTATAAGCTGTGCCGCAAATAACTTCCTCACTACTGTGGACATTAGGTGGTCAAAGTTCAGGCTACTGTCTATCTGTGTACCTTAATTTCTCACCTCGGGATCCACTCTTAGGGGTGTGCTACTAATGTTGTAACTTGCAGGGTTATTTCATAGGTTCATAGGTGTGTACTAGGCCGATAGCCCTGGGGCCTTTACAAGCCTAGTCATAGGATTACCCTGGCATCGTGCCACCCAACCTTAGTTCCCAGTGCCTCTGTCGAGTAGAGCCACTGGAGTTATCCCCGGGGTGAATTTTCTATTTCCCATCCACTCATCAAGATTTCTCTTGAAGAGGGTCAGCGAGGTGCTCTGCTTTACATGTATGGGAAGTCTGTTCCATAGCATGGGCAGTCTCTGGGTTATGACCCTGTCCCTCCAGTACATTCTGTTGACTTCCCAAAGGGTATAATTATGCATTTTTCTACATTTAGTTTTAGGCCATGGCTCTGGCAACAATCATTTGTCTGAATCAGACCCTTCTGAAGGATATCTACATCACTGGAGGATTAAGTGATTGCCCCAACTTGCAGTCATCAGTAAACTTGGTCTGCCAAAGGCTTTCTATGTTAACTTTGACTTCAGAGAAGTATATTACAAATAGGAGAGGTTCCAGCACTGCGCCCTGTGGTACACCACTAGTAACTGGTTTCTTGCTGGATCTGGATTTTCCCATTCTAACAACATGTCCTGTCCATGAGCCATTTGGCTATCCATCTGGTGACGTAGGGATTTATGCCAACTTTGAGAGTTTATCTGTAATACCTGAGTGAGGAATTGTGCCATATGCTTAACCAGATCAAGGTAGGCAGTGTGCTCTATTTACCCTCATCCATGGCCCTAGTTACTTTCTCAAAGAAGTCCACCAGATTGAGCAGGCATGATGTCCGCTTGAAAAAGCCAAACTGGTTTGGGTGCAGTGTTTGGAGATTTCCTATGTTGTTGTTTATTGGGTCCATGATTGTTCTTTCCGTAGCTTTACATTTGTGACTAGTCAAACTTATGAGTCTGTAATTTCTTGGGTCTGTTCATGGTCCCTTTTTATGGAAAAGGATGACCATTGCTGTCCTCCACTTCCCAGAGACAATGCCAGTCTTTTGGCTGTGGGTAAATAGTGATACTGGTGGACATGGTAGGTCATGTTTCAGGCTATTTAAGAGCCAACCTGAGATATTGTTGGGACCCATCAAAGTCGTGTTTTTAGCTTTAGAGAATGCAGTGGCGATCCATTCTTTTGTGATAACTGGTAAAGGAACTAAATTTATCAGCCACAGGATTTGTTATATCATCTGGCTTGGGTATAAGTGATTCCATCCTGACTAACTCCTTACATTGTTGGTTGTGGCCCTTAAGATTGTGGACGTAACTGAAAATGCCTAATGGTTATCCTTATCTTCTGAGGCTATCTTTGCCTCAAAATTTGATTTTGAAGACTTGACTAGTCCCCTGATTTGCTTGTTTAGACTAATGAGGGAGTCTTTCCTTTGTTGTGCACATTGTCTTTTACTTCTAGGCAGGATTTTCTTTCTTTTGTTATACAACCTATTTATACCAGGGGTCCTCCAGGATTTCTTGTTTTTATGGTTTGTCCTAGGCTTATTTTGATCTGATACTGCCATTTCTTTGCAGTTGTTTGTATGGTTGTACAGGGCCTTTGTCTACACCTCTGCATAGGCTTCTGTGTTTTTCTGGGTTTACTTATTTCTGTCATGTGCCTTTAAATGTCTCTGTATATAACATCATGATGTTGGGAGCTGCCTAATTAATTATTTAACATTTGCTTCTTAGCACTGAAGAAGGCTTTGTACAGCCGAAACCGGTTTGCTTGCTTGCTAGCCATTATTTTTGGCTTTCCTTTCTACAATAAATTAATTTTGCTGCGTTACCAAAGTGATGGTCCGTTTTTGGATTTACCCTTTTGTATTGGTTTGGACCGTGCACTTAGTCCCTCGAGCGTGTGTTTGGTTTGTTCCTGTTAGAACCCAAAAATCAAAGATGCTTGCCTCTTTTAGTAAGAAATTTTTCACGATCTAAACTGGTGCCTTTTGGAAGAACCTCAACAAGAAGAGACTGTGCAGTACTAAGAGCTTAAAAATCATATACAAGTGACCATAATGGAAAGTGGAGTTAAACACGTTTCAGCCATTTTGTTTTGCTGACTAACGTCTGTTCACTTGCCAGTAAACATCTGCTGCATTGGTGGTGGTGGTGGTAGTGGTGTGGCGGGTAAAACTATTAATAAATGCAAAATATTATTGCCGACATCACTTCCACTATTGGGTTATATAAGCAGCTGTCTGTGAATGTTTTACAGTAGTTGCATGTCTTGCAACTACATACTTATTTATTTACTTTACCTTCATTAAAGCTCTGTAGTTTGCTCCCTGAAGTCTGTGATTTGTTTGGTAGATACCTGTTCTTTGTTTGGCTTTACCTCTCAACCTTTCACCTCTAGAACTGAGGTCAAAACCCAAAATAATTAGTAGCCACGAGGGACATTTTTGAAATTACTAGTACTATTATTACCCTGAAAAGTTGCAGAATAACAGAACGTGAATTAACATTCATTTTCTGAAGTAGAAGTTGTTTGTTATTGTAACAGCTACTAATTCACGTCATTAAGACATGCCAATTCAGGCACATACAAGCTGGAAGTTATGGAAGGCTGTTTCTGGAGCTTACTGTGCAATTGCTTATTGTTTTCTGAAAGATTACCAGGAACTGGCATTGGTAAACATAATGAAACATCATCTAAGTACAGGGTGGATAATTAAAAGCAGATGATCTTTAATTGTAACTTTACCTTGACTCCCAGAAGTCTGCCTACAAATTTACCTGCACAGCACCAGAAGCTTTTCACACACACACGTGCGCGCACACATGCGTGCGCGCACACACACACACACACACACACACACACACACACTACTCGTTGCATTTGTTACTGACTGAAGAAAAAACAATCAATGATTATAAAGTAAGCAAAAAGGGTCAAAATTATGCCTACTATGACTGTCCTTTATGTGGATATCACGCAACACCACTACCTTTGTTTATAGTTCAAAACTGTTTACATTGATAGTAAGGGATTTTAAAACCACAAGTTTACAAAGTAGTGCTGCTTTCAAATTCATACTTGTGACTTTGGAAGAAGTCATTTTTTCCCCCAAGTTAACTCCCTGCTACAATGCTATATGTTAGAGTTTATTTTCTTTAGTTCTAAAGAAATATATATTGCATATTATACTGTGGATCCAATTAAGAAGCCAGTCAACAGCTGAGCGTCACTGTGAAAAATTTCTTATAACACCTCTTCATTAAGATGCAGTCACTGAAAGCAATATATAGTAATCCTGCAAATATTAGGAGGATAACTGTATATCCAGAACAAAGGGTCATGTCAGATAAAACAACAAAACTTAAAGGAAAACAAATCCCCTCCCAGCATTTATACTAAGTAAATTAATTCTAAAATAAAAGCAGCATTTCATACACTGCTGTTAATTAATTGCATCAGTTCAACAAAGTAGTATATGTGTTGGGAGAGAAAAAAACATTCCCCTCCTTTTGTAATACTGAAGCACTTTTCTTAGCAAGAAAAAAAAATAGTCAATGAGTGAGGAAAGGGTCAAAACTTCAGTTTGTGCGAAGAAAGTCCGTCATGCACACTGTTTTGCTTTCCATTTATCCAGACATTCCATGCTTTCCCTTCTGTTTGAAAAAAGACAGGAAACTTCATATCCACACGTTAACACAGTTCATGGCAATAGTGCTGCACTTTCACACTAAGTGATGGCAATGTAACATTGTCTATATTGTACAAATTATCTTATGCAGTAAGGGTCTCTCCTGAAGACTAGTAACCTAGTGGGACCAACCCAGCCAACAAAGAATAAAAAATAAATACAAAAGTTCATATGAAAACTACAGAAAAGAAACTAATAAAAGTAGAATACACACACACACACACATGTTAATATGCAAAATACCACTTCTAAAACAACTTTAAGTAACTTTTGTGTTTATACACTGACTATATACAGAAAAAAAAAACGTGGGAAAAAACAATCGGTGAAGTAAAACCGGATGTTGCTATATTGTGCTGTTTAAGCGCTTTGTGCATAAATACCCAGTGCTACCTGGTATTTATTTATTTTATTGTTCTGACCTTTTTGATAATAGTATTTTAGAGCACAGGTTTTCCATATAACTTTAAAATATTACATGTTTATGTAAACCTGTTAAAAATGTCCTGCTGTAAAACAGAAATGGCTTATAAAAGTGAAAATAATAAGCTGCATTGTATTTTTGGCAGCTGGAGTTGCTCGAACTACGGAAACACCAAGAAGCTGCAAGACTAAAAGCTCAGACTTTTGAAGAGCAAGACTTCATCCCTGACTATGACTATGATGACAGGTACTGTACACAAAGGCTCATGCAAGGTGTTTACTATATAAATGTGTAAAAATCTGGCTTCAACAACTGTTTTCCCTCTGCCTACAATGCCTCTTTACCAGGTAACAAATTATTCTTTCAGAATGGCCTACTTACAACCCCAAATACCTCCTGAACTCAGTAGTATATTTTGCTTTGGTTGCTACCTAAGGGCCGAGGAGTTCCCTGTGTGGTAAGTGTACCTATGAGGCTTTCAGTGAATAATTTTTGATCTGCTAAGAGTGGGTCCATTCTCTTTAACTCATAGAACTAAGGTTAGAGGCATTATAACTGCTTGGAAGTCCGAACTGTCCGACTCCCATAATGCATCCCATTGTTTACCTTTTTAGATCTTCATTACCACATTACATACTCAGATGATCTTAGATGGATTTCTGTGCTGTGAGTAATGCTTTTGACATTTTTTTTCACTGTATGTTGCTTTATTAGATTATAATGTTCCCATTTTTGTGATATTTTTGTATCAGAAATTGCTTTTAAAAGGTTAGGCTTAGCCCTACCTTAGCACTCAGGTTAACAGTCTGTTATACTGTTTCCAACAAGGTTCTTTCTAGCCAGAGGTAGATCATACTTACAGGCAAGGGTAGTGGATCCCCCCCCCCCCCGCAGACATTTCCGTGTCCCACTACTTGTCTCTCCCCCCCAGTTACCATAAACTTTGTTCAAAACATTCAGTGTGCATTCCATTTTCATCTTTTCTTTTGAAATGAAGACAGAGCTGTGGATTTAATTTAAATTATTTAATTTATCCTTTGTTGAACAGTTTAGTCCCACTACACTAGTAGCCTCTTTTTCAAGGGAGACTCTTGGTGGTATTTATATGGAGAGGGGAAATTTAGCCAAGGCATCTGAGAAATTCCCCTATCTACTCCTTTTGATAGATCAGGTGGATGTGAGAGAGATCAGGTGGATGTGAGAGACCTCACACCACTTAACATCAATGCAGGCAGATAAGACTTTGGTTTAACATCTCATCTGATGGCTCAGATGCACTGCAGTGTCAGCAATTTAATTGTGTGATTTGGAAGTAGATTCACATCCTTCTGGACCAAAGGAAAGTATGCTACCTGTTGTGCTAATAATGCTTCTTTCAAAATTTTTAGCACAAACACTGATGGCCATTTGCTAAACAAAATATTTGCACATTGAAAACAGACTTAACAGTATAAACAACAGTACATTTCTCTTCCATTGAAACTGACACTCATATTCACAGCAAAAGCCCTGAAACTCACATTCATTGAAAATTAAATTGGCCAGTAGCAGACTGTGTACCTTAATCCGTGAGCTGTTTTCAAACTATGGGTCCCCTGCATACATTTTAGGATCATACATAATTGTTTGATTCACCATTCCATTTTTAACTCAACTGTGGACTATCTAATATTTTATTATTTTGTAGTACATATTTTAAAGTTTGATTTTTATTAGTGAACTATATGCATAACATATTTCAAGGAGTGAACTTCACACCCACCACACTGAAAAGTTTCTGCTTGTTTTTTTTTTTTGACCCATTACTGGGTTTTCTGAGACTTCGAGGGATACCACAGAGTCTTCTTTTTTATTTTTTAATTAAGTTAATGTTATGGCATCCATCAGAATTAAACTCAGCAAGGCCTTACTATGCCTAGGAAATTCCAATTCTGCATTACAGCTTAAAAGAAATGATTTCCTTAGTTACACCAGTTTGCTCACCCAGTATTTCTGACAGAGTAGTTTGGAGGGAATTTTTAAAGTCTGCCTGCTCATTACACTCCCAAAAAACATGTCCCCAATTACCTCTTTCTTCCCCTTCACAACTCCAATATTTGCAATCTACCTTAGGAAAAATTCTTTGGAATCTGCTTGGGGTATAAAAACACCTATGCAAACACTTCCAAGCAAAAATCCTAAATGTTCTATAGCCATACATGTATATACCCTCCCTTTGTTTCCTTCCGAAATGCTTATCCAGTCTCTTCTCAGTCTTTTCTAACCTTCTCTGATTGATTTCTAAAGTTGTCATGCAATATTTTATATGCCCTACCAATTATCCTTTTTGAACAGCATTTTCTGTTCTTGATTCTACTAAAAACTACCAATGCTGGTCTTTCATTTAGCATCCCTATTCCTTTTTCTTTGCCTGTACTATATCAACCCTTGATGGAGAAGGCAGTCTCTAACCTCTAGTCCAGATGTATTCTAGGCCTCTTCCCATTCTATTACATTTCCCTCTCTAATTATTTGCTTGCAATACCTTGGTTCCTTTGCCAGTTTTCTCCAGTAAATTTCACCCCCTCTTGTCTATTCTCAATAGCCCTAATTGTAGTTATCCCTATCAGCAAAATCTCCTTTCTCCATTCCAATGTTGGCTTAGTTCTTGGAATATTTTCTGTTACATTATGAATATTATAATGTGTTTATGGTTATTGTTATTCTCCTTAAGGATCTCCATCCAAAATCTGAGTCTGTCATTATTTCTTAAGCTTCCCCCCTGTTTCATCATCATCCCTTTCCACTTTGAATTATAGCTTTCTTCTTGTGCTGTGTATAGGAGCTTTAACCGTAGCTCTAAAATATCCCTTCAAGTCAAGTAATCCCAAACCACCTTGTTCTACCTGATTATCCCACTTGAGTCTTGCACTCTTTCTCTCCCAGATAAAAATCTTTCAAATGTTTAACAATTACTATCCATAACTTCTCCTCTGGTTGATAAAAATATGCCTGACCGGTGTATAAAACTAAATGGACTAAAACATTTTCACTGCTTGTATCCTGCTATCCATATCCACAAAACAGAGCTTCCAGTTGCTCAGTTTTTGTATTATCTTTTAGTGTTATTCTCACATGTCCTTAGCTGCCATAATAGAATAATTTTTAACCCATACTCATAATTACTTCATTTTATTATGTCCCCAAAAATATGGGTATTGCTGAGCCAATTTGTGTGGGGGTACATAGTTTTGTTGTTTTATCTTCATTAATTTTGTATCCTGAAAAGACTTGAAACTGTCTCAGAATGTTCCAAAACACTGAAATGTCATTTTCTGTTTTTTTTATCAGGTATAAAATAATGTCATCTGCAAGTAAAGCCAACTTTTCTAGATTGCTGTTATCAATTATAGCCTTGAATTTCTGAGACCCTTATTTTCTTTGCCTGTGGTTCTAAATTTAAGGCAAATAACAAATGGGATAGAGGATACCCCTGCCTGGTTTCTCTGTTCAAACAGAACTTATCAAAGAGGAACCCCTCCACCTTAATTTTTGCCGTCAACCCCTCACATATACACCTAATTAACCATATTATTTGCAAATGCTTCCATTTCCCTATTCATAAAATCCCTGCTTACTGTTTTGAATGATTTTTCTGCATCAAAAACTCACCAACAACAATGGTACTTTCTTACATTCTGCTTCCCTCTGGATCATCAATGTACTATTAATGTTATTAAATGTTTGCCTGCCCTCCACAAAACCACACTGATTTATATCTATCAAATTTGGCATTACTATTGCCATTCTTTTAGCCATTATAGACATAAACACTTTATAGTCATGGTTTAGAATCGAAATGGGCCTACATGGTTTGATGGTTCTTTACCATCTTTGGGTACTACAGCCACCACATCCTTCTTTCAGGATGTTGGTGCTTTGTCTCCTTTAAAAATACTGTTAAACAAAACCTTCCAGATCTTTATTATCATTTTCTTCTTTCTTAGCCTCCAAACATCCACAGGAACACCTTCTATTCCTGGAGACTTTCCTGTAGATTAGTTATACATCATCATTTTTATCTCATTTCCTCCTATCCTGTTAATAATTGAGCCTCACCTGTCTCTAACCTTGCCATATTTAATTCTTCCATAAACTTTTCCATTTTGTACTTCTGTGCTTTATAAAGATTTTTTATAAATTTTCCAAAATATTTCTAATACCTGTGTAGGATCTATGGTTATTTTCCTTGTTTATAAGCTCCCTAAGCTTGGCAATAACCCTTTCTACTTTCTGTTGCCTGAGCCATTGTGTTAAACGTTTCTGTGCTCTGGAGTAATTATGAAAATACAGTTGCTTAACAGTAGTGTTTCTAAACTCGCATATTATCCAGGTAGTCCCTTATTTTCTCTTTAGCACTCTGCAGTTGCTTCTCTTCTTTTTCTATGAGATTCTCCCTACTTTGCAATACTTTTACATTTATCCGTCTCTCTACCTGATTCTTATTAATTCTTATTCATATCTCTCTTTCATTTCTCCCCTATTTTTAAACAACGCTTTCATTTTATCCCACTGTCTAGCTATATTTTCTGAAGAAATTTCTGTCTTCCCTGATAACTCCTGAATAATGTCCACTACAAATCCCTTACATTCCTCTCTGTTTAACAGATAGGTAGGAAACACTATTGTCTCATTTTTATTTCATTACCCTGCATTTTTATTTTAGTTATTGTTGGTGTGTGATCTAGAACAGTTATTGGATGTGTATCAAAACATTCAGTTAATGCCCATGCTCCTGTGAGATGTTATTTCTGCCTAGCCTAGTCCAGTTTTTCTACCTTAGAGAATAATATGTAGATTTCTGTCTGAATTCACATCTTCTGTACCAAATATTTTTATATTTTTTATTCAAAAATATATGCTTCTTTGTTATATTTTCCCATTCGGCCAGCTAGATACATCTTTACTGTTGCAAATTAAATTCTATTCCCCACATATAAGTGATATTGCCTTGTGAAGGCTGATTATTTATGCTAGAATTTTCTTAATCTCCACTGCAGCAGTTTTAGATGGAATACAAATACATGCAGTATCCCTCTTACTACTATAAAGCTACCATTATTATATTTTTCCTTTTCTGTCACTATTGGAGTTCCTCTGGCAATTAATGTAAGTGTACACCTTTTCCTTTGTCCCAGACATTCCGCTGAAATACCATCCTGAAATCCTTTCCTTATTAAATTCACACATTCACTTCTTTCCAGATGTGCCTCCCATAGTATAGCTATTTGCAGTCTGCATTTCTTAATATAGTTCACTCTACTTTCTTTTTTTGTATAGCCTGTGATACCATATATCTTCAAAGATAATATGAAAAGTGTTGCCATTATGATAAGAAGTTATTATTCCCACTTGTTATGTAAAACAGCTTTTTAAGTGTTTAGTTTCAGCTTTTGTGTTACATGCTTACAGTAATGTTTGGCAGGTTGATCTTTTATAGAGTTGTTTCTTGTCACATCCATTTGAACCTATTTTACATCTTGCAAGACATTTTGTTTTAATGAAAACCCTCAAACAAAAAAACAAACACCCCCCCCCCAACACTCCATAACCTATTAACTTAATACAAACACACAAATCTATGTACATCTTCAAATAATGAAGTTTAATCTTCCTAATAGGAACAATTGTCCAAAACTGACAGCTATACTCACAGACTTTAATTGATGTATAATAAAAGTTATCCATGTTTAGACATGTGGTACAGCCTGTGCTTCTACATTGTGTTGTCTGTTTTTTTTTTAACTTTATTCCTCTCCCTGATGTAGAAAACAACTTGAATGCTTTCAGAAAACATTGTGTTTTAGCCATTAAATGAAAAAAGTATTCTGTTTTTACTGCCCTTTTATCTGATTGTCTCCACAGAAACATAAGAAGCAGATACACAGTTGCCTTCATCTGCTAGCTTCTAATTACATTCAGTGTTTTTTATTTACTTGCTCCTACCTAGAACTTGTTAGATCAAGCCAATGGCCTTAATCCAGTCATTCCATTATGCAAAAGTAAGAAAAAGTGTATCAATCACTTTTACTTGTGCTCTGCATGCCTTTACAACCCATGTCTCACCTCAACAACCATAGGCGGTTACTAGGCTAATGGCCAAAGGCCCTTGCAAGCCTATACAGGAGTTTATCCCCAAAAATAAACCTCAGTCAGCACCTATCACTCCTGCCAATGAGGGACACAGGTGGAACCCCTGGGATGAATTTGTGGTTTCCCATCCACTCATCAAGGTTGCAGGGATGGGGCAGCCTCTGGGAGACAAACCTGTCTCTCTAGCAGGTTTTGTTAATGTCACATATTAGGTTCAGGCCTTTTGAGCGGGTAGTGCTTGAGGAGTTAGACTTATGGATATGGAGCATCTCTAGAAGGGCAGGGTCCGAGATTGCCTTGTAGGTGAGACACAGATCACCCCTGAGCAATCTGTATGACATAGAGTAGAGTGATAATGATTTGAATCTGTCTGTATAAGACAGGTGTTGGGAGGCCATAGATTCTCTTTGTGAGGTATTTCAGTGGCCTTTCCAGTTGGTGCAAATGTTTGGAGAGGTACATCCCAAACGGAGTGTTATACTCAGTTATTGGTCTAATAAGGGAGGAGTATAGAGAGGTAATAACCTCCTTTTTTCTGGATGCAATCCCTTTACTTATGAGATGAATCAAGTAAAAGGCTTTTCTGACCACTGCTTCTACATGACTACATGATGGTTGAATGTGAGGTTATCAACCTGAGTGCCCAGGTCTTTCACCACAAGTTTTGCACTTAGGGGATTGCTGTTGATGTGGTAATCCATAAGGGTCATGTTTTGCCGAATGGTATGATGATACATTTTTTTGTATTTAGCTTGAAGCCATGCCTTTGGCATCAGTCATTAGTTGCTGTGAGACCCTCTTGCAGTAAGTTAACATTATTTGGGGAGTCAGTGACAGCACCCAACTTACAGTCATCTGCAAACTTGGTCAGCCACAGGCCTTTTGCCTTTGTCTGTACCTCTGAGAAATAGATGCCAAGTAGTAGGGGTCCCAGGACAGATCCCTGAGGGACTCCATTAGTAACAGGGCTGCTGTCAGAGGTGGAGGTGCCTATTTTGACTTTGAGGGTCCTGTTGGTGAGCCAATTGGCCACCCACCAAATGAGATAGGGATTTATGCCAAGTTGTGTTAGCTTTTTGATGATGCTGCAGTGGCAGATTGTGTCAAATGCCTTGGCCAAGTCAAGGTAAGCTGTATGTACTGGCTTTCCCTCATCCAGGCCCTTGGAGACAGTCTCAAAGAAGTCAACCAGGTTCAGCAAGCAATATCTGCCCTTGACGAATCTGAACTGGGTGGGGTCATGTGCTTGGAGATTGCCTATGTCCTTGTTTATGAGATCCATAATAATACACTCCATGGCTTTACAGATCAGACTTGTTAAGCTAATGGGGTGATAGTTTCCAGGGTCAGTAGTGGCACCACCTTTGTGCAAGGGAATGACAATGGCAGTTCTCCACTCTGCTGGAACAAAACTAGTACTTAGGCTGTGGTTGAAAAGGCTGCTTAATGGAAAATCCAGTTCTTGTTGGAGATGGTGCAGAATGCATCCTGGGATACTATCAGGTCCCATGGAAGCTGTGTTTTTTGCCTTAGATAGGGCCTGTAACACTTGATCTACAGAGATGTGAGGTGCGGGACAAGTATCTAGGATGTCGAAAGGGCCTTTGGGGTGGACGGGGGGTGAATTTTCCACTGAACCTATCTGCTAGTAGATTGGCTAAGCCAACAGGATCAGTGTAAGTGATACTGTTAAGTACTAATCCGGAACAAACCTTGGCTTTGCTGCGAAGGTTTCTGACGTAACTGAAGAAGACTTTATGGTTTCCCTTTGTTATGGAGGCTAGTTTTGATTCAAAATTGGCCTTGGAGGTTTTCGCTAGTGATTTAATTTGCTTGTTGAGGCTAAGGAAGGAGATTTTCCAATTTGGAATTTGTTCCCTTTTACCCTTGGACAACAGTTTCTTCCTTTTGTTGTAAAGCCTGTTGATAGAAGATATCCACCAAACAGGTTTGCGTTTCCTTGAGGAACAGGTTTTAGTTCTATTGGGTATGGCTGAGTCCATGTAGTTGTGCAGGTGCTTGCAAACTGCATTGGCATACTGTTCAGCATAGTTGTCTGCATCCTCTGGAGAGGGCAGTGGTGTAAAGCTACAAATACCCTCCCTTAGCAGGTTGTAGTCAGCTTTTGAAAAGTATTTTAGTTTGATTTTGGCGGGGGGGGGGGGTTGGGTGGCATAAAAACTTTGAATGAGACAATACAATGATCTGATCAAACCAGGGAATGGTATACTATGGGAGTGGTGCAGCGGTCACCTATGTTGGTGAGAACCAAGTGCAGAATGTTATCTCCCCTTGTGGGGGATGAGACGAGCTGGTCTAGTGCATTAGAACTGATGAAGTCAAGGAATCGCTGAGACATTGCGTTAGTGTAAGAATAGTTCACCCAGTCTGTGGTGGAGTAGTTGAAGTCACCAAGGATCAGGGTGTTATGGGGTACCTTTATGGAGTCTAGTAGATCCTGATAAGAGGAGTGGGTGTCCTGAGTCATGGAGGGGGGTCTATAGCCAGCTATAACTTGGATGTGTGTCTTGCCAACTGTCAGTGGTACATGGAGTAGTTCCAGCGCATTATGCTGGCAAACCAGTCAGGAGGTGTGCCTGTCCTTAATGAAAATAGAGACTCCACCACCCTTAGTCTTCCTGACCTCATTTTGGGGTTGGAATGTGTGGAATGAGGTGTAGCCTGGTAAGACAGGGGTGCTGTCCGCAGCCCTGAACCAAGTTTCCATGACCGCACAGACATCAGCATATTCTAGTGCAAGGAGGGCTTCCAGTGCATCCATTTTCAGGTTTAGGCTCTAGTGTTAAACAGCATGACCTTCAATTTTCTTTTTGACAGATCTTTTATGTTGGAAGGTTTGTCTTTGTGACATTGCCTAAAAAAGGCACAATGGGGGAAGCAAGAGCATTGTCCAGGATCCGGAAACCCAGTGGTGACAGATGAAGGCCATTTCTGGCAAAACATTGAGGCCTGTTGACCATATCATCCCAGGCAGACAGATACTGGATCCCCTTGGAATGACACCAGAAACTAAGCCAATTGTTGAAATCAATTATTTTTTGTTGGTACCGTGGTAGCATTCTTGGCGAAGGTAGGATGCTGCTTAGGGCTAGGGTCATACCTGCGTGGAACACATACTCTGAGAGTTCAATCATGTCTCTCTTCATATAGTCCAGGGAAGTACGTCTTTAAGTCATTCACACCAATATGTACAATGGCAGAGTCATAGTTGTACTTGTTGTGCAGAGACTTAAGTGCGTGCATGATGTGGTGGATTCTGGCACCAGACAGACAACTGACTGTGACTTTCTCCTTGTCGAGCCTGGTGAGGGGGACATTGGTGTGTCTCACAACTGAGTCACCAATGACTAGTGTGTTTGGTTCATAGGTTCATAGGTTGGTACTAGGCTATCAGCCCTAGGGCCTATACAAGCCTAGCCATAACAATTCCCTGGCTATTTCTTCCCACACTGTTTACTTCCCTGGACCCTGTCTAGCAGGGTGACTGACGTGATCCCTGAGGTGAATTTCCTTTCTCCCATCCAATCATCAAGGTTCCTTTTGAAGAGGGCCAAAGAAGCACTCTGCTTGACATATATGGGCAGTCTATTCCAAAGTCTGGGGAGTCTCTGGGTCAGGAACCTATCCCTCCAGCATGTTTTGTTTATTGTGATGACAAGGTTTAGATCCCTGGAGTATGTGGCTCTGAGGGATTGGGATTTCTTTAAGTGTAGCATGTCCAACAGCTCTGGGTTTTATATGGCCTTGTATGTTAAGCAGAGATCGCTTCTGAGTAGACGATATGTGACAGAGTATAGCTGGAGTTTTTAAGGCGGTCAGTGTAGGGCACCTGCTTTAGGCCTGTGATTTTTTTTTTAGTGAGGTATTTCTGCAGCCTTTCCAGTTGTTGCAGATGTCTTGAGAGGTACATACCAAATGGGACGTTGTATTCTATAATGGGTCTAATGAGGGATGAGTACAGTGGGACAATGACCTCCTTTTTTCTGGATGAAGTAATGCAGTAATACATGCAGCTGAATAAAAGCACTTGAACATTTAAGAACACATAGCAAAAATAAGGTAATAAAGTATGAAGAACACAATTACAGTAAAAGCAGCTGAATAAAGTGTAAATTATTTTTAAGTGAAGAGGGAGGAAACAGAAGATAGTAACCTAAGATTACAGCCTATTATCTTAAACGTGCTTTTGTCTACACTTTCTTCTCTTTTTACATTGCAGTACCTATGCTTTTTAAAATTGAACAAGAAGGAAAAAAGGTTATTGTTTACTTTAGTATCCCTATAACACACAACATTCATTTAAAATGCTTTATTGTATAGCAAGCAGTATATGTCATCATTTATAAACATACTGTTAAGAGCAAAAATTGATTTATTTAGTTACCTTTTTCTTCCCCCTTCCCCTCTCCTTAATGTTCTGCGAAACATTAATGACATGAAGTAGGGCATATGCTTTGGAGTCCCTTGGAAGTTTAACAAAGACAACAAAGTCCAAAATTTCCAGGTTTTCTTGTTCCATCATATTTCACAAATATGATTAATGCTTTCTAATCCCACATTCATTCATTAATTTCCGTGTTGCTGGTTTTCTTTCTGTTTATTTCCATCTCCTAACTCCAGTCACTGGTTCATTTCCAGTGTACTCTTGGTTCTTCTAGCCAACTCCTGCGCTTTTCTCTGTCTGTCAAGATGGCTACATTTGAATTGGGTAGTCTATACCATCATTCATTTTATAGACCTAGTTACAGTGATGATCTTGTATTTTTATGTGACGTTTCACAGTTTATTCAGGATGTTCAGTTGAATGATTTTGGTTTTAAGTTTGATGGGATTCAGATGGGAAGACAAGTAACCTTTCTGGATCTAGATATATGTGGAATAACTGGTGAGCAAATTCATACTTCAATACATGGAAAAGTTGAAAAAGGCAATATATTTTTATATGGCATTAATTGCCATCCTCCATATCTTATATCTACACTGCCATATAGTGAATTTTTACGATTAAATAAACGATGCAGTCAGAATGATATTTTTGAAAAAGAAATTCAATGATATGTTTAATAATAGAGGATGTAATAAGGAAGTGGTAGAAAGTTCAAAGGTTAAAGGTTATAAATATGTGTTATGGTATAGATGTTTTAGAAAATAAAGATAATGAGGTATTAAGCAGAACATGTAATAATAGACAATTTGATGGTAATTATAATTTAGGGCAACAAGGAATGAAAGAGAATAAGAGATTTATTTTGTTACAATTTATAATATTTTAAGTGAACAGGTGATTAGTAAATTAAAATATTATTGGCCTATTATATTTAGGGATACATTTTTGGGAAGTTTAGTTAGTCATATTCCACATGTATCTTACATGAGAGGATGTAATTCGGCAGACATGGTAGTACACAGTAGGTCTATCCCACCTAATAATGCTTTTTGTACTGATATTCCTTTAAGAACACGTACTTTTAAATGTAAGAAATGTTCTGTCTGTAAACATATAGTAAATGGATTTTCTGTAATTAATGGAGAGCTTTTGAATCTCATTTACAAGAGCATATTGGGGACATTAAGAATAAAAAGTTTGAAAGCCTATTAGGTGCACATTTCAAACAGTTTCATGATGCCATTCCAGAGTGTTTAAAAGATTGTATTTTAGAAAAAGTAAGTATGAAATTAGGGGGATGTGTTGAAATTAAAGATAAATTGTTGTATAAAGAAACATTGTTTATTTTAAAATACAGTAGACTCCCTCTTATACAGCCTCTCTTTAACCAGCCTCCTCTTTAATCGGCCACCAAATTTCTGCTGTAGTCCTAGCAAAAGACAACAGATAAGAACAACATTTCTGCCTCCTCTGGGCTAAATAATGACAGACATTTGAGTTTTAGACTAGATATTCATTAGAAAAATGCATACTAACACAAATCCTGTTATTCTAGCTGATTTATGACCTATAAATATTAATTTGTATGCTTTTTCTGATTAACCAGCATTCGTTTATCCAGCCTAAGGTCCGTACCCAGCGAGACTGAATAAGAGGGAGTCTAATGTATAATAATTTTGGAGCTATTAGGTTTGAATAAGGAATGTAATTGGAAGTATATGACTAATTTAGTATGCTAATTATTTTGTTGTGTAATTTTCTTGATTATAATGAGGGATAAATTTTGTGGAATGTTTTGCTCTTTGAAGGCATTGTTGCTGAAGTGCTAAATCTGGTGAATAAATCTTACTGAGTTTGTGGCGGTCATTTTGATGTTTTTTGATTTATTTTGCTTTACATTTAGTTGTGTGTATAACAGCTTCATGTATTTGGCAGGGGTGGGTGAGGAGAAGGGAAGTTTCAATGAGGAGTTTGAATCTAGAGACAGAGGGGCTGCAGCCAACTGGGACAGTGTGTCAGGGAGAGTGTGTGACAGAAGAATGCCAAAGAAGCTGTAAAGTAAAGTGTACAAAACAGTGGTGCATCCAGTACTACTGTAGGAATACATTAGAGCAGAAGTCCAAATAGCTCCAGTTCCAGAGACGATCAAAGACTATGGTGGTTTAGGTACATGTGCAGGAAAGCAGAACACAATCTGGTGAAGATGAATTAGTACAGCCATGAAGAAAGCAAGGGTAAACAAGGACATCCAGAAAAATGCTAGATGGATTGCTTGAGAAAAGACCTACAACATTCAGGTATGACTGTCGAAAAAGGAAAGTGTGAGTCTTTGAATCGAGAGAGATGGTGACAGTTGATGCAACACTTCCAACTTCATGGACAAAATGGGAAAAGTGGGAGGGGAGTTCATGATGGACGATGACCTGCAATTATATTTTATATGGAAGGTTAGCTATCTTAGTCTTTCTCCTGTGTGGCTTCTTACTGGCAGATGCACCCACTTTCAGTTTATTGAGACCCTATACATAGGATTAAGCCACATATTCTGTTTCTCTCATCCTCCATGTATTACTCAGTGGAGGGGGGGGGGGGTTCCATACTGCTAAATGAATCAGGATTAGGATCTGTCTGTTTTCTCTATCTGAATTTTCTGCAGCTTATCCATAGCCTGTTACTCCACTCCTGCTTGAATGGAGGCAAGACCTATATGCAGCCTTCAGCTTTAAATTGACAGAAGAATGTGACCCACGTATTTTTATATATTTTTTAGGAATTAACTCTTTCTTTTCCTACACTGTGGAGTCTGTTCCAAATTTCATATGATTTTCTATGCAGTTACTATTAGTCTTTTTCTGTGGTGCTTTTAAGACACACTATGAAGAATATTCTTGGAGTCTTGTGTTCCCGCCAACCCATGTTTTCAGATTTTTTCCCTTGTGTGTAGTAGTTCCCCTCATCCCATTTAAGTGCCATTAAGGCATGAGATGTAAACATTTATCCTGGTATCTAGTGGTCACCCCCCACCACCATGGGAGTCATGTGTGCAAGTGCTGTTGAGGTACGATGATAAAGATTATCCCTGGTCATTGGTGTTCCCCTGACTCTGTTGCATGCTTTGCTTTGTTAGTCTAGGGATGTGTGGAAGTGTGACAACCACTCCATCCTACACACACACACACACACACACACACACACACACACACACACACACACACACACACTCACATATTTCATCTTTTCACACACACACATACTGTGTCCTTTCACTAACCCCCCAACTGAGACTTCCCATGCAGACGCACATATTTGCACATACAGGCCCTCACAATCACACACTTAACAGCATACCTCTCAACCTCTTAGTTTAAGAAATCTGAACAAAGCTTAAAATAATGGGTGGGGGGAGAAAGGCCCACAAATAGGGACAGATTTTATATATTGCTATTACAAACCTAGAAAGTTGCTAGAATAATAGGATTGTGTTAGTATGCATTTTATGAAGGATATGAAGTCTGAAAATCAAATGTACGTCATTATGTGGTGACTTTAATCCTTGGTGAATTGCACTAAAACTGCAGATTTCATGAGGAAAAGATCAAAAATGTGAGGGAGAAATCTGGACATTTAAGAGGTAGGCCTAACAGAGTATCTAATCATTAATCTCCCCAGCACTTATATCTACCATAATGTATAACCATAACCTTTTGTCCATTTTCATTACCATGAGTGGCCGTGCTAAGTTACGCAGCCAAGCGATTCTCTGAATCACTTGGCTACATAAATGCCTTACTGCACTCAGTTCCAGGGGGGGTGCACATAGTTAATTAGCTTATGCCTCTCCCCCAGAATGCCTTATTAGCATGTAGCATGGCTTTGGAGACAACCCACAGTAGTATTGAATATCTTCATGCAACTGCACTGTGGTAGGGCTGTCTCTGAATTCCAAAACATTATCACAAGAGGTAGGATTGTCATCCTTTCAAATAACCAAGGTGAGACTTTTTTATGAAAATTGAGGATTTTATAGGACAGACCATGTCAACACACAGTGCAGAGTACCAGACCTTGTTTTTCCGCCAAATAAAAGCTCATTTCAGATTCAGATATTTAAATGCAGCTATTACAAGAAACTTAGGAAGTTCTGCCATAATGTTAGTAAGTCCATAAGTTGTAAAAAATGTAAAAAATTCCAGTTTACTGTTTTAGAACAGTGCTTGGTAGACCTTAGCAGAGGGGATTTTAAGAATTTTATAGAGCAAAGAGAAACGTTATGGCAGATTAAACTGGGAGCTGATAAGTTTCCAGGGCTTAATGACATGGTTAACATCAAATGTTCTTTGAGGGATAAAAAACAGTGTTGTTCTCTCTTGCCGTTGGTTTTGGCCCATGTGATTTTCTGTTTTTTTTTTTTTTTTTTTATATAGTTTCCTTAGAAACCCCCAAAAGGAAAAAAGTAAACACCTTTGTTCTCCAGCCACTTCTGTTTCCAGGGATGCACATAAAAAAATGTCAGAATTTTTCTAAAGGATTGTTCAAAGCCCTTGTGGCTCTTAAACCTCTTCAGTTTTTTTCTTCCACTCCATCTGCTCCCATAAAAGAAGGGATACATTTTCTGAAGAATATTCTCCCTCTGAACCAGAATCTGACCTATTGGATTATTCTTCTCAGATTCATTCTCCTTCAGGATATGAATCTGACTGAACCTGATACCTTCATGTACTTTGACTTTCCTCAGTAGGTAATACAACATTTCATTTGGGAGGATAGCTCTGATTCCCAAAATGGATATCAGAACCTCTTGTATATGAGCATACCCAAGGCTCCTGTCCCTCCTGGTCTTGAAGCGTTAAAAAACACTTCCTTCTCTACCTGTCTTAACTCCTGAGTCCATGCAGAAGAAAAAAAAGCCTGATGGATATTAAAGTCTCAGACGTGTACAGGTACCTCTTCAAAAATTCCATTTTTGACCCTCCAGTTGTCTCCACTGATTATGAAAAACCTCCTAAGCTTTTCCCATCTTAGAGTGCTCAACCAAATGGCAGGCATAATAGAGCTATTGATAAGGTATTTGGAATAAAGTATATATGTCAGCTTTTTCGGTCAGTTGTGTTGTTAATTATCAGACAGACATTAGGATATACATTTTTATATTTTTGATGGTATCAATAAATTATACCTAATATCCCTGACAATGATTCAAAACCTACAATACAAAGTATGATTTTCTACTTCTCAAGTTGCATGCCATTCTATTAAGTGTGCATATGATGTATAAAAAATGGAAAGCAAAAACAACGAGGCCAAGGGCCGCACCACAGATAAATTTATTAAGCACTTTTGTCCAGTATATACAGGACTTCATCAGAATATACTTAAAATCAAACAGCCACATTAAATATCCTACTTAACAACCTAATAGGTTCATAAGTAGGTACTAGGCTATTGGCCCTAGGGCCTATACAAGCCTAGCCAAAAAGGTACCCTGGCTTTCGCCACCCAAGGAAATTATTTTCCTGTGCCCTTGTCAAGCAGAACCACAGAAGTGATCCCCACAGTGAATTTCCTATTACCCATCCAATCATCAAGATTTTTCTTGAATATAGGATAGTTGGTCCAACAAGTAACCCTGACCTTCCAATAAAAAAGCACTACTCATGAATTCTTAAAAAAAAAAGTAAAAAATTACATTAATTTCAATATATATTTTTACAAAGTAAAAGATACAATATATTATAAAAATACAGTAAATTATAAAAAATCATCCTAGAACCTTCAGAAAGTCTATATTTCAGATGCAGCTTTTAATTTCAACACACTGCTAATTGAACATTGATCATTCAACGCTGGAAAAACCTTGGCATTAGTTTTCAATTGCCATTATAGTTCCCTGTATTCTAAGAACTCATTTATAGAATCACCCCACTGTCGGTGCTCTACATGATCAGTAATAATGAATTTAAAAGAATGTTGTTCATTAATTTCAAGATGTCTGTACAGAGCATTATTGCGGTCTTTTTTCTGGTATACATGCATTTGATCGGCTGGTGGATGGTCGACTGGAATATGTTTGAAAGCAGTGCTGCAAAACCTTATAAATGCGAATGCAATTGTTGTGAATCACATAACCCCCCCCCTTTTTGACCCATGGTAGCGCTTGTTTAGGTGGTAGAGCAGTCAGAAATGTCGCATTCTGTGTTTTGTATGACATTCCAACTGTTCGACAAGGGGAAATTCGGTAATAACACTCTGTGTTATACATGACCGAGCAATGTTACCTCGATCAAATTAATGTATTCCCTTTTTTCTTTATACTATACATTTGTTGGTATATGAACCAACAAACTCTCCCAAAATCCACTAAAAAATAACCACAATTCTGGTCCAGAATTCAAAACAAACAATTTTAATCTTACACTGATAAAAACACAGTGATAAACTGTTAAAAACACAGTGGCAAAACATAAAATGTACACGACTAAATGCTTTCACCTATCCATAGCCATCATCAGAGTCATAGTACAATCACATTATATAGCCAAGCTTCAGGCTGGCTGATAAATCCTTCATAACCACTGTAAGCTGACTGATAAGAGCCTTAATAGTACGGTCCGCTCCTACTCTGGCCATTCCTGTTTTTTTTCACTAATGAACCAACAAACTGTCCCAAAATCCACTAAGTGTAAAAAAATAACCACAAGTCTGGTCCAGAATCCAAAACAAACACTTTTAATCTTGGACTGATAAAACACAGTGATAAACTGTTAAAAACCCAGTGGCAAAACAAAATGTACATGTATAGAGATCTCAGGTTACCATAGGAATTTACAGTGCCCAGGTCGGTGCAGTTGCAATACTGACTTGGCGGTGTATGTGGCAACTTGTGTAACCTGCCCTGTGTTTTACATGGGTAAAACCATGAGACGACTAAGAGATAGGTATGCTGAACATGTTCAAGACATTAAGAATAAAAAAGAAGTCAGTGCTTTGTATATGCACAGCACTACTTGTATTAATTTCAGAAGATTTATTCTTTGTCATTGACCATCTGTTATTGAATGAAAGAGGAGGCGATCCAAAACTTAATGTTGAAATTAAAGAAATGTTGTGGCAGTGAAGACTTAATGCCAAAATATTTCCAGGCATTAACAAATATATTTCCATTTTTCCCATCTAAAAACAGAAAAGAAAAGAATGTTGATGGCAATTTTAAAGGGGTGACACTTTATATTACAGTATAGTAGGTCACAAAGTTGAATGAACAGCAATGTGTTGTTGTTTTGTAATTACATGTTTTTATAACCTGTTTTGTATGTATAGTTACGTTTTTAGGTAAGGTATTATTTAGGTCATACACTGGTAGGGAAAGTTTTTAGTATTTTTGTACCTTTATACTGTAAACAATGAAGCAGGTATTGTTAACTGGGTAACAAGGGTGTAACAGGAAATTAATTTAGAAGGTTGGCTATATAATGTGATTACGTCAGTTGTAGTATGACTCTGATGATGCCTATGGATAGGTGAAAGTGCTTAGTCGTATACATTTTATGTTTTGCCTCTGTGTTTTTAAAAATTTAGCACTGTGTTTTTATCAGTGCAAGATTAAAAGTGTTTGATGTTCTTCGTGTTTCACTGTTGCAGTCATTACATTTTGGTAATCTGCTGGCAGGTTGCCCTCAGTCGGGCTGATTAACAAAGTCTTGGGTCCTGCATCGGTTGCTGTCCCTTCTTCCATGACGTCAGGTCGTCAGGGGTATAAAACATGTAGCTGACGCCATTACATCAGTCTTTCTTGCTGCGCGGTGCCCAAAGTAGAAGCAGTTCGCAAGTGCCGGTCGGCCGACTTCTCAAATTTTCATTTTCGAGTTTCAGATCTGAAGTTTTCAACTAAAAAGCTAAGTACCCCGTTGAGGAAACTTTTTCTTGCTCCTTACCGATGTCAGTAAAAGTTAATAATTGCATTACTTGTAGGAAGCAAATACCTCTTAAGGATTTTCATTTGTACTATATTCCTTGCCTAGGCCCTGACCACAACGTACCTTGCTGTCAGTTTTGTACTTTAATCAATGCACTATCAAACATTGGTACATTTTTGCTTCTAAATATTTTGGCTCACGCTTTAATTATCCAGAAATGTCATCAGTTAGCAATCCGACTACCAGAATACCTAAAAATGCAAAGATAGAGACAGGCCATTGAGGTCCAAAACTGCTGAAGACACTTTTCTTATGCCAGTCGCCAGTTCGCCGGTACTCAGTGACGTGCTTTCGCAGCACCTTATACCCGCTACTTCTGATTCGCAGGCCTCTACTGAGACCCATTTGGAGTCCGGTATGCCTCGAGATGCGTCAGTTATGGAACCTGCAGATGTCTCTACCTTGGATGGGTCTGGAGCCGCTGTGCAGGCACCAGCTTCTGAGGGTGTTTTCAGGCCTACAGATTTGTATATTAGAATGACGCCATCTTCAAAACTAAGGCCAAAATCTCGACCTATGCTTAAAAAACCGAAGCCTGGCCACATGTGCAGGCCCCTATGCCTAAAAAACAAATGATCAAAATGGCTGAAGATTTAATTACTCTGATCAGGGGTAGCCACCCCCCCCCCCCCCCTTCAAAGAGGCCTAGGCAAGACATTGATTATGAATCTTCTGAACAGGATTCTATTTCTTCTGACTCTTCTTATGAACAGGAATTGTGTATACCTACTTATGAGGACTCTGATGCAGAAGATTCCATTCCTTTTGCTTCTCCCCCTGAGGATTTTTATTTTGGGGAAACTTTACATACCTTAAGGGAACATTGGGAAAGTCAGGATTTCTCTGAATCTAAAAAGAGACTTGGGGATTTTCTTCTTCTTCCTCAGCATAGGCCTTTGGCTATACCTCCTGTTCTAGACATTGTTGATGACGTTTTTTCAGAATCCGGTATGGCTCCTGATTCTCTGTCTCTGGCTCCTTGTAAGCCAGACAGATACTACAGGATTCCTGACTCCCACAAATTCCTTTTCAAAAGTCCTGTTGAAGATCCTGAAATGATTTCTCAGGGTCCCAAGGGCAGTAAGGCTTCTACTGCTAAAAATCCTACCCCTTCTGATAGAGATTCCAGGGCGCTGGATAGATGGGGTAAGAAGGTTTACATTTCTGCAACCTTGGCAATCAGGGCTTTAAATTGTCAATTTCATATGCTAAAATATCAACAGCATATCATGGGACTGCTTAAACAGAAAATTATGTTAATTTCTGACTGTGTGGAAAACAAAGATTTACAGGATTTATTGCATTCAGCTGAACAAGTTGGAAAACATACTTTGCAATGTGGTTTTGATTCTTTGGAGGCCTCTTGCAGGGCTGCTGTAACTGGGTCTGTGCTAAGAAGGTATGCTTGGCTCAAAGAGCAAAATTTGCCTGATCATGTTAAAGCAAAATTGTTGGATGCTCCTTTACAACAGGACCGTCTCTTTGGTAATAAGGATGAAGAGGTTTTAAAAAAGATGGAAGATAAAACTAAATCTATGCAAACTGTGAAAGATTTCTTACAAGTGCAACCTCCAAGATTTAGCAGGCACTGGCCTACTAAGAACTGGTCCTTTCCAGTTCCTTCGAGAGCCACTCAAGTCAAACCCAGACATTCCAAAGGCTCCAGGTTTCAGTCACAAGGGACTTTCAGAACAAAACAATGGGGTGCCTCCTCTTCCAAATCTGGAAACAACAAGACACCGCTCTATGGTAAGCAGTCTCATTGACTTCCCTCTACACTCACCAAGCACTTACCTTTTAGCCACCCCTTTGGGGGGACAACTGGCTCTTCATGCAAGAAACTGGCAACTTATAACCCAGGACAAATGAGTTTTAAATATAGTATCCCAGGGATACAGATTTCATTTCCACACGTTGCTAATTCCAAACGGATGGCCAGACCTGCCCCTAAATCAGTGGGCAAAGGCCCAGAAACAAGTACTTTCCCCTCATGAGCATGGGGGCTGTTTAACCAGTACCAGAAGAGGAAAAGGGACAATGTGTCTACTCAAGACTTTTCCTCGTACCCAGAAAAGACAAATCATGGCGTCCAATTCTGGACTTATCTACTCTAAACACCTTTCTGGACATTCCAAAATTCAAGATGCTGACTCTTCACCAGTTACTTCCTATGCTACGCAAAGATGCCTGGTTGGCAACTCTAGATTTAAAAGATGCTTATCTTTATATCCCAATCAGGTAATCTTGCAGAAGATACTTCCACTTCAAAGCAGGCTACTTGCATTACCAGTTCTCTGCACTGCCCTACTGCACCCAGGGTCTTTACAAAGTGCCTGACTCAAGTAATTGCATTTTGCAGGCAAAGAAATATTCAGATATATCCATACCTGGACGATTGTCTAATTCAGGCAGAAAACAAGGATACTCTTCAAAACCATCTGGCATTTGTAAAAAAGGGTTCTAACTTGTCTAGGGTACACTATAAACGAAAAGAAATCACAACTGGTACCCTCTCAAAAAATTACATTCCTGGGTGCAAGCTTGAATACAACTGCCCAGATGGCTTTCCTTACACCAGAAAAGCAAATTTATTTGGTGACTTCAAACAGGTGGCCACAAAAACACTGCTTTCTGCAAGGCAAATACTGCAAGCCTTGGGGTTGATGGCATTCTTCTAATTCCATATGCAAGACTGCATATGAGGAATCTTCAGCAGTACTTAAAAAGTCTATGGAGTCAGCATTGTCACAGCCTGGAAACAATGATTCCTATCATACCTTGCCTGCAACTAGAGTTCCTATGGTGGGCAGAGGCCTGCCACCAAAACAAGGGACTGCCATTCACACCACCCCCTGCCACCCAAACCCTAACTACAGATGCATCAGACTATGCTTGGGGGTCACATCTGGCAGGGAAGTGCATTCAGGGCAAATGGAGCCCAAATCAAATGCACCTTCATATCAATCAAAAAGAAATACTAGCTGTACAGAATGCACTGACAGCTTTCAAGGACTACCTTCATCCAGGACAATTAATGATAAAGACAGACAACACCATGGTTATGTGGTACATAAACAAGCAGGGGAATACACACTCCTACCCCCTTTGCAGACTAGCCATGGCATTGTGGAATACGGCCTTGACCTATCAAGTACAACTACAAGCTCAATTCCTGCCAGGAAAGCTGAATACTCTGGCAGACGAACTAAGCAGAAATTTCATGGACCCACACGAATGGAAACTGGAACCACGGATTTTCAACATGTTGACACGCAAATGGGGGAGCCCAGATATAGATCTTTTTGCCTCACCCCAGAACTATCAGTTGGACAAATTTTGCACAAGAACTCATCACAAAAAAGCCTGGAAAGTGGATGCTCTATCCTTCAGCTGGAAAAAACTATCAGTCTTTGCCTTTCCCCCTCTGCCTCTGCTCGCCAAAGTTCTACTAAAAATCAAACAGGACAAACTAAAAATGATTTTGATTGCTCCAGACTGACCTCGCCAACACTGGTACCCAATTCTGCGCAATGTGTCACACCTTCCACTGTGGCACCTGCCTCAGACACCTTACTTACTGTCTCAGCAGAACAACCAAATTCTGTACACTCAGCTCCAAACTTTGAATCTTGCAGCATGGCTAATCACCTAAATTCACCCTTAGCATCCCCTCAGCAAACCTGTGATGGATGTCATTTTGGAGGTGAAAAGGCCTAGTACTAGAAAATCTTATGCTGACAAATGGAAAAGATTCTGTGCCTGGAATCAATCTCAAGGGATAAGCACAGCAGTGCTCAACATTCCTCAGATTTTACAATACTTAACTGAGATGCCTCACAAGGGCCTGTCCTTTTCTTTCATAAACATCCATGCCTCAGCCATTTCAGCTCATTACAACACAGAATCTCCCCTCTTCTCTCATCCTCTGCTAAAGCAGTATCTCAGAGGGGCCAAAAACTTAAGACCACCCAGGAGAGCTTCAACCCCTGCCTGGGACCTCAATTTTGTATTGGAAAAGCTCACTCTCCCTCCTTTCGAGCCAGCTGCTACTGCAGACTTAAAATTTCTCTCCTGGAAAACAGCTTTCCATTTAGCAGTCACTTCAGCTAGAAGGATTTCCGAATTACAGGCTCTTATAGCAGTGGAGCCTTTCATAATTTTTCATGCAGACAGGGTACCTCTCAGGACCAATCCATCCTTCATGCCTAAGGTGGTATCCAGTGTGGCTCTTAATCAGACCATTAATTTGCCAACTTTCTTTCCCAATCCACAGAACAAGGGGGAGCAGATTCTGCATTCATTGGATGTATACAGACAACTTAGATTTTACTTAAACAGGACAAAATCTCAAAGAAAATCTGAACAACTGCTGGTGGCATTTGCTGCAGGGGCAGAGGGAAAGGCTATTTCAAAGCAAACCATTTCCAAATGGATAAGCCATTGTATTTGTTTCTGCTATAAGCAACATGGAAAAACTATCCCCCAGGGGATCAGATCCCATTCCAGCAGGGCTGCATCTACTTCTACAGCCTTTCTCAGAGGTGTTCCTACCAGGGACATTCTAGAAGCTACTAACTGGAGCTCAGTTCATATGTTCACCAAACATTACCATTTACCACTTTTCTCTAAATCCAGAGATGGCTTTGCCACTGCTGTCCTGCAGGCCCTTATAGCTGGTCCTAATGCTGTATAATTCCCTCCACCCAACCATAGCTTTGGGAATCTACCCAAATGTAATGACTGCAACAGTGAAACACGAAGAACATAGTACAGTTGTGTACACTTACCATAAATGTAGATGTTCGAGTGTATTCACTGTTGCAGTCCTGGTTACCCTCCCTCCAGCCCCCTATTTTTCTCTGGCTATACCTTTACCTTCTTTCACTATGCTTAAAAGCCCTTTTGGTGTATTTGCTTTTGGGATTGGAGGTATATTTTTTGTGTTTTTAATTTTATTTGCTCCCCATTTGGGGGGCACCTAACATCTGGGGCAAGAAAAACTGATGTAATGGTGTCGGCTGCATGTTGTATACCCCTGGCGACCTGACGTCATGGAAGAAGGGACAGCAACCGACACAGGACCCAAGACTTTGTTAATCAGGCTGACTGAGGGCAACCTACCAGCAAATTACCCAAATGTAATGACTGCAACAGTGAATACACTCGAACATCTACATTTATGGTAAGTGTACACAACTGTACTTTTTGGATTCTGGACCAGACTTGTGGTTATTTTTTTACATGTGTTGGTATACCCTAGCTCTAAAACATTGTTTTGTCCTCCCCACATTAAATGCCAAACACTTATGACACAATGCCAAGAGATCACTCCATTCGAGCTACAATTATATTTCCTTTTCAAATTAATGTACCCATAATTAGTCAGTCATGTGCACAAATTCAGCCTCCAAAATATATTTGCACTGGGTGCATTGTCCACACTTGGACATTTTCCCACCCAGGTCAGTAATATTACCCTCTCCACCATATTTTGTATACACATATCTCTTTTGTAAACAATTTTTGGGGCAGCTCGTACAGTTTTTACATAATTGGGGTCTGTCAGGAAAAGCTATTTTTCTCAACTATGGACCTAATATCATAAAAATCACTATCAAAAGTCAAGACAAGTGCCCTACTAAAATTTTATACTTCAGCATTCCCCACCAGGATCATATCTGAAGAACTATATTTCTCTCCAGAACCCAATAAGGGGTCAAAATGCCTATTAGATCTCTTCAGGTTACAGGTTTTGAAACATACATTTAAGAATCTTACATTGCTCCTTGAAATCCTTATCATCAGACACCATCCTTGCCAACCTCACACACTGTCCCTTCACTAAAGATTTCTTTAGGTGGCGAGGATGGCAACTTGTAAAATGCAATAGAGTGTTGGAATAAGTAGGTTTTCTATAAATGCTAGATTCAGATCTGGCCATTGATCAATTTTTAGTGATGGTAACATCCAAATAATTGACATAATCATCCGATATAGCTATAGTGGACCTCAAGAAATGAGTAGTAGCATGGAGGTAAACATAAAACTCCTCCAGCCTAGTTCTAGTATCAGCCCAAAATATAATTGTCATCCAAAAATCTTGCATAAAATGACCAGGACCTCTTATAGCCTGAATTAAAGACATAATTCAACTGCTAGAAGGCCAGCATTGCATTAGCAAATATGGGGGGCGCACGCCGCCCCCATGGCCACCCCTTTCTTCTGATTAAACAACTGATGCTCAAACATAATAATGTTGTTTTCTAGCACTACCTCCATTAAAGGTCTAAGTGTTAAAACCCTGTCATGGTCCAGGCTAGAATGCTGGCATAACTATTCATAAAGCTGTTCAGTTGCTGTGTTGTTTCTGTCCTGTAACTCGTCTAGTTCAGATACAGATTCTTAGTTTTAGCACTTAAATTTGCTAATTCGTGCTCAGCACTTGTTCAGAACTTGTAAGCACTAAATAAGCTACTAATTACTATAGCACTCAACCTTCCTCGTTAGTCAGAGAAAAACAGTTTTTGTACTTACTTATCTCACTTGCTTAGAGAAAAACAGCTCTTGTACTCACTTTCCTCACTTATCTAGAGGAAAACAGTTTTTTATTCAGGCATGTCCAAGGGTCAGCTCCCAGTGTCCTCGCCTGTCTATCTGATGAATCTGGGCATCTTGAGGCAATGTAGAAATTGCCTCATGTACACAGACAGCCCTCTCCTCCTACCACCCAACACTACAACCTGTGAGAGATGCACTTATCTAACCAAACTGGAGGGAAAGCTCTCTCCAACCAAACCTGAACTTGACAGTCATGAGGAGAAGGTAAACATTTGCACCACACCACACTCATCACATAGTCTCACTAAATCTACACCACCAAAATCCACACATAGTAACACAAAAACATTTGCAGAGGCTCTCAATAATAATTTGTCTATGCAGCAGAGACTTCCAAAGCAGAAACGCAAGCAACCTCCATCCCCCAACAAAACCCAAATGACACATAGCCCACAGACTCAGTGTGCGACTCAACCACAGCCAATAAGGACAAAACAACATACCCAACACACTAGTCAGAGGTGACTCTATAGTCGGGCACACTGATGTCCCACCACCAGGCTAAACAAGGAGAAGATTACTGTCAGCTGCTTGTCAGCTGCCAGGATCCGCTACATAACCCACTCACTCAGGTCACTCCACAACAAGTACAACTATGACTCTGTCATTGTCCATGTTGGTGTGAATGACCTGAGACGTACCTCCCTGGACTACATGAAAAGAGACATGGAAGATCTCTCCGATCTTATAGCCCAGGCAGGTATGACCCTAGCCCTGAGTAGCATTTTGCCATCGCCCAGAATGATACCGCAGTACAAGGACAAAATGATTGACTTCAACAATTGGCTAAGCTTCTGGTGTCATTCTAAGGGGTTCCATTATCTGTCTGCTTGGGATAACATGGTCGACAGACCACGATGCTTTGCCATAGATGGCCTGCACCTGTCGCCCCTGGGATTCCTGATACTGGCTAAGGCTCTTGCTGCCTCTATGATGCCTTTTTTAGGCAAGGTTCAAATAACAAATTCACCACCGTAACAGGAACAGGCAAGCAAAAACTGAGGGTAATGCTACTCAATGCTAGAAGTCTAAATCTCAAAATGCACTCACTCGAGGCACTCCTTAAAATGGAGAACATCGATATCTGTGCAGTGACTGAGACCTGGTTCAAGGCTCCAGAGAGCACCCCTGCACTACCAGGCTGTAACTCATACCACACTTTTCGGCCATGTAACCTGGATCGAAAAACCAAAGGCAGAGGTGTGTCCATATTCATTAAGGATATCCACACCTCCAGGATAGTTGCTCAGCATAATGTATCCGAGGTTATCCAAGTGCAACTAACTCTGGGCAAACTGTAATCCAAATTGTAGCTTGCTACAGATTCCCCATCATGCCCCAGGATTCCCACTCCTCTTTTCTTGATGTACTGGAAAATATTAGGGTTCAACCAAACACCCTAATATTGGGCAACTTCAACTACCTCACCATTAACTGGGAAAACTACTCGTGTACCATCTCCTTAGCTTAACCCTTTTGGAATTCATACACTCCAATGCCCTGGATCAACTTATCCACACCCCCACCAGGAGCAACAAAATCCTAGACCTAGTCATTACCAACATGAGTGACCGGTGTTCCACACCTGAGGTGAACTCCTCGTTGGTCCGATCCGACCATAAGCTAATCACCCTTGATATCCACATCCTGCCCCCACCCCCCATTAAGGAAACCACAATAAAACATTTCTCCAAAGCCAACTTCATGCTTCTTAAGACAGAAGTGGTGAACTTCATGACACCCATGCAGATGGACAGTACAGTAACAACTGCTGAATTCTATACAAATACACTTTATAAGCACTTAGACGAGTGCATGGATCCAAAACAGAACCAAGATGCTATCCTCCAAAAAAGGAAGCAAATCTGTTGGTCCCCTGCCATAAACAAACTGTACAACAGAAGGAAGAAACTGTTGCAAAAGAGAGTAAAATCCCATGAGTGGAGGAGTTCCCTGGTCAGCCTCAGTAAGAAGCTGAGATCCCTTATAAGATCCTCCAAAGCCAGCTACGAAAACAAAATTGCCACTAATTCTAAGGACAACCACAAAGCATTCTACAGCTATGTCAAGAATCTCGATGGCAACACCCAGATCTGCTCTGAGTTACAGCACAACGGCATGAAAATTACAGAACCAACTGATATTGCCAACATCCTGTCAGATAGGTTCAGTGCTAACTTTACCCCCCCTCACCCCCTAAAGGGCCCGTATCTATACAGGAAGAATGCAGAGTCCCTGTAATCACAACTACGCAGGTAAAAGCTGCACTCTCTAAAGCCAAAAACACAGCATCCATGGGACCGGACAACATCCCAGGCTGCGTTTTACACGAACTTCAGAACTAACTGGCTCCCCACTTAAGCACCTTGTTCAATAATAGCCTCGCATCAGGCTTTGTGCTCACTGAATGGTGCACAGCACTCCACAAAGGGGGAGCCACCACTGATCCCGGGAACTATCGACCTATTAGCCTGACGAGCCTGGTCTGCAAGGCCATGGAACGTATCATCATGGAACTCATAAACAAAGACATTGGTAACCTCCAAACTCTAGATCCCACCCAGTTTTGGTTTGTGAAAGGCAGATCATGCCTCCTGAACCTGATTGACTTCTTTGAGGCAGTCACCAAAGCCGTAGATGAGGGTAAGGTGGTTCACCCAGCCTATCTTGACCTCGCCAAGGCTTTCAACACCATTCCCTCATTCTGGAATTATAGCTAAACTCACTAAACTAGGTATAAATCCCTACGTCACAAGATGGGTTGCTAACTGGCTCACTGACAGAACCCACACTGTAAAAGTTGCAGACTCCAAATCTGACCTCAAAGCAGTGACAAGTGGAGTACCACAGGGTTCCGTCCTGGGACCTCTCCTGTTTGGTATCTCCTTCTCTGAAGTACAGGCTAACACAGAAGGCCTCTGGCTAATGAATTTCACAGATGACTGCAAACTAGGAGCCATAGTCAAGTCCCTAAATGATGTGGACATCCTACAGAAGGGCCTCGCTGAGATAGATGCCTGGTGTCAAAGCCATGGCCTCAAGCTCAATGCCAAAAAGTGCAGTGTCATCCCCTTTGGTAAAAACTCTGTACCCATGAACTACCATATAGGCAGCAATCTACTTAACACTGAATGTGTGATGAGACCTTGGGACCCAGGTGGACAGTAGTCTCTCCTTTGATAATCACATCGCCGCAGTAGTCAGGAAGTCCTTCTACATGGCACACCTCATCATAAAAGGGTTTTCATCCAGGAAAAATATTGTTCCCCTCTATTCAATACTGATTAGACCCATTATAGAGCACAACGCCCCTTTTGGAATGTACCTCACAAGACATCTGCAGCAGCTGGAAAGGCCACAGAAGTACCTCACAAAGAGGATTACTGGCCTCACACAAATGCCCTACACTGACCACCTCAAAAAACTCCAGCTTTACTCCATAGCATATCGCCTACTCTGAGATGATCTCTGCCAAACATATAAAGCTATGTCAAACCCAGAGCTGTTGGACATGCTACACCTAAAGAAATCCCAATCCCTCCGAGCTACACACTGTAGGGACCTAATCCTTGTCACTATAATAAACAGGACATGCTGGAGGGATAGATTCCTGTCCCAGAGACTTCCCATACTCTGGAACAAGCTACCTATCTATGTCAAGCAAAGTTCTTCATTAGCACCCTTCAAGAAAAATCTTGATGAGTGGATGGGAAATAGGAAATACACCCCGGGATCACTTCTGTGTCTCTGCTCGACAGTGGCATAGGAAAATAACTTTTTTGGGTGGAGTAAGCCAGGGAACCTTGTTGGCTAGGCTTACGTAGGTGCTTGGGCCGATAGCCTAGTACCTACCTATGAACCTATGTCATGGGGGTTGACCGAATAAAGATTGGCCACATCAATATTTACAAAAATTATGTTCTCACTATAAAACTCCTGAGATGCCCTTGATAAAAAGTCCCAGGAATCCTTCAAACATGAGGAGTGTTGAAACAATAGAGTCTTAATATGATGGTCTATAAATTGAGCCATGAAATAGATTTTAGAGGGCCTAGTATCCAAAATTAGTCTAAAAGGAGGGTCAGATAGATCCTTGTGTGTCTTTGGCATACCAAAGATAAACAGCATTCCAGGATCCTTCACCTGCAAAAAGCTATATTCCGAGAGGGAAATTTGATTATTAATTACTAAATCCTCCTGCATAAGATCAATTTTATGATACGCAACATTCATCTCATTAATGCTAGATTCCTCATAGGTGTCAGTAAACAGTAAAGTAAAATCTTATTGGTGTAATCATTCTTATTCATAACCACAATATCCCCTCCGTTACCAGGTTTCATGACCCTGATGTTGGCATTGTTACATATCTGCTTCAACAAAGGTGCTTCATCCCTAGTCAGATTGCTCATACCTGGACCCCTTTTAAATTTAAGCAACCTTCAAATCTCAGTGTCACAAATATTTTCAAAAATAGAGACAACCAAAAAAAGTGGAGGGTTGAATGTACTAGGTTTTTTACATACAGTAGATGTCACCCTATCATTATTTTGCTGTTCATTAAACTAAAATGTCAAATTCATTTTCCTAGAGAACAACTTCAAATTGACAAGTGCATCATCAATTCTGGCACTCCACATAGGAACAAATGTAAACCCTTTCTCAAATAAATTAGCACAAGCTTCAGAAACTGGTTCATCACTAAAATTGTAAGTTTTAAAATCTCCACAAGCATTGACAATAACATCACACATACTGACATTATTAAAGTCAGCATCGACACTTTTTCTTCATATACTAACTGAAGCGGGAATTGCCCTGCTTATTATCTTATACCTTATATTTTTATAATATATTGTATCTTTTACTTTGTAAAAATATACATTCAAGTTAATGTACTTTTTTACTTTTTGTTTTAGGAATTTGTGTGTAGTGCCTTTTTATTGGAAAGTTAGGGTTACTTGTTGGACCAATTAGGTTGTTAGGTAGGGTATTTAATGTGGCTGTTTGATTTTAGGTGTATTCTGATGAATTCCTGTATATATTGGATGAAAGCGCTTAATAAATTTATTTGTGATGCGTTCCTTATCCTTGTTGTTTTTGTTTTCCATTTTTTTATAGCTAAAATTTGTGCATACAATGTGGAGGATGCCTTTTCTAGGATGCTGCCACTGGTTCTGTGCTGAGAAGATAGTCCTGACTATGAATTCAATGTCTAACAGAAAAAGTAAAGTAAAGCTTTTAGACTCTCCTTAAGATATTAGCTTCATTTTACCACCCCCCTTCTGCAGAGACTTTCAAATCATTAGAAAGGGGTAAAATTATGCAGGGGGTTATACAATATTTTTCTTTCACCTATTCTAAATTTTCAAAGAAATCAGCTCTCCAGGGCTGGCTCATTTTACCAGGATATCCACTCAACAAAAAGTAAAAAAAAAAAAAACATAAAAGAAATGGAAGTACAAATCTAAATTTGATTTTTTGGGAGCAAAGGGGCCACTTCAATGATAAAACCTTCCAGCTTTTAACTACATCCCTTCCCCTCCATATTGGTCATACCCCCTCCAGTCTTCCAAACAAAATTTCAGTTAATCCTCTCCTTTGTAAAAGTATCAAGACAGATACTTGTTTTTTGAGAATCATTCAAAAAGGATACAATGCGCTATGGAAATCTCTTCCTTTTAATGCTCAGTTTTTGTGTAATACAACCTTTTCCTTCAAATCAAAATGGAAAGGAAAGGATTTCTACTCCAGGTCTTTCTTACTCCCAAGAAAAAAACGTACTTTGAGGTCTGTCCTGGCTCTATCGTAAACACCTCTTTGAATGTTCCAAAATTCAAAATGCTGCCTCTCAAAAGTCTTTTTCCATTGATTTTCCCAAAGACTTTCATATCTACCTTAGCCGTTAAGGATGCTTCCTGTACATTCCATTCCATTCCATCCTCTTCATAGGAAATTCTTAAGATTCTGTGCCTTTCGGTTGCACTTTCAGTTTACTGGTTTGCCTTTTGGGCTGTCCACTGCTCCAAGAGTTTTCCCGAAGGGTATAGCCCCATTGTAGCATTCTGCAGGCTTCAAGGTATCCACATCTATCCTAACTTAGATTATTTTCTGATTCAAACCACTTTCCTTCGCAAAAACTTTTGGGACTTGCAATTTGCTGTCAGTCTCTTCCAGAAACTAACCATCACTCTGCATTTCAACAAGTCCAGTCTTCTCATTACACATTCGCTGATGTTCTCAGGTTATCGCAAATCTTCTCTGACTATGGCCTTTCTTCTTCAGACAAGACTCTGTTCCGAATAGACTACTTTCTGTCTATGAAAAACTTACATTTGACCACTACACTAGAGATTCTGAGAGCCGTTGAGTATATGGCATCCACCATCCAGATGATTCTTTTTGCCAGACTGCCCATGTGGAAAATTCAGTGGCACCTAAAATCCATCTGAGCACAGCATTGTCATTCTCTGTCTTTCTCCGCTCCTCTTTTGCCATTCATGGAGAAAGATCTATGCTGGTGGATCACTCAGATAAACTTATACCCAGGAATTACCTTTCTAATTTCTCTTGTTTTTCAAAGTGCTATCACAGGTGCATCAGATAGAGCCTGGGGAAAGGTCTTGATCAAAAGGGCACAAGAAGCAAAGACTTTGGTCAAAACAGACAAAAAAAAACACACAGCCATAAAAGAGATAAAAGCATTGATTCTGGCTCTTCAATATTCCCATCACATATGATCCCAGGAACTCTTCAGGTTCTGACAGACAGTACAGCCACTTTGTGATACATCAACAAATGGGGAAGGGGGCACAAAATTGCACACCACTGTGAAGGCTTGCAGTGATGGTTTAGGGCAATGCTATTCATCTCAGTCTTTTTTTCCATGCAGTTTACATTCCATCAGAACAGAACAGCTTGGCAGATCACTAGAGCAGATCAAAAGCAGACCCCCAGGAAATGATGTACCATATCCTTGCCAGCTGTAGGTCACCCTCCATGTCCCAAGAAGCTCACAATGCATGATTGGACCTACTGGAGACACTTACCATCCAACCTAACACCCTATTCATAGGAGACTTTAATTACCCCTCTATAGATTGATAATCCTGCATGGCCTCAAATCTACATTCACAGAGATTCCTGGACCTTGTAAATATAAATATCCTTGACCAAATAGTGAATACTCCCACTAGAGGCTCCAACATACTGAACCTCGTGCTGACATATACGGGAGAACACTGCACCCCACAATGTCTTGTCCTGTCTGGTAAGGTTCGACCATAAAGCTGTCTACTTCGAAATCAATGTCATGTTCATAATTCCATGATAACCTGTAACAGTTAGGTACTATTCCAAGGCAAATTACCTGTTAGGTGATGGTTTGTCAAAATTCATTGCCCCTCCAAACCCCGACAACTCAACAGTCTTTTGCTGAATTGCTCTCAGAAACTCAGTACAACCATGTCAGTGGCTGAACAGCGCTGCTGTATATATGCCCAGAACTATCCCCAGAAAAAAAAATTTCCAATTATGATGGTAAGTATAAAGATCCACATAGCCAAGTGTGCACTTTTCAGCAACTGCAAACATCAAAAACTGAAGCAGTACTGATTTCATGAACTTTAATTATGCCCTGATGTAAAAAGGGAGTCCATTCCTGTTAAGGTTTGTAAAAGACCTAAGCATTTGGAAAAATTAAACCCACAGTTATGGATGTCCCCTTTGTTCATGTATACTACCACTAGAATACTTATTCTCCAGTCACCTGGGATATTCCATTCTCTTCATACTGCTATGAGTATCCTCCTGCCCCCTAATTCAGCCAACATTTTGATCTGTCATGAACTCTTCTGAGCCTGCTGCTTTCCCCGATTTCATTCTCATTGCTGGTCTTAGCTCTTCTAGGGTGAGCTATTAGATATTTTAGTTTCTCTGTTTGTTCTTTCCATGAAATATTGCTTTGTTCTACCAGTACAGAATCGTGCTGATATAATACCTGTTTTTATGGGAGATATTCATAATTACCCGTAAGTACAGACCAGTTATTTTTTTACATGATGTGCAAATTCTTTGAAAGGATTCTTTCAGATACATGTTAAGGGTTTCACTTATTGCTTTACTGCATTTAGATAAAGCTTTTCTACTTTCATTGGCTGTTATAGCCGTGTTAATGTAGCATGAAATCATAGTTTAGATGCATCAGTTATTTATATATATCTTGCCACAGCGTTTGATAGTGTGTCTCATTCAGATAGATGAATTGAATTAGGCATTGGCTCTCACACGGTAAATAGGATAAAGTGGAGGTTTGAAGCAAGAGTATTCATTGTTACTACTAAATGCCAGACTTCCAAGTGGTGAAATAGGGATCGCTTATTGGACAAGTTTTGCTCACTGTATTCCCAAATCTACGTATTAATAATTGCTGGTTACATGACCATGCCAATAGCTGCAGACTGGATTAAATCATTATTAATAACCAGAGCTACGTACAATTACAGACTGCTTTACTGGTACTCAGTAACAGGTGTTATACAAAAAACTTAGTAACACAGAAAATGTGTTAACATGCATTTTAGGCTATCATACCTCAAAACGTTGTAAACAGCAAAATTATTAATCATGTGAATTATTCTAAAGATCTAGGAAACTTCACACCCAAGCTGACAACCCAGCCCTTGGAGCCAATCCTTATCTCAAAGTTATGGATCTGGCTTGCCAACTTTCCTTGCCTTGCAGTGACAGTGACACAATAGGTAGCACACTTGCCTTTGGTGTAGAAGGTTGTGGGTTCTATTCCCACACCAAGGAGATCATGTCCTGACATGGTAGTGCAGCATGAGGGGGTCGCTGCACTCTTGCATATGCTAGATTTCACATGAGACCTTAAACCGTGGCGCCATCTGCTTGAATTGGTAGTACCTGAGGTGAATGTTAAAGGTCCCATGGTATCTATTGAAAAGTGCCCTGGCCAGATTTCCTCTAGCAGTATAAATACCACCTCGACTCTCCCCTAAAAGGAGGGTGCTAGCCTAGTGGCTCTATCCCAGTCAAGAAAGGATAAATAAATAAAATATACTTAACTGGTGACAATCTGCGTTGTTAGCACAGTATAGCTTTCATAATCCAGAGAGCATATGACGTTTTCAACTGTCATAAGCACTGTTCTAGTTCCATCAAAAGTAATGATGTTTTATTGCCCCTTTTTAAATCCCTGGTGTGACCTTTACCTTTCCTCGAGTATAACAATGTTTTATCTCATTTATAATATCACTATACTCTTTCCTGAAAGTTCTGTGTTATACAAGGAAAATTAATAGTGCTAAGTGTTAATGTTATCCTGCAAGACTATCACTGTTGTCCTTGTATCCTATCAGATATCAGCTTATCATGGGTTGACTATGTAAATATTTCCTGTTAGCAATGTCTTTCGGCTTTTCCTTGTTAGGGCTTGCCACAGTGGAAAACCAGCCAGCGATTGATTGGCAGTGGATATTTATGGTGTCGAGTTGCCATCCCGGTGCCCAACCTTCACATAGAAGGCACACCCACACACAAACCTACCTGCATGTCTTTAAAGTTCACTCAACCGCAGGGAGGACATGCAGACTCTGCACAGAAGGCACTGTAATGATTCTATATTGTTAGAACTTTTGCAGCTTGAATTATACCCAATGTCAAGACTTGTAAGGGAATTCAGGTCTTTATTGAAAATTCCTTGGGAAGTCATTCCAAGTTAAAGTCTCAGGGTTATAGAGTCAGTTGGCTTTACATGTTAAAATTGTAGAGTAATTAAGTCATTTTATAATTTAGTTTATTGGTGCACATGAATAATTTTAAATATAATTAAACTGGTACAAAGTTGATCATCAACTAAAACAATAGTTATGTAACTGTTTAACTATGGTTTTCAGGATCACTCAGATAGTGAATGAAACACAGAGTTTATCAGACTTTAATTGCTCATTACCTGCATTGCATTTCTTAAGGATAAAGTTTCATTTCCATTAGTTTTTCTTTTACTTTTATGACTAAGATTATTTCAGTTATTGCTCTTAAGCAGAAAATGCAGTTCAACACATTTGATCCCGTTCTTTAGAATCTTGGTAGCATGATTTAGCATTGCATGAATCATTTGAGACCTCTTTGCCCTTATTTCTGCACACTGAAAAATGCTAGGGTTTGCACATAATGGGGGCAGTATATAAACAATTTCTAACTGGTTATCCATTGGCTCTACCTTTTGTAAAGACTCAGATAACAAGATTGAGTGCTCCATAGAAACCATTTTACATAAGATGCTGTGCTATCTAATGACTTTTTCCTTGGGGGGGGTGTTAGTAGGAGATATTTGCAAGACAGCAAGGTAGCCATCTTGGCATACACTTGTTTGTAAACTAAACTAAGATTTTAAAGAAGACGCTACAATATTTCTTCAGGTCATAGAAGTGGGGACATCTGATTATCTTTTGTTTGATATTCTGCTAATTCAATATACTGTATCTAACAAAAAATAAACAAGAAAGAAGGACATGATACAGTACATTTGCATAAAATCTGCTCACCATATCATTGAATGACTCAATGTTCAATACAGCAATTACAACAAACTCAATCTTTTCCTTGGATTATTCAAACCATTGATGTTTAAAAAAAGAAGAGTTAGGTCCATCATAAAAAATTATGTTTTGTGAATTGTATTTGACACAAGTTCAAAATTCTCTTATAGCTCAAATCTTGTGTAACTTTCTTGCAAGATCTAAACAATGAAGACACTATGATAATTTTTTTTTTTTAGGAAATGTAACTTATATTTAAGTTGAGGCCAATGAAGAAAAAATATGTGTATACAATAAAACGCCCAGTGAAAACAAGTAAACAAACATTTTGAGGAACTCTCTAACAAACATGGAGTGAAAAATACTCTTAATCTGATGAAACAAAACTGTTCAATCAGATTAACTCTCATACCTAAAGTTAAAATTACAAAAAGATGTAAGTTTGTTATAAGATGATTTATATTGTATTAAATATTCATTAGGATTCCAAGCAAAGTTATCATTTATTTTGAAGTGGGTTTCCTTTAAGAATACTACTTGCACTTTATTTAAATTTAGATATCTTATACATTTGATCTTTTCCTTGGATTATTCAAACCATTGATGTTTTAAGAAAGAAGAGTCAGGTCCATCATGAAAAATATATGTTTTGTGAAGTATTTGCATTTGACACAAGTTCAAAATTCTCTTATAGCTCAAATCTTATGTAACTTTCTTGCAAGATCTAAACAATAAAGACACTATGATCCTTCTTTTTAGGAAATGTAACTTATATTTAAGTTGATGGCAGTGAAGAAAAAATATGTGTATACAATAAAAAGCCCAGTGAAAATAAGTAAACAAACGTTTTGAGTAACTCTCTAACAAACATGGAGTGAAAAACACTCCTAATCTGATGAAACAAAACTGTTCAATCAGATTAACTCTCATACCTAAAGTCAAAATTACAAAAAGATGTAAGTTTCGGAGCTCCATATTATTACAATCTGGAGATTAAAAAAAAACATATAATACAATCTAAGTAATCCTGTTTGGGAGTGATAAGAAATGAAAGTAACTTATGCCAAATGATTATTAAACTAAACTCAAAGATAAATAACAGGACTAAACAATTAGTTTAAAATACTTACGAGAAGCTGCGAAGTGTTAATGACTTTATAACTCTATAAACAACCATAATCCAACTAAGTTAAACTACACAAATCTACATAACATTAAATATAAGAATTATACAATAAAGACAGGATTCTTAAATGCAACAAACATGTTATTAGTACATATTTCAAGAACATGGTAGTGATTGGCCTTGGTTTAATAATGCAACATGACTACCAAATTTAAACTACCAAAGAATAGTAATAATGAATAATATGAGCTCATATATATGATACACAAAAGTATCAACCATATTACATTAGTTTCCTGGCTATATCATGTACACTAATTATGATGGTAGACATTAAATAGGATAAAGGTGAACATTGTTTGACAAAACAGCTCCACCCTTTTTTTTAAACAATAACTTGTACGTCTTCAAGGATATTAGTTTTTGTCACCACAATCTGTTAATAATAGGTCAAGAGAGGGAAGCATAACAATCTGTGTTGTCTTTAATTTCAGTATGTATTGCAGTGACCAAAATATAAAAAATTACTGAACAAAGGTCATGTTTACAACATATAAATATCTCTTTTTGACATATCCAAAGTAACTCATTCCTTGTAAGTATTTATTCATACCTTCAATGAGTGATGCCTCACAGGACTTAACTAATGAGACCAGGGAAAACAACTACTAAAATAATAATTAGACTTGCCAAAGGGCAGTTAACATTCAACATAATGTTATTATTTTTTTTTTAAATCAATAATATTTAGAAAAAGTAATTACAACTAATTTGTGTTTCATGTAACTGTATTCATGTTTCTACTCTGGTTGTAAAAATTTAATATATGGAGTACAATAAAAGAAAGAGAAGTGAATTTATACAAGACTGCCCATAAAGCATATTTAATTCTCATAAACCTTCACGTTTTACATAAAGTGTAAATTAAAAAAGGTAAAAGGCAAGGAGATATACAAATTCTCCACTAGAGGGCAGCAAATCTGCATCTCCCTTTACTTTTTGATAGACAGGAAAAGTAAAGTGGAAGAAAACGTAAACTTAGGCAATAAAAGTAAGTTTTTTCATTCAAAGGTTATGTGTAAATAAAATCCCAAAACCCACTCAACTTTCAAGATGCACAGTCTGAGTGAGTTCCAGACACTCGCATGTGTTTGACTGCTCACAGACAAATGCAAGAGAAGTAACTGTCTTCAACTGCACACATAGCGGGTGGTATACCAATGGAAAAAATAGAAAGCTGATGTTCAGCCATCAAAATCCTTCATTTGGGATACAAAGAGTCAGCAAGAAGCGTGAGCAGTTACACATGAAGCAGCATTTCAAATGAAATGCATAACACTTCAGGATGACAGTACAAACAAAATATACATGGGGGCTGGACCCAGTGAGCAGGTAGGAAGCTGATAATAAGAAGATACAAGTGCAACATGCGCAAAAACAATTAGGATTATATTGGAGAGGATCGCTACTTGTATATAATTTACATGTTCTGTGACAGTCAAGTTAAGAGGAAAAGTGTTAGACTGTGTTTATACTCAGAATTATGCCAGTCACTCATTTACAAGGTCAGCTGAGATTCAAAATGCTCGAGACTACTCGCATACAAAGAGCGACAGAAAACTGTCAGATGGAATGTTAAAATGCTAAGTGAACCAGAAACTTTTAGTTAAGTGAAAAGAATTAAGTTATTAAGCTTATGTTTTAAGGCAAATGTCAATTTAAGACTTAACGATTGCGAAAGTAACTTGCTGATTTCATAATAAATAAACGTTTAAACTACAGAAAACTACATAAATGAAAAAAATCCATAACATGTTAACCCAAAATAAAAAGAAAATAAGTTAACTGACATGCCATTAAAGAAAATGTTTAGAGTTTCCATCACATATCTCAGCTAAAATGAGATGATGTTAAAACCATATTATAACATATAAATAACAGTACAGAAGTTTGCTAAAGTGTGTAGGAAAATTTACTTACAAATGAAATGGGATGGAAATACCTACTTTTTTAGATTAGGTATGTATTCATACCTTAGTTGATACTTCGAGAGAATTTGTGACTCCTGTATTTTTTAGTTCAGTTTTTAGTTTCTTTTTTCTCACATCTATCCAGTTGTTTTTTTCAGAAGATCTTTTTAATGTAGAGGATAAAGACCAGTCCATGTCCTCTGGAATTGGGATTGTTATTATTTTTGATAAAAGAAGTTGCTTCCTCAACACTATTGAAAGTTCTCATGTCATTTGAGTGAAAAATTCTGATTTTAGCAGGATAGACAAGTTGTGCTTTAACTTTACTTTGTTTAAGTAGTCTCACAAGTGGCCAGGATTTCTTTCTAATTTCAAAGACTCTTGAAGAGTAGTCATTATCAAATCTTATTTGGCATTGTTTGTAAGTCAAGGGACTTTTCCTCCAGGCAGATTTGAGTGTAAGTTCTTTATCCAAATAAGAACATTTCACAGCTATGGATCTTGGAGGAGCATTAGGAGAAGAAAGGATAGGTTTTCCTATGGCTCTGTGTGCTCTCTCTATCTCATTTAATAATCCTTCTTTTAGATCTAATAAATCAGGTAACCATGAATTCAAAAACAAAATGATGTCCTCACCATCAGCTTTTTCTGGTAGACCAAATATTCTTATGTTTGTTCTCCTCTCCATGTTCTCCAGATCATCTGTTTTATTTATTAACCAGTTATTTTGTTGTAGAAGAAATTCACACTGAGACCCATCTCTATTTAAATGAATTGTGAAAAAACATAAGAACTTTTTCAAAGACCTATCTTACTATACTACTAAAACGTATAGGCCTGTAACTGCCTACCATACTGATAGTGCATCTGTCTGGGTCTAAAAGAACTATAGATACTCCAAATTTCAGTGACACAACCAGATAGTAAAGTTGACTGAAATTGGTAGGTCAAGCACAGAACAACACCATGAATTACTTTGGTCAGAAAGTTTCCACTCAGACCATCAAGTCCAGTACTAGTATTAGGTCTAATACAATAATAGCAGTTTTCACATATTTTGTACAAATACTAGGGCATTCAGTAAATCCATTATTGGTGCATTAGTGTCAAATATGCTATTGGAAGACCCTGGAAAGAACTTGATACAAAAGTTGTTTGTAGTTGTACCTGGGCCTGTAATAACCATGTCATTTATATTTAAACAAAGGTCACCTGCATTAGAGTTTCTGTATTTATTTCATATGTTTATAAAACACTTTGCTGTTATCCTTTGGCAAGTCTTAGTTCACATAAACCTTTTAATATAATTATTTGTTTATTGACGATGTTTGCAAGCTCCAGAGAGTTAAATAACATCAAGTAAAACACTACTAATACAAATGTAATTTAAAAAAGTATATATTCATACATGTTGACAGTGAAATGCGTAGAATAAAGTAAAACATGAGGAGACACCAGTGATGTAAAAATAAATAAAAATGGCAAATATGACAATCAGTATATAAAGAAGTATTAGAAATATAGCCTACTATGCTAGGAAATAAAAATAAAAAGATACAAGTCCACCCTAAGAGTAGGGAGAGGGCAGGTGTTGAAAGGTATAGTTAGACAGTATGAGAGATTTGATTAATAAGAATGTGAAGTTTTTGTTAACATAGGCCATACAGGTGAGGTGCATGGGCATATCCATGAGATAGTGAGAAATTCTTTGAAACAGAACTTAAGTACATGGAGGCTAGATATAGCTCTGATTGAATTTGGGATAAAGTTCCATAGTTTGGATATTCAGTATGAGAATAACATTTGTCCCATACGTTTTTTTTTTTGGTTTGTAGATTTCAAGCAGGTTTTTGTCTTGCAACCACAGAGGGTGATTTGGGAGATAGTGATGAAGTGCTGAGGTGATAGAAGGGCAGGTAGAGGGGTTATGTAGTATTTTATGGGTTAGAAGAAGTTGAGTATAGGCTAGTTGATGTGGAAGGTCTAACCAGCTGTGAGCACATAATGCAAAGCAATGACAAGCTTTATGTGATAGGTTAGCTGCAGATTTAGCTATATTATGGCATTGTTCCAGTTATGATTTAAGAGAGACCTTGATTTTGGTCAAAACAGGTGATTCATAAAGAAGAGAGGGTAAAAGAAAAGGTTAGCTAGGATGATCCTGCTAGGAGTAAGGAGATTTTTTGCTCTGTATAATAGACCTAGTTTTTGATGAGTTATTTTTATACAGTTTTGTATGTGAAGATCAAACTTAAGTTGTCATCTATGGTGACTCCAAGTAATTTGGTATGGGTAACTACTTCAGTAGCTGTATTGTTTAAAGTGGTAATGTGGATGTTACTTTTAGCATTGGCATTGGTTTGGGGACAAATAATTGAAGTTTTGTCATTTTGGGATTAGTTAAATTTTATATCTTTCAGGTAGGTAGTTAGAGAACCATAGACGAGTTGGTTTGGAAAGGTCCAGAGAGGATATTTGAAACAGAAGTTTCTCCCATGACACTGTATTGAAGGCTTTTGAGAGATCTAGAAAAACAGAAGCGATGGACTATACTTGGTCTGTAGCCTTATTAATTGTGTTGAAAAAGTTGAAGAGAGCTGTAGTAGTACTTTGGACTGGTTGAAAACCATGTTTTGTTGGGGTTAGGAGATAATTTTGCGAAAAGTACTGAAGCAGATGATTATGAATATACTTTTCCATAATCTTGAAATGGGGGGAGGGGGGGCAAGATGATATTTTGTCTGACGTTGATTTCATTGAAGTTGCCTCCTTTATAGAGGGGCATGATGAAGATTATTTCCACAGGGCAGGGACACGAGAGTCTAGAATAGATCTGTTAATGAGAATTGAGACTGGGTATGCTGTAGTCTGTGCAGAAAGATTAAGGTACTCAGCAGAGAGATCATCAGCAAAAGGAGAACAGGGTTTACATTTCTTTAGTAACTGTTTAAAATATGATGTGGAGACAGGTTGGAGATTGAAGATATGGATGCCAGGAGTAGTAGAGATCTGAGGTAGATTAAATGGTTGGGAGAGATGGAGGAAGGAGAGGCTATGATGTCGATGAAGAAATTGTTAAATTTGGTAGCTATTTCTGAGGGGGATAAGTACAGATAGGGGTTTGGTGAGGAAGGAGAACCAGGTTGAAAACTTTTCTTAAATGAGCTCTAGAAATTCTTTGGATATTTTTATGATTATCTTGTGGGTCAGAATAATATGTTTTTGTCTAGGTGTACTTGCTTCTTGGTGAGGTTGCACAACTCTTTGTATAACTGTAAGGTTTGAGTGGTTTTATCTTTGCCCCGTTGTTTCCATGCTTTGTCATGTATTTGCATTAGAATTATTGTAGAATGAGACAGCCAGGGGCTTGAGTATTTTTTATTCTGTTTCTTGGAGGAGCAAATGTATTTAAAGCATTTGTGAATATGATGTTGAATTTGTTGACAGCTTTTTCCTAAAGGTAGGGTTTTGAGTGGAGACCAGTTGACTGATTTTAGTAGGTTGAGTTTATCATGATGAAAGTTAGAATGATTGTGGGTACTTCTATAGTGATGTTTTTATTTTTAGCTGGTGGGTGCTTTCTCTGTTGGTAAATATTGGATGATGGCCACTAAAGGAATTGGGTAGAACCCATGAACTAGCATATATGCTGTGGTCAGAAACAAGCTTCCAGTCAAGGATAGAATTTTTATGATTTGCTTTGAATCGAGTAGGAAAAGAGATAAGCTGTTTGAACCCGTACAAGTTAAGACTAGTTGTTGGGATGTTAGAAGTTTCAGATAACCAGTCAGTGTTAATGTCACCTAAGATAATTGTTTCAGTGGTAGTATTTGTAGTTATCCAGCAAAGAATTTCTTCTAATAAGCTAATATTATTACCTGGTGATATGTAGAGGGTAATACTATACAAAGCTTCTTAAATTTATTAACATTGAGAAGGGAGATAAGTTCTGCATTTTGGAAAATTAGTGTGTTAGTTTTGAGGGGTGAGAAACCTAGACAGTTATTCTGTATAATTGCAGTGTTCCCCCTTTTTTGTGTAGTCTGTCACATCAAATTATACTGTACCCAGGGGGATAGAATTTTAGAATTTTTTGTATGTGGTTTTAGTCATGTTTTGGTAATGACAGTGATATCTGGTGAGTACTGAAGAAGCCATGCTTGTAGGAATGTAACTTTTTTTAGAATACTATAAATTATATGAATTTTTTTTCCAGGTTATGTCAAAGTGAATTGATAGGCTGGACATTACATGAATCTGAAGAAATGAATAGTAGGGTGTCTGGTAGCGCGCACGTGTGTGTGTGTGTGTGTGTGTGTGTGTGTGTGTGTGTGTGTGTGTGTGTGTGTGTGTGTGTGTGTAAAATATGAGAGTAAAATGGTACAGTGGATATAAAAAGTTTACACACCCCTCTTAAAATGCCAGTTTTTTGTGATATAAAAAAAATGAAACCACAATAGATCATTTCAAAACTTTTCCCAACTTTAATGTGACCTATAACCTGTACAATTCCATTGAAAAACAAACAAATCTGTTAGGGGAAAAATATAAAAAATAAAAAAGGTTGCATAACTGTGCACACTCTTAAACTAATACTTTGTTGAAGCACCTTTTGATTTAATTACAGCATTCAGTCTTCTTGGGTACACACCTGCCATCAATTAAAGTGACTCTGATTAACCTCAACTAAAGTTCAGCTGTCCTAGTAGTATTTTCCTGACATTTACTTAGTTGCCTACTACAGCAAAAGCCATGGTTCGCAGAGAGCTTACAAAGCATCAAAGAGATTTCATTGTTGAAAGGTATCAGTTAGGAGAAGGGTACAAAAAATTTCCACAGCATTGGGTATACCATGGAACACAGTGAAGACAGTCATCAAAAAGTGGAGAAGATATGGGACAACAGTGACATTGCAAAGAACTGGACTTCCCTCCAAAACTGATGAAAAGATAAGACAAAAACTGGTCAGGGATGTTGCCAAGAGACCTACAGCAACACTGAAGGAGCTGCAGGAATTTCTGGCAAGTACTGGTTGTGTGCTATATGTGACAACAATCTCCCGTAGTCTCCATATGTCTGGGCTATGGGGTAGGGTTGCAAGACAGAAGCCTTTTCTTACACAGAAAAACATCCAGGCCCGGCTAAATTTTGTAAAACAATACATCGAGTCTCCCAAAAGTATTTGGTAAAATGTGTTATGGTCTGATGAGACCGAGGTTGAACTTTTTGGCCACAATTCCAAAAGGTACATTTGGTGCAAAAACAACACTTTGCATCACCAAAAGAACACCATCCCCATGGTAAAGCATAGTGGTGACAGTATCATGCTTTGGGAGTTGCTTTTCTTCAGCTGGAACTGGGGCTTTAGTCAAGATGGAGGGAATTATGAACAGTTCCAAATACTAGTCACTTTTGGCCTAAAACCTTCAGGTCGTGTGCTAGAAAGCTGAAGATGAAGAGGAATTTCACCTTTCAACCTGACAGTGACCCCAAGCATACATCCAAATCAACAAAAGAATGGCTTCACCAGAAGAAAATTAAAGTTTTGGAATATCCCAGCTAGAGCCCAGACCTAAATCCATTAGAAAATCTGAGGTGACCTGAAGAGGGCTGTGCACAAGAGATGCCCTCTCAAGCTGACAGATTTGGAGCGCTTTTGCAAAGAAGAGTGGGCAAATATTGCCAAGTCAAGATGTGCCATGCTGATGGACGCCTACCCAAGAAGACTGAATGCTGTAATTAAATCAAAAGGTGATTCACCAAAGTATTAGTTTAAAGGTGTGCACACTTATTGTACGTTTTTTTTTTATTTTTTATATTTTTCCCCCCTAACAGATTTGTTTTTCAATTAAATTATACAGGTTATAGGTCACATTAAAGGTGAGAAAAGTTTTGAAATGATTTATTGTGGTCTCGTTTTTTTATAGCACAAAAAACGGGCATTTTAACAGGGGTGTGTAAACTTTTTATATCCACTGCATGTAGTAAGGGGACATAAAATGAGTAGTAGAGACGTGAAGATGCAAAATAATAACATGTTAAACTGGGAGGGCTGTGGAGTAGTTAAAGGGAGTTATAGCTGAATGAAAAGGAAATGATGTTAAAGGAGAACGAAGTACACTGAGAGGAGAAATAGATGAGTTGAAATGTCATGCTGGAGATTCCAAGCAGGATTGTCCTTTATCATGGAGATGGAGAAAGGTTAAGATATTAGTAGAGTGTAGTCATTTGGAGAAATGTAGAGTATACTGCAATGTGGTAGGGTGAAATTGTGAATTAAAGGAAGCATTACAAGAATGAAATTAAAGCCAGGACAAGCTGCTCGTGGTTAAGAAAGCCATATGTATTAAAGTGAAGTACATTAGCATATAAAGTGTCCTTTTTCTTTAGCAGTAGCATTGCCTTCAAGTTCAGTGATACTGATGATTTTAGTGGCTTACCAACTGGCAATCACATACTGTCAACAGTGAAAAATATTTTTTGCAGGTTAAAGATCCACCTAGCAGAACAGAGATCATTTTTTAAAGTAAGATGGAGAACCATCGAGACTGGATAGAAGGGGAAATCTTACAAGCCAAGTTGCAGTCTTACATATTGTCAACAGTGAAAAATATTTTTTGTAGGTTGAAAATCCACCTTGCAGAACAAAGATAAGCTATGTTCCTGTGAACATGATTGTGCTGGTGGTGGGGGGAGAGCTGTACTGAGGTGTGTGTTTCTTTTTTTTTTTTGATGCAATGACTGTACTATTTACAAAACTTGGAATATTTAGTTTTCCTTCATTTCAGAAGGAAAATTCCTGTAGATGTTCTAAAATGTTTTTTTTTTCTTAGTTTGCTGTTTTTGTATGGGCATTTTCCACCTGGAAGGATATAAGTACTAGGATAGCTGCCTATATTTGTCCTGTGGAAAAGGGCTACATGAAAAGATCCATGCATGTTTGCGTGTGTATTATATAATTTATTGTCTTGCAAGACAGAGCAAGATTATCTTGGTCATTCTGGAGATTTGCTGAAAATCAGATCATTTCTAGCTCTGCTATGTATTATGCAACTAACATCTAGTGGCCATTTTATACATTGCAAGTAAAGAGAAAAAGTCAAACATTTCACTGCTGGATAGATGAATGACTGGATTACAAGGGAGACTGGAAGTACCCATATGGTATGCCCACAGAAAAGAAACAAAAGGAAATCAGTCATCTACTGTTATGGTGAGTATCTCACTGTAGTTCTTGACTTGAACACATTTTTATTTTGTATAGATTTTAGCTTCACTAGTAAGTATTAGACCATTTTTAGGGTTGCCTTGCTGTAGAAAAAGAAGTTAATAGAATTAAAATTAAACACCAAACAACTTTAACAAATATTTGTTTGATTTTAGAATGCAGGATGAATTTGAAGAACAAGCCCTATCCAGGGAGCACACTGCTTTTGAAACACCTGACTTAAGTCAACATGTAACAGTACGGCAACCACCGGTCAGTTAACAATCTAAATTTTATCATAGCTTTCTTCATCCTTGAGGTTCTTCAGGTCACCTGCAGTGAAATGATCAATAAATGTTTTGTTTTGTATCATTTTTCTGGCTTTTGGTTTCTTATAGGCTTTTTGTCTTTGCTGTCTTCAAACTGCTTTCCTAAAAATGTGATGTTTCATACCCAAGAAGTTTTGTTTACACACAGACTAGTAATTCTTCTGAACTGATTTAAGTTTCTTATGTTAATTTACCTTCCATAAATATTTTTTTTTAACTTGTTCCTAACTTCATTGTTCAGCAAGATTTATAGTCATCATGTATACGTCATGGCTTTAAATTGCTATACCAAATCTGTGAGAGAGCTTTATATAAAAGTATTGATTGTTACAATACCCTGAAGAAATTCTGCAATGATATTGTTTAAACTTCAAGTCCAGTTCAGTCACACTGCATGGTAAAGAAGAAGAGCTAGTGTTAAATGTGTATCATTTTGTCGTAAATGGAGTGATTCTGTGATGCGTAATTTGCCTCTACTAAACATAGAGATGATGCCTCAGTAATAGTTCTTTGAAGTATAGGCTTAAACTTGACAGAAGTAATTGACATCCAGGTGCTTACTCCCCAAAACCTTCACTGTTTTTGTTTCTAAGATTTCTGCTGGTAGAATGCTGTGCATCTATTACCCTTGCTTTGAGGAATACATTACAGTTTTTCCAACACCCAACATGTTGCTATCAGAATTCATCAACTTTTGTTCTAAGTAATATGGACCTCTTGAACTAATTTAAACCATTAATATTTTGAAAGTCTTAATGCTGTTCCTGCTGATCTGCAATTCATTTTAAAATGTTTGTATCATCAAAATGTTTTTGATGTAGAATCTCCCCTATTTTAAGTGTCTGCTTCTAAACTGCTGCTTCTTAGTGAGTTTCTGAAGGTGAATTCTAAAGCTGGTAATATTTGTGACACCCCCTCAACTGGACCAGTAATCAAGAAGCCTCAATCCTCACCACTGGCACCAGTGGGGGATGTAGACTTGGAGGATGACAAGGTACACACACTGTCAACAGCAGTTTTCTGCTTCAAGTGCAATTTTCCTTAAGGGCACACAAAGACCACAGTCAGTTTGAGGCTGGTTTCTCCCTCTTTCTCCAGATTCCCACTAAGACTCCCCACTGACATAGTTATAGAATTGAAATCTCAGCTGAGTGGCCAAGCCAAGACCTCCAGCACCTGCTCTGTCCAGCCAGTGCTTTGTATCCCTTCCCAAGTAGCTGACACACACACACACACGCACACACACACCTGGGAAAGGGTGGCACAGGTGTACTAGCTATGCCCCCTTTTGCCCAGACTATAAGGTAGCTATCACTGCCACCAGCCAGCTCCTTATCACCTACTTTAAGGCCCTTAACAAAGGGTGTCCAGTCTTACTGTGTAACGTTACTATTAATACAAATGGTAGTTTGACCCAGGAGCAAGGCTATTAGGAGTGGCCCACAGTGTCATTAAATAAATATGCAAGTACTCTCAGAACTTAAATATCTCTTGACAGATTCAGCCACAATGAAAGGTTTAAATATATTTAATAATAAACAATAAAAGAATAAGAAAATACACAGTATGTATTTACAGTGACATCAGAGTTCAAAATCACAGGAAATATTTAAACAACATTGTAGGACAGTCTCAACTAAGTAGAGAAAAACATCTAAACTATGCTTCACTATATTCCTGACTGAATCTAAGAGAATTACCTTACCCTAGTTGAGTTACTTACTATAAAGCAAGGCAGATGTGGTGAATGGATCTTTAGTTGTTATCAGGTCAAAGACAGAATACAGAATGCTGTCTCTCACAGAGACATCTCACATTAATATCTCAAATATTACGGCTGGGATAGCTTGCAGAATGACATAATTTCTTGTCATCTGACTCCTAGTTTCCATGCCCCAAAACAACCATTGGTAGCAGCTCATAGTATTTAGCATCTACCTGTGAAAATACATAGACCTCAGCTCTTTTGGCAGATGGTGGAAGTCATAAAACAATTTACATTCCTCCACATTTAAAGACAATACAGAAAACTTCTCAGTACAGGCATTGTGTCTCCTTATTTCTAATGCAGCTGATGACAGGTTGAGAGAAGCAGGCGCCAGAATAGCTATTCATCAGCATGCTTGGATGCACCTCTGACTTCATGGAATACTTCAAGATAGAAATGCTTTCTAGAAGTGAACAGAATGGCAAGACTTTGCAATTGGAATCTGCTTTTCTACCCCTCAATGGACCTTCTCCAGAATCCAAAAATGAGGTAAAAAATTGTGGTTCTCCAAGTCTCAAAGCTTTGCCACTGATGCTTCTAGTGGTAGACCACCCCAGAGTCAGAGGGGGTGTAATCATAATGGACATCACCCCAGTGGCAGAGGTGGACTGCAAAATCAAGGTTTTTGGGTTTTCTTCTCTGACAGGTCTTTACAGCAGGGATACTGTTCTCTCCACCCTTTGGCCTGGAGAACCATCACCCAAGATGTATGGGTGCAGAGTATCATAAACAGAGGCTATACAATTCCTTTCCTTTGTCATCCTCTTACTCAAGAAAATGTCACGATTGTTCCATCCATATGATTGAAGACAGCAGCACAGTAAGTAAAAAGCTACTAGACAAATGTAACATCCAGGAGTTTCCACCAGACCAGGATGGTGCTGTAGTTTACTCAAGGTTCTTTTTGGTGTCGAAGAAAAATGGGAACCATAGGCCCATTCAAGACATCAGTCACCTGAATCAGTATAAAAAATGGACAAAATTCTTGATGGTCATAATTCATTTCATTCTATCATTATTCAGAAAGGATGATTGGATGTGCTTGATAGACTTCCATTATGCATACCATCTCATAAAAATTGACAGACATTCCAGGAGGTTCCTCCACTTTCATCTGGGAGCCAGTCACTTCTAGTTCAGAGCCCTGCTCTTTGGTCTCACCACAGCTCCTCAGGTGTTCATCAAATGTAAGGCAGTGGTTGCAGTTCATCTCAGACTGCAGGGTTTCTAAGTGTTCCCATTTCTGGATGACTGGCTCATAACTGCTCTCACCAGGAATTTTATACAATCCAGAGACTTTTTGCTTTCAGGTATGTTCCCAGTTAGGAATAACCGTCAGCCTCACAAAGACAGAAGTGCAACTGATCCAAATGATGTTCATTGGGGCCCATCTAGATACCATGTTGCAGACAGCCAGATTACAAGAATTAAGGATGCACACCCTTTGACATCAAATATAGTCAGTTTTCTCCCATCAAAAGCCCCCAGTCAGATGCATTTTGATGCTTCTATACTTGATGGTAACGTCAATCACTGTACTCATGCAAGACAGATTTTACATAAGAATGTTACAATGAACTCTTGCAGTCCCGTGGTCAATGAGATTTCAACCAATGAACTTTCCCCTGTGCCTCACACAGATTTCCACATGACATGGTAACTAGTATCGAAATAAATATCCAGAGGTAAAGCAAACAGTGGAATATCAGGACTTGGAAACCAATAAACCTTTATTAAAAATAAATTGCAGTATTGAAATAAGTTAAGTGCTTTCGTCCTGCCAGTGCAGGACTTCCTCAGAACTAACATCACTTCCTGCTTCTTGCATATAAGTAGCATTTCCTTAATTGCCACAAGTAGTAATTATTTGTTTAATTAATCAATAAAAATAACATTAAAAATGTTATAAAAAGTGTTGCAAAAAAGTATATAAAGTTTAAATCTCATAACCCAAGCCTTCAATTATCACAGTAATTCCATTAAATGTAAAAATGTATTTAAAAATATGAATATGAAATATAATATGTAAAATGTAAAACATGTTCGTTTGAAAAGTGGCCTGTTGTCACCTCTAACCATTACAGTGTTTAAGTTTCAAAACACAATTTATGTTAGTGTTCATTTAAACCTGGGGAATTAAAAGACCAGATTTGCAGAAGTCATATTCAGTGGAGGATGAACTCTCCAATACTTTCTCAGGGTTGACCTTTTGTTCATCCTTCCCTCCAGGCCACAGTGACCACAGACACTTCCCAACTGTGGTGAGGTGGGGGTCATTTCATGAAAAAAACACAGAGGCCAGTCTTCACATCAGTGTCCTGAAAATGAGGGTAGTTCTGCTAGCATGGCAGGCTTTTCTGGATTCCAAGGGTGTGATTGCCATACAAACAGACAATACGTCAGTGGTTTGGTACATCAACAAGCAAGGGGGAACACGTTCTTACCTGCTGTATCGAGAGGCCATTAGAGTTTGGCAGTGGTTAATGTCTTCCCACCACTTTCTATCAGCAAAGCACATCCTGGGAAAGTCCACTGCCTTAGCAGACATCCTGAGCAGATCTATTCTTCCACATCATGAGTGGTCCCTCAGTGCAGTAGTGGTGGAGCATATTTTCAACCACTGGGGCCAACCTTGCTGCAATCTGTTTGCCACCCCCCTCCAACACCAAATGCAGGAGTTACTTTGCCCTGATCCCCCAAGAGGGAGGGTTCCCAAGGGATGTTCTGGTCCACAGTTTGGGCTGTGGGTCTCCTGAATGCTTATCCTCCCACTCCTCACATATTGAAGTTTCTGCAAAAAACAATGTGGAGGAAGGCGACAGTGATTCTCAGTGCCCCCATTTGACCTTGACAGGTGTGGTTTCCCATTCTTTAGTCTCATCTGATCCACCCACCATAGGTGTTGGACCCAACTCCAGACCTTCTCTTTTGCCCATCTGGGATGCCTCACACAGACATTGCAAGCCTCAAGTTAACCACATGGTTTCTCCAGTTCCTTTGATTAGACAGTCCAGGCTTTCATCACAGGTTGTACATCTCTTGACTTCTTCACAGAGACCTTTTACCAGAAAAGTATACAGAAGTAAGTATAAAAAATGTTCTATTTGGGCATCCAGCAAGGACAGATCCTTTCTCATCTCCTCTTCTTGCTATCCTGGATATTCTGTCTGGCCTTTTTTCAGGATTCAGCTAGCTATTCTGTAGTCAACGTCCAGTTGATGGCCATTTCCAGCTTTCATATAGGATAAAATCAAACTCCATTTGCTTCCTTGAAGTTGTCCTTCTTAAGGTGAACTTTCTTCCTTCGGCTTCCCTCAGGGATCCTTATCCAACCTGGGATGTCACGATTCTTCAGGCATTAATCAGACCTCCATTTGAACCTGCAGCTACACTTGAATTTAAATATTTTTGCTGGAAAACACTTTCTTGTGGTGGTTACTTCTACCTGCAGGATCTCAGAACTTCACACTCCTTTTCTTCTAATCTCCATATTTGGTGTTTCACAAGGACAGGGTATTGCTGAGGCTCAACCCTTCTTTTCTTCCCAAGGTAGCTTCAGATCTCTCATTGAACCAAGCCATCAGTCTTCCAGTTTTCTTTCCCCATTTTTCCAATAAAGGAGAGTACATGCTACATCTTTTGGAAGTGCACTAACAGATCAGATTTATTTGCACCATACCAAGAATATTAGATCTTCTTCGTCTTCTTCTTTCAGCATTTCCCAGTTAGGGGTCACCACAGTGGATCACCTGTTTCCATTTCTTCCTGTCCTCTGCAGCTTGCTGTCACACCAACCACCTGCATGTCCTCTCTAACCACATCCATAAACCTTATCTTAGGCCTTCCTCTTTTCCTCTTACCTGGCATCTTCATCCTTAGCAATCTTTTCCCAATATACCCAGCATTCCTCCTCAGCACATGTCCAAACCAACGCAATCTCATCTCTATGGCTTTGTCTCCAAACTGTCCAACCTGGGCTGACCCTCTAATATACTTATTCCTAACCCCGTCTATCCTCGTCACACCCAGTGCAAATCTTAACATCTTTAACTCTGCCACATCCAGCTCTGACTCCTGCCTTTTTGTCAATGCCATTGTCTCCAACCCATATAACATAGCTGGTCTCACTACCCTTTTGCAGACCTTCCCTTTCACTCTTACTGGTACCCACTCCACCCTGCCTGTACTCTTCTTCACCTCTCTTCCACACTCATCATTACTCTGAACTGTTGATCCCAAATATTTAAACTCATCCACCTTCGCCAGCTCTACTCCCTGCATCCTCTCCATTCCTCTATCCTCCCTTTCATTCACACACATATATTCCATCTTAGTCCGGCTGACCTTCATTCCTCTCCTTTCTATAGCATATCTCCACCTCTCCAGGGTCTCCTCAAGCTGTTTCCTACTCTCACTACATATCACAATGTCATCGGCAAACATCATAGTCCACAGGGACTCCTGTCTGATCTCGTCTGTCAACCTGTCCATCACCAGCGCAAATAAGAAAGGGCTCAGAGCTGATCCTTGATGTAATCCCACATCCACCTTAAACACGTTTGTCACTCCCACTGCAGATCTCACCGCTGTCACACTACCCTTGTACATATCCTGTACCACTCTTACATACTTCTCTGCCACTCCCGACTTCCTCATAAAATGCCACAACTCCTCTCTAGGCACCCTGTCATATACTTTCTCTAAGTCCACAAAGACACAATGCAACTCCTTCTGACCTCCTCTTTACTTCTCCATCAACAATCTCAGAGCAAACATCGCATCTGTAGTGCTCTTTCCCGGCATGAAACCATACTGCTGATCACTAGTCATCACCTCCCTTCTTAACCTAGCTTCCACTACTCTTTCCCATAATTTCATGCTGTGACTGATCAGTTTTATCCCTCTGTAGTTACTACAGCTCTGCACATCACCCTTATTCTTAAAAATCGGTACCAAAACACTTTTTCTCCACTCCTCAGGCATCCTCTCACTTTCCAAGATTTCATTAAACAATCTGGTTAAAAATTCCACTGCCATTTCTCCTAAACACCTCCAAGCTTCCACAGGTATGTCATCTGGACCAACAGCCTTTCCATTCTTCATCCTCTTCACAGCTATCCTTACTTCCGCCTTGATAATACATTGCACTTCCTAATTCACTATCCCCACATCATCCAGCCTTCTCTCTCTCTCATTCTCTTCATTCATCAGCCACTCAAAGTACTCCTTCCATCTGTTCAACACATTCTCCTCACTAGTGAGTACATTTCCCTCATTATCCTTTATCACCCTTACCTGCTGCATATCTTTACTAGCTCGGTCTCTCTGTCTAGCCAATCGGTACAGGTCCTTTTCTCCCTCCTTAGTGTCCAACCTTTCATGCAACTCTCTATATGCCTTATCCTTAGCCTTTGCCACCTCTCTTTTTACCATGCACCTCATCTCCTTATACTCCTGTCTACTTTCTACATCTCTCTGACAATCCCACTTCTTCTTCGCCAAACTCTTTCTCCGTATACTCTCCTGTACTTTCTCATTCCACCACCAGGTCTCCTTGTCTTCCTTCCTCTGTCCAGATGTCACACCAAGCACCTTTCTAGCAGTCTCCCTTATTAGCTCTGCTGTAGTTACCCAGATATTCGGTAACACTTACTGCCACCCAGTGCCTGTCTTAACTCTTCCCTGAACTCCACCTCACAATCACCCTTTTTCAATTTCCACCATTTGATCCTTGGTGCTGCCCTCACACTCCTCCTCCTCTTCTTGATCACCAATGTCATTCTACAGACCACCATTCTATGCTGCCTAACTACACTTTCCCCCGTCACCACTTTACAGTCTCCAATCTCCTTCAAACTGGCCCTCCTGCATAGGATACAATCCACCTGTGTGCATCTCCCTCCACTCTTGTATGTCACCCTATGCTCCTCCCTCTTGTTAAAATACGTATTCACCACAGCCATGTCCATCCTTTTTGCAAAATCCACTACCATCTGACCTTCTGCATTCCTTTCCTTAACACCATAACTACCCATCACTTCCTCATCCGCTCTGTTCCCTTCACCAACACGCCCATTAAAATCTGCTCCGATCACCACTCTCCCACCCTTGGGTACAGTCATCACCACTTCATTCAACTCACTCCAAAATTTTTCTTTCTCATCCGTCGCACACCCAACTTGCGGAGCATATGCACTAACAACATTCATCATTACATCATCAATTTTCAGCTTCATAAACATCACTCTATCCGACACTCTTTTCACCTCCAAAACACTCTTGGTATGCCATTCCTTCAGTATAACCTCTACCCCATTTCTCCTCCCATCCACACCATGATACAACAACTTGAACAGACCTCCAATACACCTGGCCTTACATCCATTCCTCCTGGTCTCTTGTACACACAATATAGCAACCTTCCTTCTGTCCATCATATCAGCTAGCTCTCTCCCTATACCAGTCATGCTGTCAACATTAAAAGTTCCTACCCTCACTACCACACTCCTAACCTTTTTCCCTCTCTTCCTGCCTTCGGGCATGCCTTCCCCCTCTTCTTCTTCTCCTCCTTCAGCCAACAGTGGTCCAATTTCCACCAGCACCCTGTCAGCTAACAGTACTGGTGGCGTTCGTTATTAACCCAGGCCTCGACTTATCTGGTATGTAAATCTGTATTGGTTTCCGCATATCTCATTTGGCAGATGTTTTATGCCAGATGCCCTTCCTGATGCAACTTTCCCCATTTATCCGGGCTTGGGACCGGCACAAAGAAATGCACTGGCTTGTGCATCCCCAGTGGCTGGGTTACCAAGAATATTAGACTGAAAAAAATTCTATGTATCCTGTTCTGCTAAACTGGGTAAAGGGTTTCAAAACTAACTCTTTCCAAATGGCTATCTGAATGCATTTCCCATGAATATATGGAGAGGGGCATGTCTCTGCCTGGCACTCCCAAGGTTCCGTCTACTGGGACAATCACTACTACACCTGCTTTTTTACTCCAGAGTACCAGTTGATGACATTTGTGCAGCAGCTACTTGGTCTAATTTCCACACCTTCATAGCTCACTACAAACTGGATTTGCATTCTAGGTCCAGAGAAGCCTTTTGGTTCAGCCATTCTCCAGAAAATCTTTTCATGAGATCTCCCAAGGTTTGGAGTAGCTGGGGACTCTGTCTCATCAGTTCAGGACAAGTAGAAGAGACAACATCGGGTACAAAAGTTATGTATTTTCCATAATGATAGATCCATGTTGTCTGCTTTCATGCTCCTCAGCTTCCTTCCTTTCAACCCTACAACCAAATCTCTTTTCAAAATTCCTTGGTTCTGGAGCAACTACCCTGATCTCTTGGGAGAATAGTCATATTATCTCTATAATCTGTTACTCAGGAGTACCTGTATGCATTTTCAGTAATTGTTCCTATTGCATGGGTATATTTGTCATTGTTCTAGGAAGTGAGTAAACTCATTCGATGTTAGGATGGGAAATATGATTAAGGGGAGGAGCCTGAGCCATAGATGCAAAATTCTGGAGAGTGGACGAAGTTGGAGCCATTCAAATCCAAAGACCCATCAGTTAAGGACAGAAGCAGACAACAGTGATCTACCGTTATGGTAAGTACATAACTTTCGTTGTATACCTACTGCTGTCGGGCTAGTCCCAGAAAAACATTTTTGTAGCAGTTATGTTATTAACATCTTTTCTCACTCTTCACCATCAACATTTCCACATGGCAGTGAAGATGTGCTCATAAAACAGGGGATCTTTCATCAGTGTAGCTCCTTCTTGCTACCATTTACATTTAGTGTTGTAACTCACCAACTGATGTCACTGTTCCATATTGTTTTCTACTGTAACTTTTCTATACTCCATGAGTTCCCGTTTTATTGACTTTTATAATCACCACTATATCAAGGGCATTGAAGTAACTGTTTTCCTATAGTAAATCCTTGTAAACGATGAAGCAGAAATGGCCATTCTGTGGCATGAAGGGATAAAGCCCTGACTGTAATGTGACATGTACTCTGAGTTTGAATAGCAGTTTGAGGGCCTATAGGAGCTCGCAGGATAAAACAGGAGTGAGTGGCCACTGTCTGCTTGCCCATCCTGGGGAAGGGAAGCAGTTCTGGCTTGTCATGTGGGTGTCTAGTTGTCTACTCTGAGGAGCCCTGGCTTCCATGTGTAATCACTCGGCGAGCTAAGGAGGACACTCAAAGGGCAGCTGTAACAGAGAAAGAAAGAGCTTCTGCACTAGGGGAGAGACTGGCCTGCTCCCTACCACCCAGCTCTCACAGCAAGAGAATGAGTTCATGTGGGATTCTCAGCCAGGAACAAATGAGCTGGAGGACACTCGCCTGCTGGGGAGTCCCCAGCTCCCAAGACTGCAAAATGAATGGCATAAATGGGTGCAGGTATGGGTGCCATCGGGCTTAGTTGTGTGAGGTTACAAAAAATGGGGAAGCAAAACCACCATGAGCTCCTTGAGAGGTGTGAGCTTTGCCTTGGACCAGACTATGGCACAAAAAAAGGTGACGCTGCTTAAATGAAGTTATGCTGGCTTAGATCTTAGAATATTTTCTGCTACATTATAAATGTATTATTTTCTATGCTTGTTCTTTCTAACAACTTGCATCCAAGATCCTAGTCTCTCTTTCCATCTTGAACTCCTTCTGTTTAAACATTATCCTTTTCCACTTGGATTTACAATCTTTAGCTTTTGTTATGTATATGAGCCATAACTGTGTAGCTCTAAATTATCCCTTCAGATCAGGTAACCCTAAATTACTTTGGTGTATGAGGAGAAGTAACTTATTCCTTTACCTCTTGCCCTCTTCCCCTCTGAGATAAATTCCTCCAACTATTAATTATTGTCCACACCTTCTTTGGTTGATAAAGATATATGTGACGTGTATATAAGAATTCTTTCTTCTTCTTTCGGCTTTTCCCAGTTAGGGGTCGCCACAGCGGATCACCTGTCCGCTCATGATTGGCAGTGAAGTTTTAAAGTGTCGAGTTGCCAGCCCAGCACCCAACCTTCCACAGAAGGCACACACATGCACACACTCACACCTAGGGCCAATTTAGAGTGTCCAGTCCACCTACAGCATGTCTTTGGGATGTGGGAGGAAACCGGAGCACCCAGAGGAAATCCACGCGACCACAGGGAGGACATGCAAACTCCGCACAGAAGGCACCCCAGCCAAGGATCGAACCGGAGAACCTCTTGCTGTGAGGCAGCAGTGCTAACCACTGCACCACCATGGCCGCCCAAGAATAAAGGGACTAAAACCATTTTTACTGCTTGTATCTTACTATTCATATCCCTTTCCCTTTTTTTCCTCCCTTCGCATTGATCGTCGTGTTAGTTGCAAAAAAAAAAAAAAAAGGAGGAGGACGGAAAGGCTTTGTCAGCCGTCGGAATCTGCTTCTCTAACCCCCAATGGTCCTATTCCAGGAACCAAAAGGGGCAAAAGAATATGTGGTTCCGGAAATCACAGTCCTTTCGTGACACTCAGGAATATTCGTACCCCAGAGGCAGAGGGGGACAAGACCGACACCATCCCAGAGGCAGAGGGGGATCCCAGAAACTTCGGGTCTAGGGAACCTTTTTCTGACAGACCCGCACAGCAACCCTGAGGGGTTGCCCAGCTGCTCTACTCTGGAGGCAGTCGGGGGAAGATTTTCCTTACATCCAGCAGCATGGGAATCCATTACTGCAGACCGCTGGGCGTTAAACATCATATCCAGAGGATATTCTATCCCCTTCATTTCATGTCCCATAACTCCAGTATGCTTTCCAGATGTTCCACCCGCTCACAGGGAGGCTGCAGCCTTAGAGGTTTCGAAGCTGCTACAAAAATGAGCCATCAAGCTGGTCCCCCCAGATCAATCCAGGTCAGGCATCTACACCAGGTTCTTTTTAGTGCCAAAGAAGACGGGGGACCTAAGGCCCATTCTGGACCTGTCTCTCCTCAACCTGTCGCTTGAGAAACAAAAATTCCGGATGGTCAGTCTATAGTCCATTCTACCGTTTCTGAGAGAATGCGACTGGATGTGCTCATTAAACCTCCAGGACGCTTATTATCACATCAAGGTCCACAGGAGCTCCAGGAGATTTCTACGCTTCCGGCTAGGGGCCAGTCACTTTCAATTCAGAGCCCTACCCTTTGGTCTCACCACAGCCCCCAGGGTGTTCACCAAGGTTATGGCGGTCGTAGCAGCTCATGTGAGACTTCAAAGCATTCAGGTATTCCTCTACCTAGACGACTGGCTCTTCGCTGCATCCACCAAACATCTCTTGTGTCAGGCCCTACACTACTTCCTCGGTCTGGCTCACAAGTTAGGCATCACGATCAATATCAACAAGTTCCACCTGGCTCCGGTTCAGATCATAGACTTCATCGGGGCAAGGTTGGATTCGATTCAGTCAAAGATTTTTCTCACCCCGGAAAGGATAGAAAATCTCAGACTCCATGTATCAGCTATCTTGGATCACTCGGTAGTCACAGCAGCCGATGTTCTCAGGGCCCTGGGTTCGATGGCAGCCGCAATCTCTATCCTCTCTCTTGCACGTCTTCACATGAGAGTCCTTCAGTGGACTCTAGCAGTTCAATGGTCCCTGGCTAGACATTCCAATGAATTTCCACATTCGCATCAATTGGACATGCAGAACGTCACTCCAATGGTGGCTTCAATCAGCGGACATTTTCATGGGGTGCAGCTTTCTAGCCCCTCCGGCTCAGGCCACGGTGACCACAGATGCTTCCTAGCTCGGGTGGGGGGGGAGCACTTCCTGGGAAGAAAGGCCCAGGGCACGTGGTCCCCTCCAGAGACCAAGCTACACAACAATGTCCTGGAGATGAGGGCAGTGCTTTCAGTGTTGAGGGCCTTCCACCCTGTCCTACCTCCGGGGACGGTAGCCATTCAGTCAGACAACATGTCTGTAGTCTGGTATATAAACAAACAGGGAGAGACCCGATCCTACCCCCTTTGTCCCGAGGCCATGAGGGTTTGGGAGTGAGCCATATCCACCAGCTGGTTTCTCATAGCAACACACATCCCGGGACACTCCAACATTCTAGCGGACAGTCTCAGCAGAGCAATCCTTCTGCCTTATGAGTGGTTTCTGAAACAATCAGTGGCGGAGAAGATCTTCTGTGTTTGGGGTCAACCTTGCTGCGATCTCTTCGCATCTCCTTCCAACATGAAGTGCAGCAACTTCTTCGCTCTGATCCCCCCTTCGGGGGATGTCCCCAAGGACGCTCTAGTCCATGCTTGGCCTCCCGGGCTACTGTATGCTTATCCCCCATTACCTCTTATTCCAAAGTTCCTTCAGAGAGCTTGCCGGCTGCAGTGCAAAGTCATTCTCATAGCTCCCTTCTGGTCGCATCAAGTGTGGTTTCCCTTCCTATGGTCTCACCTGTTCGCTCCTCCATGGACTCTAGATCCATGCCCGGATCTGATTTCTCACCCATCGGGTTTGCCGCTGCCCACCCTGGACAGTCTCAAGCTGACGGCATGGCTGCTCCAGTTCCCATGATCATCAGGACTCCTGGACGTTCGTCCCCTGTTAAGAATATTCTGGTAGCTTCTCTTAAAGCCTCCACTAGGAAACTACAATAGCAAGTGGAGACGTTTTTGCATTTGGGCCTCTCGGCGCAATCTGAACCCATTTACAGCCCCCATTCCAGTCATACTGTATTTTCTGGCCGATCTATTTCAATCAGGTGCAAGTGCTTCTACCATCAAGGTTCAGCTGGCTGCCATCTCTAATTTTCATGTGGGTGAAAATAAGGTTGCTCTGGCTTCTGCCAAATTGTGTAAAGATTTCCTGAAGGGCACTTTTTTATTGCGACCACCAGTTAAAGAAACGGTGCCCCCCTGTGATCTGACTTTAGTCCTTCAGGCCTTGACGTCTCCCCCCTTCGAGCCAGCCGGTTCAGTTCCGATGAAGTTTTTGTCATGGAAAACAGCCTTCTTGGTCACCATCACGTCAGCCAAGAGAGTTTCAGAGTTGCAGGCCTTATCTTCCTTGCCCCCTATTTGGTTTTCCACAAGGATAGGGTTTCGCTGCATACGAACCCTTCCTTTCTTCCCAAGGTGTCCTCAGCAGCCAATATTAATCAGTCTATAAATTTGCCAGTCTTCTTCCCAAATTTCCAAAATAGAGGTGAAAGTAAGCTTCATTTATTGGATGTCCATAGACAGCTTCATTTTTACCTCCATAGGACTAAACCCTTCCAGAAGTCGAATCAGTTGTTTGTCTCTTTTTCGAAACCATTTTTGGGCAAAGCAGTTTTGAAAGTGTCGTTGGCAAGGTGGATCACTCTTTGTATTGCACAAGTTTATAAGGACAAAGGTTTATCTCCTCCTGGTGTATTGAAGGCTCATTCCACTAGAGCAATGGCCACTTCTGCAGCTTTCTGGTCAAGAGTTCTGTTAGACGATATCTGTGCGGCAGCGACTTGGGCCAGTTCGCACACATTCATCTCTCATTATAAATTGGATCTTATTTCTAGAGGGAGAGCATCCTTTGGCTCTGCGGTGCTCAGAAATATCCTTCCATAAGGGCCTCCCAGGAATACTAGTAGCTGGGGACTCTGTCCCATATGTGCAGAATGAAAGAAGTCAACTACTTCAGATAAAGAAGTTATGTTCTTACCATAACGTTCCATCTGAGTAGTAGACTTCATTCTTCTGCACCTTCCCTCCCTCCATCCCCCTCAATCTTCAGGTTTTTCCTGTTTAGGATTGTGGTTATGTTGCCACTTAGTGTCAGCAAACTCGATCTGGGGCTAGATAGGAGAAAGTGATGTAATATTGGTAAGGGAGGAGCTTGGAGCTCAGAGCTGATGCTTGAAAAGTTTTGCTGGCTCGGATCCGAATCGGATCCGTATACCCCATATGTGCAGAAGAATGAAGTCCACTACTCAGATGGAACGTTATGGTAAGAACATAACTTCTTTATTTTTTTAATCCATACACCTAAATAATTCTTTTTATCATGTCCCCGTGAGTATGGGTACTGCTGCACTAGTTCATGCGTGGATACATAGTTTATAGCTATAGCCTTGATTGTATTTTCATTTACTTTATATCACAAAAAGACATGAAATGATCTCAAAAGGTTCCACAATACTGGAATGACATTTTCTGGATTTATCAAGTTCAAAATAACATTATCTGCAAGTAAGGATTACCATACCATTTATATCCTTGAATTTGTGAATCCTTTTTTGGCAGTTTTGCCAAGAGCTCTAAATATAAGGCAAATAAGAAAGGAAAAGACAATATCCCTGCTTGGTTCCTCTGTACAAGCACTGCTTGACAGATAGAGGAAGAGCTTCCCATGTTAATCCTTGTCTCCAACCCTTCATACATCCTTCTTATTAGTCCTTTTATTATGTCATGGAAGAGAAATGCTACAATTACCATAAGTACAGACTGACTCTTCCAAATTCTCTGTATCACATCCAACCAAAAATTACAGCATTTTCATACTCTTGCTTTCCAACCTGGTTATCATTGTTATATTAATGCTGGCAAGTTTTTGCCTCCCATCCACAAATCCACATTGATATGTATTTATTAGTTTTGGCAACAACTTTGCCATTCTGTTTAGTATAGACGTAAACACTTTATAATCATGGTTTAAGATTGAAATGGGCCTATTATGAAACTGAATCTGAATCTGACAGATTGGCTCCCTGTTGATTGAATACACACCACTACTCTTATCTCATATCTTCCTAGCTTAGCTAATTAATTTTTGAACCTTGTCTTCCTCTTATCTTGGCATAATGAAATCATCTGTAAATATTTCCATTTGGGCCTTTTCCTGGTCTCACTGTTCCTCTGCTTTACACAAATTTTCATAAAACACAGTGTATGTAATGCCTCTACAAGATAAGTTTGGTTACAACTCTTTCTACTTTCTGTTACCTGTGTTGCTGTGCCATGAACACTAATAACCAAACAATTAACACAAGGGCTAAAGGTGGAGGTGTCTCAATATACATCAATAACAAGCATGCCTCTAAGATGGTCAGACAGGATGATGTGCTGAAGCTAATCCACCATAGTCAAAATCCCGTACCATATCCAAGCCAGCTATAGGTCACCCTCCATGTTTTATGAAGCTCACAATGCATACTTTGACCTACTAGAGACACTTACCATCCAACGTAACACCCTACTCATGGGAGACTTTAATTACCCCTCTGTAGACTGGGAATACTACATGGCTTTAAATCTATACGCACAGTGAGTCCTAGACTTTGTAAATGCAAACAACATTGACAAAATAGTGAATACACCCACTAAAAGCTGCAACGTACTGGAAATCATACTCATAAATATGGACCCACCCCCAATGTCTCATCCTCCCTGATAAGGTCTGACCATAAAGCTGTCTTCTTGAAATCAAAATCAACTCCATAATCCCATTAAAACCATTAACAATTAGGAAGTATTCCAAGGCAAACTACCTTGTATTAACTAATAGTTTATCAAAATTCAGTGCCCTTCCTAACCCCAAGAACACAGCAGCCTGTGCTGAATTGCTGTCAGAAACTCTGTACAACTTTTTGTCACTGACTGCATAGAGGCTGTTATACCTATCAGAAGTAAGCCCAAGACTAGCTCCAGAAACAAACCAACCTGGTGATATCCCAAATTAAACAGGATATACAAAAAAGGAAAGAATTATGGCAAAAATCAGGAAGAGTAATTCACAAAAAAAAATAAATAAAAACTCCCTTGTCAAAATAGATAGACAACTAAGAGGGCTTATTAAGTCAAGCAAAGCTAACTTTGAGGTTAAGATATCTCCCAGGAGAAAGATAACCACAAGGCCTTCAACTATGAAATATCAAGAGCAGCATGCAGCAATGTGCTGAACTGGTGGTTAATGCTGCCCCAATCACTGAGACTGGTGTTAGAGCAAACCTGCTAGTGGACAAATTCAGTTCCAACTTTACCCCCTCTCACCCGTAAACCATCACTCAAAACAGTGCCCTCAAACCTAACCCCCTCCAACTATAATTAGGGAGCATGTACTGGCTGTGCTGACTAAAGCCAAGAACCCAGCCTCAATGGGCCCAGACAACATCCCAGAATGCTTCCTGAACAGTCTAAAATATGGCTCAACAAAACCCCTGCAGTTGTTATTTAGCTATAGTCATAAAACAGGCTTTGTGCCACATGAGTGAAAGACTGCTAGTCCTCACCCTTCAAAAGGGAAGCCCTTCAAAAAATCCTTGAAACTACAGATCCATTAGTGTGGTTAGTCTTATTTGCAAAGCCATGTTAAGAATTGTCATGGAAATTATCAGCAAGAACAAAGTACACCTCCAGACCTCATACTTACTCAACCTGGTGGATTTTTTTTTGAAAAGGGGACCAAAGCAATTGATGAAGGCATGATTGCATAATGAAAAAAAATTGTACTTTTTGATCAGCTCTTCTGGCTTTT